>NW_028261383.1:20322906-20639572 GCF_051295495.1 Thamnophis sirtalis | reverse complement strand
AATAATTTTAAAGTATTCCTGGCTGGGAACAAGTCTGTGCGTGTTGTGGCCCAGCAGCAGCCAGCAGAGCTGGCAGCAGATTCGGACAGTGGGGAGGTTGGGGAGGAAGATGGGCCAGTCCTGGAGTCTGGGGAAGACTCTGATGAGGGCTCTGTGTCAGAGGCAGAGAGGGGGTCAGAGCCATATTCCAGTTATCTGCTGTCTTCAGAGTCAGACATCAGAGAGGCAGAGGAACAGCTGGAGCCTGTTCCCAGTGTGCGCATGTGCAGAGTTGCCAGACGAAGGGAACAGCTAAAGAACAGGGGTTCACTTGGGAGTAAAGCCACAGGTGGATGATGAATGGCCCCTCCCAGAGGAAATAAAAGAGGAGCAAAAGGGGAGGGGAGTTTGCAGGAGACAATTAGTTTGCTTAATTGGTTCGTGACTCTCTGAGACTCCTTACCAAGTTTTGCAGATATCGGCCTGTCAGCTTCCCAAGACAGATAAGGTCTGTGTGTAAATGAGCCGAGGTGGCGCAGTGGTTAAATGCAGCACTGCAGGCTACTTCAGCTGACTGCAGTTCAGCAGTTCGGCTGTTCAAATCCCACTAGGCTCAAGGTTGACTCAGCCTTCCATCCTTCCGAGGTGGGTAAAATGAGGATCCGGATTGTTGTTGGGGGCAATATGCTGACTCTGTAAACCGCTTAGAGAGGGCTGAAAGCCCTATGAAGCGGTATATAAGTCTAACTATTGCTAAATTCTCCCTTGAAAGACTTTGCTGGATGTGAATGAGCAGAATTCACAGTAAATTAATAAAGGGTGGTCTTGTTGGGACAAGGAATTGCTTCATGCTCTTGGGAAGCCTCAGCCAAAACAGTCCAGTAGAATTTTTGCTTGAATGGACAATGGATCCACAATCACCAATCTGGAATCTATAACTGGAAGATACACTTCTCCTATGGCGAAGGGAACCCATATGCCACTGAGCCAAGGATGGTCCATCACACATGCCAAACAGCAAATTTCTAAGACTCTTTCCAGAAATTGGTGGATTCAAACTCTCCTGTATTGGAAGGTCACACATTTTTAATGGTGACCAGGAGAGATTAGAGGTGGGAAATCACCACTTTTCTCTATTGCTGCAGAATGTGAAGCCATAAAACTCTTAGGACCTCTGTTTTCTCTAGCTGCTGGCTTGGGATGACTAGCCTTGTTTGATCAATAGCTTAAAAGCATCATCTCCTTATTCATTCCCTATGGGATAAGATTGAAAAGAAAACGGGATGCTACTTCCTGTATATGCCTGGAATTTGAAATGATCCCATGTTGAGGAAAAAAAAAGATGTGTTTCTGCCTGGTTTCGAACCAGGGACTTTTTGCATGTTAGGCAAATGTGATAGCCACTACACCACAGAAACCACAGCTATGGGTATTGCTTCTAGCATGCCCATATCGGTTGCGGATCAATCCCAACTGATGTTTGCAGTATGAGAGGGCTTAAAAGAGCTGATGTTCCCCTAGAGCAGAGGTCGGCAAATGTAAACACTCAAAGATCCATTTGGACCCGTTTCCCACAGAAAAGAAAACACGGGGAGCCACAAAGGTCCTAACCGGAAGACCCCTGTTCAATTCTGGAGCTGACCGGAAGTTTAGTCCCCCCACCATAGAGTCTCCTCCTAGCGCGGCGTACTTTTTCCTCTATTTGTTATAACCGAAAGCCCTATCAATTGTGGAGACAACTGGAAAACCTTCCCCTTGCCATAGAGTCTTCTCCTGGCGCACTGCGCTTCTCCCCCCCCACCGGAAGCTCCTCTCAAAATTATGGTGCCAATCAGTGACGGAGCCGCAGCAGAGGGAGGAAAGAGCCACATGCGGCTCCAGAGCTGCAGTTTGCTGACCTCTGACCTAGAGCAGTGATGGTAATCTTTTCAGAACCAAGTGCCGAAAAGATTAGGTGGAAATGTTGTGCGTGCACACATGCTCATCAGGAAAAAACAAAGTTCCGGGTTCTAGTGGTTTGTGTGCCTGACGATTCTGTCTTGGTGAAATTGCCAAATCCTCACCTCTTCTAAAGAGCTTCTGCACGATCCTGCAGCTGCCTGTCTCTTCTGCAGAAACATTTTGCCGTAAAAAGCAGGGGTGAAATGCTACCAGTTCAGGCCGGTGCACCAGAACCCATAGTAAAAAAAATGCTTTAAAAAGTAAATAAAAGTTCTGATGATCAGCTGTGCCAGGCAATCATTGGGACTTTTTAAAAAGTTTTTTTAAAGCATCCCCCCCCCCTACTGATCAGCTTTGCGACAATCAGCTGGGTCTGATTGTCTGTGAGTTTCCTGCTTCTTGCATGGGCCATTTTGTGTGAAGTCCAGGTGCTTTTGCATTGTGTGTGAGTCAGTTGTGTAGCTTTTGTGTTATTTTTGTGTAAAGGGTGATAGCTGGTTTTTGAGCTCTCTGTCACACTGTGAGGTTCCTGCTTGTTGTGGGGGCCATTTTGTGTGAAGTCCAGCTGCTTTTGCATTGTGTATGAATCAGTTGTGCAGCCACGGCCACACAGTCACATGTCCACCAAGCCACACCTGCCTGGTTACATGACCACCAAGCCATGCCCACAGAACCAGTAGGGAATTTTTTTGAATTTCACCACTGCTAAAAAGCATAATATTCCTGTAGTAGCACAATGCTGTGAAGCATCACTCAGCTTTCCTAACTTGGAACTTGTGTACAAGCTGAGACTGCCATTGATTTGATCTTGTATTCTCTGCAGGAACCAAAATGTAGAAATAACTTCCTCTCCCCTAAGCCTGTGGCCTTCTCCCTGTCAAGGTTCCAAATAGCATCCAAAATTAAATCAGAATTCAAAGCAAAGTTTTGTTCAGAGTTCCAATTTATTAAGAGAGCCATGTTGGCACATCTGGGAAAACCTGAATCTGAAAGCTTCCTGGTTTTCCCCACCCAGTTGAAAGTTCAAGATCTTGCCCTCACATCCACAAGTCCATCACGTGGTCCAATCTCCCACTGCCATGCTTGCAGTTTCACCCATCCAGTTCCAGTCAGGTGCAGAGGTGCAGAGACGAAGGATGACCTTGGCTTTCTAGAAAGGAATTTTGTTTGGGCTACATAGCATCTAACTCCATACAACCCCCCTCCCATTTTCCCAAAATAGAAAAGGCATAGTAGAATAATAGAAAGTGTGGCAGGCCAAAGATCCAAAAGAAATATGGCTGCAGGCCTGACACTCCTGTTTTTTTAATTCTGGGAGGTAAAAATATTCAAGCAGATGGTTAAATAATTAAATATGTCAGAAAAAAAAAACACCGAGAGGGTGGGAACTGCAGTCCCAAGATGAAGAACCCAATCAATAAACAATCTATTGCATTAATTGTTCAACTTATCACAGATGCCGTCCCTGGGTGGGCTCAAACCACCATCCTTCTGGTTAACAGCCAGATGCGCTAACCTGCAGGTGACCTAATCTTTGCCGCAAGCAACTGTTTCAGGACCCCGGAGAGCTCCCACTGAGGACCGCTGATGACTGCTTTATGCCACTCCAGCACTTCTCCGTCCCAAAGAAGAAGCTCAGGACACTTGGGGTGATTCCTCCCCCTTTCGGTTTCATCACTGATTGTGAATAGGTCTGTCTTCTTCTTCCTTCTGTACTCTGGATGGTGAAAAAAAATGCAGATGGCTAAATATTTAGTGAAAAAAAGGATCAATAGGGTGAGAATTGAAACTTCCAGATGAAGAGCTGGTGCAGCATTCAATCCATCACCTTTGCTCTGAATCAGAGAAAACAGGCCGTCCCTGGGTGGGCTCGAACCACCATCCTTCTGGTTAACAGCCAGACGCGCTAACCCATTGCGCCACAGAGACCTGGCACAGGCCTCCCTCTCGGGTCCTCCCTCCTGAGCATCCATAGCTGGGCTGGCTAGACAGCAATAAGATACCTTGTTCACCAGACCCAGTGTGTTCCTCTCTCCCTCCGTCAGATAGCAAAAAGAGAAACCCTGGATGAGAGAAATAAGGTTATTCATGTAAAAAGCAAGAACCTAACAGACTCCATTTTATGCTCTAGCTAAATACTAAAATGTAAAAAAACAGCAGTCTGATAATGACTCCTGTAACACATTCAGCTAATACCATATATAGAATAAACTTTTAGGGAGGGAGGTTAACTAAGGAGGAATTGGATAGGTCAATTTGAGGCGTACCCAGAAAGTGCTGGCGTCAGTCTCACGAGGCTGACATAAATGGATTGATTATTCTATTACGATTCTCTTATCTTCATGTATGGTTGAAATAATGAGGACTTTCCGTTAAAGGGGATACTTACGGGAAACTGGTTGAATAGTCGCCAAATGCCTTTATATAAGACGACTTTATGTAACACAGACATGTACCCCCAAAACTGTATTTAAACGCTGTATCTGGACCTATCAGACATTCTCTTTCTCTCTTTCATTATTGAGAATCCTTTGGCAAAAGCTTATCTTAAATAAATGCTTTTTAATTGTTCATGGTCTCCTAGTTTTTCTGTTCCTTTAAGAAATAGACATTGATTTTTCTCACACTGGATGTAAATATTGCTTCTCTCGAGACAGACTCTCAACAGCTGTGCCAGTGGTGTAGGGGCATCATGCAGGGTTCCCAATCTTGCGACCCGGGTTCGAGTCCCGGCTGGTGCATGTCTCTTTCCACCTTTTGCTCTTCTAGGATGTACAGGCAGCATCCCCGGAGGAAGTTTTGATCCCAGATTCTATTTCTGTGGAAGATTCTAATTCAGGGAAGCCCCTGAAGCCTCCGGGGGGGGGGAGGCTGTTTTCGCCCTCCCCAGGCTCCTATAAAGTCTCTGGAGCCTGGGGAGGGCAAAAAATGATCTCAAAAAGGCTGAAGTCAGCTGACAAGTGGCTCTGCGTGCCATCTGTGGCACACATGGCATAGGTTTGCCATTCCGGGCCTAGAGAGTTGCCCCTGCATGGCCCCAAGGGAGTTTGACAACCAATCAGAACACAAGCTCAATTTTAAAGGCCAGAGAGGGCATAAAACCAGGGACTTCCAGCATCTCTGTCCCTTTTTCTTCTTCACCCAACATCTGGAAGCAGGTGATCTCCCTTTTTTGTTCAGGGCTCAAGCCATGTGATCCTGTCCACCATTAAACCATCTTTCCAAGCAGCCTCCATGTTTCCAGTGTCTTTTTTCCCCACTTGGAACTGAACCCAGAAGGACATTTCTTCCAACAGAATAAAGGAAGCCCATAATTGTACAGCATTGGTTTTTCTTAATTTTTGCTAGATTGGTTCTTGGTTGGCATTGCTGAGACAAAATATATATTTTTTGCACATGAGGAAGGAGGAACAGTCTGCCACACTCCAGGAACTCAGGCAGAACTGAGGTGGTGCAAGGAGACATTTCCCGTATAGGCTTGGAACTTGAAATGCTCCTGTGTTAAGGGGGGAAAAAATGTGTTTCTGCCTGGTCTCGAACCAGGGACCTTTTGCGTGTTAGGCAAACGTGATAACCACTACACCACAGAAACTATAGGTATGGACTGAGCTCAACCAGCATGCCCATATCTTTTGATGCTTGCAATAGGGGATGGATTAAAGATCTGTTATTCTTTTGTGCGTTTGCAGAGCTCAGTAGCAGAGTAAAGGATAAGGGAGCATAATTTAAGGCAGTGATGGCTAACCTTCTTGTTGTTGGGTGCCAAAATCGTGAGCGCGCACATGCAATAGCACCCATAATGCAAAGCCCCCAACCCATGCACATACATGCACAACCTGGAAGTTCAGAAATGATTGGGCCTGTTTTTCACCCTCCCCATGCGCCAGAGGCTTTCCTGGAGCCTGGGGGGGGCGAAAACAGAGTCCCCTGGCCCTCCGGAAGGCCAAAAATCAGCTGGCCGGCATGTGCATGTACACTGGAGTGGACAGCAAACATGATCATTGCTAGCAGAGTGCAGTTTGAGTTTATATTCTGGTGGCTTGACCTGTCATGTGGGTGGGGACGGACTTATAACTTCTTTGGTTTGCTGTTCACTGTTGGCTCTTTAACACTTCTTTGATTGAGTTATTGTTTACTTAATTGTTGGTCTGATGTTAACCTTGGAGTTAATCTATGGTGATCTGGGTGCTGATTGCCAGTGGAGAGGTGCTTGGGTATTTTTATTGTCTTTTTTGCATAGTCTTTAGATGCTGTTAATGTCTTTCAACTATGGTGCTGGAGAAGACTCCTGCAGGTCCCTTGGACTGCAAGGCGATCAAACCGGTCAGTCCTAGAGGAGATCCACCCTGACTGCTCTTTAGAAGGCCAGATCCTGAAGATGAAACTCAAGTATTTTGACCACCTGATGAGAAGGAAGGACTCACTGGAGAAGAGCCTAATGCTGTGAAAGATTGAGGGCAAAAGAAGAATGGGATGACAGAGAAAGAGGTGGCTGGGTGGGATCACCGAAGCAGTAGGCGTGAGCTTAAATGGACTCCAGAGGATGGTCAAGAACATGAAGGTCTGAAGGAACATTGTCCATGGGGTTGCGATGGGTCGGACATGACTTTGCAACTAACAACAACAGCAGCAGCAGCAATGTCCATGTGTTTCATGATGGCTAATTTGTCAGAGTGCCAGGCTTCTAGAAATTCTCTGGCATTTTTGGATTTGGTTTGGTCTCAGATGGTCACAATTTCCCAATTCAAGTTATGGTTAAATCTCTTTATATGTTGTGAAATGAAAGAATTTTCCTCATGTCTTCTGACTGCTAGTTGATGGTCGTAGATGCGTTCTGCATCCTGATCAGCAGAGACCACAATGGCAAACTAGAAACTCGCGCCTACAGAAAAGCTACCCATGCTAACCAGGTGCTCCACTACCAAAGCAACAACCCAACTTCTCGCAAGAGAAGCTAGTGTTGGAAGAAATGTCCTTCTGGGTTCGGCTCCAAGTGGGGAAAAAGACACTGGGGACATGGAGGCTGCTTGGAAAGATGGTTTTAATGGTGGACAGGACCACATGGCTTGAGCTCCTGAACAGAAAAGGTGATCACATGCTTCAATGTTGGTGGAGAAGAAGAGAAGGAAGGACTGAGATGCTGAGTCCCTGGTTTTATGCCCTCTCTGGCCTTTGATCTTGAGTTTGTAATTGTAAGTTTATTTATTTTATTTGTAAGTTTATTTTATTTGTAAGTTTATTGTATTCTGATTGGTTGTCAGACTCCCATGGGGCCATGCAGGGACAACTCTCTAGGCTGCGTTTTGAATTCAGGTTTGGTTGAGTTCTCAGATGCCATGTGGTGTGTTGGGTTATGCCTTAATCCCATCACTCTGGAGCTGAAGGGGAGAACTCCTTATTATGTAAAGTGGACTAGCTCAGGCGTTAATGGCTCACTGACAAAGGGGGATGGGCAGGAAGCTGCAGGCAGCTATTCTGTCTTTTAAAACATGTTTCTTTCTTTTCACATCCAGAGAAATATTCTGCCTTTTCAATATTTCCTAGGATATTTCATTTTTCTGGGAGAGGGCTGGGTGATAACTTCCTACACTAGTAAGGACTTTGTTTAAATTAACCCAAACATACCGCAGCAACCTGGAACAGCAGAAAAAGGAAATAAAGCATCTACACAATATAGTAAAAATAAATAAATATGGATATCCATGCCACTTTATCAAAAAGTCCCTGATCACTCCACCCAGGATTTGGGTTTGGCTAGCCTAGAGAAAAAAAGGAATATCAGGGACATGACAGTAGTATTCCAGTATTTGAGGGGCTGCCACAAAGAGGAGGGGGGGTCAACTTATTTTCCAAAGCACCAGAGGGCAGGACAAGAAACAATGGATGGAAACTTATCAAGGAGAGAAGCAACCTGGAATTGAGGAGAAACTTCCTATCAGTGAGGACAATTAAACAGTGGAACAGTTTGCCTTCAGATGTTATGGGTGTTTCATCACTGGAGATTTTGAAGAAGACACTGGAAAATCACTTGTCTGAAATGGTATAGGATCCTGTTCTGACGCCCTCCTCCGTCCCGTAATGAATGCCAAGACATGCTTAACTGGAATTTCACAGCACTTTATTAACAGGAAACATAAACCTCGGTGGCTGAAAGCCAAGCACAATGAACAGATAAGAACCTTGGAAGCAACTGAGACGTCAACAAAGACAGATAACAGCTTCTCCAGCGTTACAAGTGAAGTTGAATCCTGCAAATCAGACTCCTCCCCAAGTCCCTCCTTAAATACACTCTTGAGAGGAGCCTAATTACAACCAGCTGGGTGCAATTATTTTTTGTAACTGTGGAGCTGTTTTCTTCGTCGATCTGTCTGGCGTTGCCAGGCATCCAGGACTACCTCCCTTGTCTCCTCGTCACTACTCCAAGGTCTGACATCAGGAGCACACTCCCTTCGGCTCTCACCGCTGCTCCATGTCTCAGGTGCCTCCTGGTGGCCAACCAGCCTCTCTGCTCCCTGCTCGGAGTTGGAACCATGTCCAGGGTCCTACACCTCTTCCAGAGCCGACTCATAAGGCCCCTCGCTGTCGGAGTCTGTTTGCAGTTCCAACGGCTCCTGCTGGGCCACAACAGGATCTCCTGCTTGAGACTCAACTAGAAGACTTCCAAGGTCTAGCTCTATTTTGATTCGGATTCTAATTCAAGGAGCCCCAGGAAAGCCAGTCATGGATTGTATAGGGACAGACACAAAGAAAGAGTTTGCAATGGGGAATGGGTGGGCGTTTCAGGACCACGGAGAGCACCCAACACATTTAGGCTGCATTATCTTTGCCTAAGAAGGACGTTGCTCCAGCCCTTCCTGGTGGCCAGCAGAAGTCCAGAGAAAGATACTGTGGACTTCTGGGAGTTGTCGTCCACAGGTCATAATGTTGCCATAGTTGCCCAACCCTGCCGTAGGGTGTCTTAATCTCCCTTTTGCATTTTGGAAGATAAAGCTGTTACAACAGATGAACAAATATTTATGCCTCAGTAACAAACAAACAAAAAAGCATTGACAGGATGGGAATTAAAACCCCCATATGAAAAGCCTGATGCATTAAAAATCCAGCATATTTCAATCATCAAGCAGGCCGTCCCTGGGTGGGCTCGAACCACCATCCTTCTGGTTAACAGCCAGACGCGCTAACCCATTGCGCCACAGAGACCTGGCACGGACCTCTGCCTCAGCTCCCTCCACCTGAGCATCTGTAGCTGAGGCTGGAGAGACAGCAATAAGATAGGTTGATCAGAAGACACAGTGCCTTATACCACTGTAGTATAAGAACAATCCCTTCTAGGTTTCATCCCAGATTTTGTTTTCAATGGGAGAAAAATAGCCACTCTACTGTTGGAAGAAATGTCCTTCTGGGTTCAGTTCCAAGTGGGGGGAAAAAGACACTGGAAACATGGAGGCTGCTTGGAAAGATGGTTTAATGGTGGACAGGATCACATGGCTTGGGTTCCTGAACAGAAAAGGTGATCACACACGTCAAGATGTTAGGTAAAGAAAAAAAAGGGCCGAGATGTTGAAACTCCCTGGTTTTATGCCCTCTCTGGCCTTTGATCTCGATCTTGTATTCTGGTTGGTTGTCAGACTCCCATGGGGCCATGCAGGGGCAACTCTGTAGGCTGTGTTTGGAGTCCAAGTTTGGTTGCCTTGCTGACTAATGTAATTTTCCCAGGTGCCTTGTGGTGAGTTTCTGCGGAGGATTAATCCTATCTTTGTTATGTAGAGTAGACTACCTCTGGCTTTAATGGGTCATTGACAAAGGTGGGGGCTATTAAGAGTGAGCCTGTTTCCTGCCTAAAAACATGTTCCTCATTTCTTATCCAGGGAGATATAATATTCTGCCTTTTCAATGTTTCCCAGGATATTTCATTTTCCTAAGAGAGGGGTAGGTTTTAACTTCCTACAAAAGCCCTGGCACCAGGGATACATCTCCTGATTGAGGGACGCTGATACCAATCCCTGTGCCCTGTGGCGCAAGAGGTTAGTGCAGCTGGCTGTTAACCAGGAGGATAGTGGTTCAAACCCACCCAGGGACAACCTGCTTGATGGCATGAGCCTAAGTCTGTAGGCTTTGATTCCCACACTGTCCATGCTTTTTCTCGCTGGATTTCAATATTTGTATTGGTTTTTTTTTACCTTCCAGAATGCAAAAGGGGGAGGAAACATAAAGAATAATAGTTCCTTAAAACCTCTGATGCTATTGATATCAGGCTCAGATGGCCAGCAAAAGATTTGGGCATGCTGGTTGAGAATAGCACATATCTGTGGTTTCTGTGGTGTAGTGGTTATCACATTTACCTCACATGCAAAAGGTTCCTGGTTCAAAACCAGGCAGAAATGCATCTTTTTCTCAGCATCGAAACCACTCCTCCCTCAAAGAAAGAAAGAGCAGGAAAAGGCTGCACTAGGACAATCAAAGAACCCCATTCCCTTTTCTATTTTATTGGGGTGGGAATGAGTGAGGAGAGGCTGATTTCAAGCCCCCTCTCAAGGAAGCCTGGTCATCGCAAGTGAGCAGACAGTGAAAAATTAAAGCCTGTCTGACTTTCAACTCCTAGAATTGTGAGCATGAGGGAAGAAGGAAGGTTTCCCACGCATAGCTTGCCTGAATCAATACAATACAATACAATACAATACAATACAATACAATGCAATGCAATGCAATGCAATGCAATGCAATGCAATGCAATGCAATGCAATGCAATGCAATACAATACAATACAATATAATACAATAGCAGAGTTGGAAGGGACCTTGGAGGTCTTCTAGTCTAGGTCAAGTTTGAACACCCCTGGGTTTTTTTTCTAAAGGGTTAGGGGTGCAAGGGTCTTGTAACTTGACAGCTTTAAGTCTTGTGTGCTTCAAATGCCCGAGTTTCTGAGCCAACATTTTGGTTGCTAAGCAAGAGCGTTGTTAAGTGAGTTTCACCACATTTTACAAGTTGGCCACTCCCACCCAGTCACATGGCTGGCAAGCCACTCCCACAAAGCAGGCCATACCTACAGAAGAGGTTCTAAAAAAATTTGAAACCCACCACTGCTCTGAGTCATATAAGTGGGTATATGCATAATTATGTACAGTATGTATGTAGATATGCAGAGGTGGGTTCCGACCAGTTCGCACCTATTCGGTAGAACCGGTTCGTCAAATCTACCGAACCGGTTAGAAGAGGTTCCACCAGTGGATCCGGAAAGCAGGCCACACCTACAGAAGAGGTTCCAAATTTTTTTGAAACCCACCACTGGTCCTTGGATATGATTATTCTACACTATCATGCTCATATTTATAAAACTCAGTGCCTCTGTGAAAGGTAAGGATGACTACTGTGGTTGTGGTGCAATCAGAACATTGCGTGTGTTGAAGTTGTTTTAACGCAAACCAAAGATGCCTTTTAAAAAACAAGTTTACATCCTATTCTTATGCATGCCAGTGCTGTGTGTGAGGTAATTTAAGGTGGTTCTGACAAGTGTCGTCGGCGTCTTCATATCTGGTCACATGGGTGGCAAGCCACTCCCGTATGGTCACATGAGCAGGAAGCCACTCCCACAAAGGAGGCCACACCCACAGAGTAGGTTGGAACAATTTTTGAAACCCACCACTGTATGTATGTATGTGTGTGTGTGTGTATGTATGCATTTTGTCATGTTTATGTAATGATATTGGAGGTGGTGACCCTTTGAGAGCTGTACAAAAGATTCCTTTTGTAATGCCGCTTGTTCTCCAGTCACAGATGAGACGCGTTCTCCCATTCTCCCTCATGGCGCCTTGTTTTGAGGTAGATTTTTTCTAAAATCTCCATGAGTTTCAGCTTTTTCTCCATTTTGGGGCTTGTTTTATTTCAACACCTCTTTTTCATCAGGCTCTTCCAGCCAGGATCGTTCTCCTTATTACAGGCTGCCTCTTGGTGCTCCCAACCCTCCTTAGCTACCCAGAGGCACGAATTTGAAAAGGGCAGCTGTAGAACTTGAACAATCAACATAAATCTTAATTTTTCCTCATCTCTTCTTTCCCAGCCAGCCCCCAAATCCTCCCCTCACTTCAGGACCGACTTTGCCATCAGTCACAAGCTGGATTTCATAGAGAGGCTTCTGGTTTCTTGCCTTTTGACAGCCGTGCTGTTTCTGACAGGATTTTTTTTTTTGCTCATTTTTGACTTCTAGACCCATCATCCCCAGACCCACAGGGAACATGGTCACTTCTCCCCTTGCAGACGTGCATAAGCGCACCAACGTGCCTATCATCCCTGTCCTAATGTTCCCTTTTATTCAGATCCATTTCATGTATTCAAAATCATGTTTATACTGATGTCGGAAGAAATGTCCTTCTGGGTTCAGTTCCAAGTGGGGGAAAAGACACTGGAAACATGTAGGCTGCTTGGAAAGGTGGTTTAATGGTGGACAGGACCACATGGCTTCTGAACAGAAAAGGGGGAAATCACATGCTTCCAGATGTTGGGTGAAGAAGAAAAAGAGAGTAAGATGCTGAAAGTTCCTGGTTTTATGCCCTTTCTGGGCTTTGATCTTGATCTTGTATTCTGATTGGTTGTCAGACTCCCAAGGGGGCCATGCAGACGCAACTCTCTAGGATGTGCTTTTGAGTCCAAGTTCGGTTGAGCATTGCTTCTTCCCAGATGCCCTGTGGTGAGACGGGTAACGGGCGAATACTATCATGCCTGGATCTGAATCACCCTGGAGCTGAAGGGGGGGATCTTTGTTATGTAGGATAGATTGGCCCAGGCTTTTTTAATGGCCCATTGACAAAGGTGGGGGCTATTAAGAGTGAGTCTGCTTCCTGGCCCTAAAAACATGCTTCTCCATTTCTCATCAAGGGAAATATAATATTCTCCCTTATCAATATTTCATTTTTATAGGAGAGGGGTGGGTTTTAACTTCCTACACGTATCTATGTTATCTAATCATGCTTGACATAATAAATAATAAATAATAAATAATAAATAATAAATAATAAATAATAAATAATAAATAATAAATAATAAATAATAAATAATAAATAATAAATAATAAATAATAAATAATAAATAATAAATAATAAATAATAAATAATAAATAATAAATAATAAATAATAGTTAATAGTTAATAGTTAATAGTTAATAGTTAATAGTTAATAGTTAATAGTTAATAGTTAATAGTTAATAGTTAATAGTTAATAGTTAATAGTTAATAGTTAGTAATTAATAAAAATTAGTAATGAAGAAATAAATAAAAAATAAAAAATAAACGAATAAATGAATGAATGAACAAACAAACAAACAAACAAACAAACAAATAACCAAGCAAGCTCTGGCATTGCGCGCAGAATCCAGCAGGGGGCTCTGTCCGTAGCTGTTGGAAAAACCGAGCACCCTCCACCCCCATCAGGAGGGAACTGAGCATGCGCCTGACTCTGTAGCTCGAGAGATACGCGTGTTGCCCTGAGCTTTTTTCTTTTTTCTTTTTTCTTGTCAGGAAAGGCTGGAAGCGCGTCAGTCTTGCCTGTAGTTTCCGATTCGGCTCCCCCCACCCTGCACTCCTCGCTGCGAGCCTTAGGCGGAGCTTTTTTTTGCCGGAGCCTGTAAAAGGAAGATTTTAGCGGATGGCGATCCACTCGTGATCCGGGGGGGTTCAGTGAGCGTGGTGGGTCTTTTATCTCGCGGCGGAGGGTTTCAGGGAGACATGCAAACCTTAATAATGTTTGAGGTCGTGGGAAAGAGGGAAGCCCGGGGTCCCATGTTCCCCTGCCGCCCCAGGGCATGCAAGGGTAGAAAGCAAAAATTGTGACCGCTGGGAGAAAAACAAATAAACCAGGATCGCCAGAAACGTGGGAAACATTTAGACTCCGTTTCGTTGGGGAGGAGATGTGTGTGACCCCTGCATGCATTTGGGGGTGGGGAGGGAAAGGGAGGTCGACTTTGGAGATTTGTCGCTTCAAATCAGCCTGGACAATTTCCTGCAAATGTCTTGGCCCCGTTTCCAGAAGGGGTTTCTCCTTTCCTCCCACTTCCCAGGCCGAAGGAAGCGAGCTGTCACCAGCTGGTTCTGCCAGCTAAAGAAGGAAGACGTTGGAGGTGCGCCTGGGGTTGAGGTGCATCATTCTCACGCTATGCATTCGATTCGATCAGGGTTTGTTTTTAAGTTTAGCCAGTGTAAGTTCCTGGAGTGTAAGTCCACAAGTTTTCTAGTGGACAATTTTGAAAAAGTGGGGAAATTGTTTCTAGGACGTGCCTGAATCGAAACATCATGTTAAAGCATAGATGGTTTGTGCTTTTGGGTATTCGTTCTATATGCATTGAATGGTGGTTTGTTAATTCTGGCTACTGGAGTTCACCCAGGAGTTTAGTGGGGGTTAGTTAAAGCTTTATGTACTAGAAGTTCAAGTGTTCATTTATTTCCTTATTAAATCGATTTGGAAGCCGCTCATCTCAAATTGGGATTTCAGACATTTTGATTTGGATTGTGCTGAGATAGTTGTTAAATTTATAAGCAGCCATTGAAACTAGGTGAATAAATAATTAGGAAATAGAAATCTAAAACAGATGTTAACATATTCATGTAATAATCCTTGATAGTAGCTGATACAAAAGGGCTGATACAAAAGGGACAAAAAGAATTGTCTTCAAAAATAGATGTCAGTCTTACTATTAAGATTCCTGCCTTCTTCCCAGACACTGAGGGTTCACAACAGTGGTGGGTTTCAAAAATTGTTCGAACCTACTCTGTGGGTGTGGCCTCCTTTGTGGGAGTGGCTTGCTACCCATGTGACCGGATGGTAGTGGCTCTCTGCCCATGTGACCAGATATGAAGATGCCGATGACACTTGTCAGAACCACCTTAAATTACCTCACACACAGCACTGGCATGCATAAGAATATGATGTAAACTTGTTTTTTAAAAGGCATCTTTGGTTTGTGTTAAAACAACTTCAACACACGCAATGTTACCTTTCACAGAGGCACTGAGTTTTATAAATATGAGCATGATAGTGTAGAATAATCATATGCAAGGACCAGTGGTGGGTTTCAAAAATTTTTGGAACCTCTTCTGTAGGTGTGGCCTGCTTTCCGGGTCCACTGGTGGAACCTCTTCTAACCGGTTCGGTAGATTTGACGAACCGGTTCTACTGAATAGGTGCAAACTGGTAGGAACCCACCTCTGGTTCACAAGAATTTCTTATTTTGAGGTGGGTTTTTTTTTAGAGGAAGATGTTCAGTAGTTATGTTGAAACTCCCATTTTCATTTTCCATTTCAGATTTGTTAGTTGGGAATCTTTCCTGGTTCCTCTGGAGGCTTAGCTATCTTGTGAAGGAATAGAGCTGAAGGCCTTGGGAGTTTTGTCCAGGCTTCTTGTGAATACAAAGCCCTTTGGAGATCCATCAGTCCATTTTGGAGTTGGATTAGAAACCAGAGAAAAGATGGAAGATGCAGCAGTTGGAAAAAGCCCTCCAGCTACTCAGCTTTGGAGCTGTCGGGTAAATGGAGCAAGTTCTGGGCAGAAGAGCCAAGAAGAGGAAGCCAACAATTCAGAAGTTCAATGCTGTCACTTCAGCAAAGTGCAGTTCCAGGAGGGGAAGAGTCCCCGAGATGTTTGCACTCAGCTTCACCGCCTTTGCTGTCAGTGGCTGAAGCCAGAAAGACACACAAAAGCTGAGATGTTGGACCTGGTGCTCCTGGAGCAGTTCCTGGCTGTCCTTCCCCCAACGGTGGAGAAATGGGTGCGGGAGTGTGGAGCGGAGACCAGTTCCCAGGCGGTGGATTTGGCCGAAGGCTTCCTGCTGACTCAGGAGTTGGAAAAGACGCAAGAAGAGTTGCAGGTGTGAGAATGTAATCATGGCACATCTAAAGAGGATCTCTCTGAATTTTGTCAATTCCTCTCTGGCAGAGTTTTCTGGAATTATGACCTCCTAAAGGCAGTTGTTCCATTCTGTTTCCAGAGGATGTGTTTGGGGCAATTCTTCTGTTCTTGCTTTCCAGCTGCATCATTGGACATGGTGGTCTGTTAAGATTGAGAATGCAGTATGATAATTCATTTATTTCCCTCTTTCCTTGCTTCTCCTGGCACATCCCCTCCAGAAGTCCTTGGAAGATGTATCTGATTATCACACGGAGAGGAAAGGTTCATCCAAATTCTCTCGAGAGCTGCAGTTCAGGGAGAGCTTCCAGAAAGATCAATGTCAAGACACCAGGCCAGGTAACAGAAGCACCTTAACATGTGATGTGGAATTTGGACATCTGGCCTCTTGAATGTAACCTCTCTTTTTAACAAACATGCTTCTACCATTTTCTGTCTCACAGGCAATAGAAAACAATCCTTGGCTTTTTTAGAATCACCTCCTCTTTCTGGCGGAGTTGTAAGAGTGCTTCAATTTCTGCCTCAGGTAGGAGGATAAACATTGATAAATATTCATGAATCTTGGGTGGGTTTCATTTTGTTCTGGAGTTCAGTGTACAATGTTGCTGTTTCTTTTTTTTTTAAGCGGATTTTTTTTTAATTATTTTTTCCCTTCTACAACACCTTACAGTCATTACATCAACATCATTATGTCATCATACCTGTACATGTATATAATATTTCGCTTCTATATTTACACGTGTGTGTATGTGTATGTATATGCGTATGTATGTATGTATGTATGTATATATATATATATATATATATATATATATATATATGTGTGTGTGTGTGTGTGTGTGTGTGTGTGTGTGTGTATATATTTAGTGTCACAACCCTTGGTAAGCCCCAATTATGGGAGGAAGCTAACTGCTTCCATCATCTGTCAATCGGCTCGTCACAAGAGTCCATCACGTCCATCACAAATAAAACACACACACACACACACACACACACACACATATATATGATAGATAGATAGATAGTTAGTTAGTTTGTTTTTTTGGGCTTAATTAATTTTATTCTTGTTTTGCAGCCATTTGTACCAATTGTTCCAAATTTCATAATATTCCAACTCTTCTTTATCTTTTAATTTCAGTGTTAATTTGTCCATCTCTGCACAATCCAAAGATTTTTTTATCACTAATTCGTCTGAGAGGGTATTATTTTGTTTCCAGCATTGGGCAAATGCTATTCTAGCTGTAGTTAACAGATGTGTTAATATGTACTTAATTTTCTTTGTATATTTCCCTTTGATTATTCCCAGTAGAAAGATTTGGGGTTTGTATTTTATCTGTTCTCCTGTAATTTCTTGCACCCATTTCCAAATTTTTGTCCAATATTTTTGTGTTTCCGGGCAGGTCCACCATATGTGATAATAAGTCCCTTGTATTTTTTTACACTTCCAGCAGGTCGGCTTAATGTTTGGGTACATTTTAGCCAATCTTGTTGGTAATAAATGCCAATGATAAAACATTTTGTATATATTTTCTTTAAGTGCTGCTGATCGTGTTAGTTTATAATTTGTGTTCCAAATTCTTTCCCAATCCACTCCATATTGCTGTTTCTAAGCAACTCAAATTTTAGATCAGGTCATTGAAAATTCACATTCACCTTAACCTGTCCCTTCTGATAAGTCCTTTTCTCCACCCTCTTCCTTCAGGCTCAGACATTCTTGACCAGATGTTAACTTGGCTGGAGATACTCTTTCTGTCTCCAGGGTCATTCTCACATACCATTAACAGCCCCCCCAACACCTTCATGGAGGTGTGGATCAGAGGTGGCATTTAGTGGGGAACCGGTAGTGGAAATTTTGAGTAGTTTGGAGAACCGATAAATACCACCTTTAACTGGCCCTGCCCCCATCTATTCTCTGCCTTCTGAGTCCCAGCTGATTGGAAATGGGGATTTTTACAGTAACCTTCCCCTGGAGTGGGGAAGGGATGGAGATTTTACAGTATCCTTCTCCTGCCCTGCCCACCAAGCCATGCCACGCCCACCAAGCCACAGAACTGGTGGTAAAAAAAATTGAATCCCACCACTGGTGTGGATTGGGGGGGGGGCATGGCATGGCTTGGTGGGTTGGTTCCTTCCATTGCTAAATAAACCATTGGCAAAAACGTCAGATGGGTTTTCCCTGGGTATCCTTCTCCCCATTTTAGGAAGAATCAGAGTCATTGATATGTGGGGGTTTTAAGACCAGTTGGCCAAGAAAATTGTTTTAATTGGCTTCACTGAAAGGCATTCCAAGTCCTTCCAACTTGATCAAACGTGCTTCGGTTGTGCTGTTGGCCAAAAGTTGTGAGATCTTATTCAGAATTCTGCAGAAGATGCCCATTTTGTTCATTACATCTCCGTTTTTAGAATTTTTGGAAGAAAACTGTCCAATTATGCTTGGGATTATCTGTTAATAGGGAAACTTGTTTCCTTGTTCAGGATGTTGTGTCTTTGGAGGAAGTGGCTGTGCATTTCTCAGAGGAGGAGTGGTCTCAGCTGGATCCTGCCCAAAAAGCTCTCCATGGGGAAGTCATGCTGGAGAATTCCAGGAATCTGGCTTCTCTAGGTAAGTACCCAGAACCTGTATAAAAGGCTTGGGATGGGGGGACTGGGGTGGCTTAAATATTATTTCTGAAGAAAAATATCACTTATTTTTATGCTGCCTTTATTTTATTTTTTTTGTAAATAAAAGACAACAGACATACTTAATACTCCTTCCTCTGCTGTTTTTCCTACAACAACAACAACCACATTGTGACAAAGGGGGTCTGAGAGAGATGGGCCAAAATTCACCCAGCTTAAGAATTCATGCTTAAGGCAAAACTGGTAGTCACAGTCATCCAGTTTCTAGCTCCAGTGCCTTAACCATTGGACCAAATGGCTCTCTATGGAAGAACAAAATTTATTGAAAGAAAAACTAGGAAACTGCACAGACTCCCTTTTTACATAAAGGAAGTGGGTCTATTTCAAAATGCTTTCTGCTCATAACATGGAAAATACTCCTCTGCTCATAACATGGAAAATACTCCTTTCCATGCCATGCAAGATATTAGCTGGAATCTGAGGGAGAGGTTGTACATAGGGATGGTGCAGCCTCCTTTGACCAAGGTCCTGCCTTCCAGGACTTACTGTATTTTTTGACATATAAGACGCACCTTAGTTTTTGGGGAGGAAAATAGGGGGAAAAATCTGCCTACCAGGTATTCATCTGGCTAGCACCCTTAATCTGGTCAGCTTCAGCACATAGGTTTGCTGGTTTTGAGTGTGCGCATGCGCTTTTTATCCCCTGGTTGGGGATAAAAAACAGCTTCTAAAGCACAGCTGATTGTTGGAGGGAGCAACAGTGAGAAAAGCAGGCAAAGCACAGAAGATAGCTTCACTTGTTAGATTTTTTAAAATCTGATTTTTAAATATATATTTTTTTAAAAAAAATCATCGATTTTTATCCACCCTGGTGTTTAGTATCATTCCAGGTTGAGGATGGGAAGCTATTGCCTTCCAGAAAAGTTATTGCCTTTCAAAGTTTCTGCTCTGCAGACAATTGAAGGTGAGACTTTTCATTGAAGTTGGGGAGGTGGTAGGTATGTTGTCACTCAGCATGATAAAGTGCAGGGGTGGGATTCTACCGGTTCAGACCAGTTCAGGCGAACCACTAGCTCTGACGATCAGCTGGAAGTGAACCGGTTCACCCTGACAATCAGATGGGCCCGTCCGCCGGCGCTATTTTCCTACCTTAATCTTCTCAGCTGATTCACACGGTACAACAGGTTGCCGCGTGAATCAGCTGTGTTATCTGAAGAAAGCCAGAAGTAAAGTTTTCTTTAAACTGCGCATGCGCACGCAGCAAACTGCACGATCACTGAACCGGTTGTTAAACCGGGAGGGTCCCACCATTGATATAGTGTCCAAAACTTTGGGAGTTCGTGGCACCATGGAGTTGTCCTACTGGTAGGTCGTCAGTGGGTTGACAAACACTGGTGCTCAAAGATTAGATCAGGAATTTGTCTTCAGTTTGTAGTGATGTCATCCAATCCTGATAAATCAGGATTCGTAGGAGCCCACTTAGAAATGAGTATTTGGTAAAGTATTTGTTTGGCATGTTCATATTTGCCAAAATATATTGATGATTCTTTGGCTAAATTTCGGAAGGAAACGTTTGATCTTTCATCATTACCCTATATGACTGTTTTCATTTTTCTTTTTCAAGATTATAATCGGCAAGAGAGTAAGAATTATAAGGCAGAAGGCCAAGCAATGCATCCGAAAGAAGGTAAAGGGAAACTTGCGAATCAGAGCGGTGGGACAAGCCAATCACAAAGTGGAATTATAAATGGCTTTCCTCAGATCAGTTGGCTTCCTTACCATACAAGCATTAATACAGGAGAGAAACCATACAAATGCTCGGAGTGTGGAAAGAGCTTTAATAAATCTGCTCATCTCATTTCCCATAAAAAAACACATTCAGAAGATAAACAATTTACTTGCAAGGAGTGTGGAAAGACCCTTTGTAATAATCACTCTCTGAGAAGTCATGAAAGGAATCACACAGGAGAACGACCGTATAAATGCATGGAGTGTGGAAAGAGCTTTAGTTGTAGCAGTAACCTTACTTCCCACAAGAGAATCCACACAGGGGAGAAACCATATAAATGCATGGAGTGTGGAAAGACCTTTATTCATAGCAGTTACCTTAACTCCCACAGGAGGATCCACACAGGAGAAAAGCCCTATCAATGTGTGGACTGTGGAGAGGGCTTTAGGTGGAATTGTGATCTTACTTCCCATAAAAGGATTCACACAGGGGAGAGACCATATGAATGCAAGGAGTGTGGAAGAAGCTTTAGCTTTAGCAGTAGTCTTAATTCCCACAAGAGGATCCATACAACAGAGAAGCGATATCAATGTGTGGAATGTGGAGAGGGCTTTCGATGGATTTGTGATCTCACATCCCATAAAAGAATCCATACAGGGGAGAAACCATATGAATGCATGGAGTGTGGGAAGAGCTTTGCAAGGAGTAATGCTCTTAATTACCACAGAAGGATCCACACACAGGAGAAGCCATATCAGCCGAGGAAGTATGGGAAGAGCTTCAATAGCAATAAGAGTAATCCTCGGTTTATGACTGCAATTGAAATTTCTGTTACTAAGCAAGACAGTTGTTAAGTACACTTTGATCCATTTTATGACTTTGCTTGCCACATTTGTTAAGGAATCACTTCAATTGTCAAGTTAGTGACACTGTTGTTGAGTGAATCTGTCTTCCTCTTGGCTTTGTTTGTTAAAAGATCACAAAGGCTGATCACAAGACCCGGGGACACTGCAACCCTCATAAATATGAGTCAGTTGCCAAGCACCTGAAATTTGATCAGGTGACCATGAGAATGCCGTGAACAGTCGTAAGTGTGAAAAAACAGTTGTAAATCCCTTTTTTCAGTGGTGGTATACCTGTGAAGTTCCCAGAAGATGACGATGGCAACTTGTAAAGCATTGCCAATATCTTTGAACCTTCACTAAACAAACTGTTGTAAATCAAAGACTACCTGTAGTTATTTAAAATCTCGTACACTTGAGTAATAATAAAAATAAATTCTAGACCTTCTTAGATATGCATGCATAAATTGCCTTTCTAGTCCAAACCAGAAAAAGGTGCATACTAAATCCTGTTTGAGGGACGTGGTGGCTCAGTGGCTAAGACTCTGAGCTTGTCGATCAGAAAGGTTGGCAGTTTGGAGGTTCGAATCCCTAGCGCTGCATAACGGAGTGAGCTCCCATTACTTGTCCCAGCTTCTGCCAATCTAGCAGTTTGAAAGCACGTAAAAATGCAAGTAGAAAAATAGGAACCACCTTTGGTGGGAAGGTAACAGTGTTCTGTGCATCTTTGGCATTAATCATGCCGGCCACTTGACCACGGAGACATCTTTGGACAGTGTTGGCTCTTCAGCTTTGAAACGGAGATGAGCCCTCTAGAGTCGGGAACAACTAGCACATATGTGCGAGGAGAACCTTTACCTTTATCTTAAATCCTGTTTGTGGTTTTTGCTAAGTAGGAGGTTAGAACTAAAACAGGAGTATCAGTGGAGCTAAAGGGCCTTAATTGCCCTTTCAGGGATCTGTTCAGCCTATTATTTAAGAGGAAGAAGCCTCAAAGGGAGAGCTCTGAAAAGGAGCTACAATGGTGAAAAGTCCTATAAATGCACATGCCAAAGTTTTTGTCCAGCAAAGGTGCCAAGTTCTGTTTTCCTGTCCCAGACAAAAGCTAAAATGGATTTTTTGACACATGCACCCGTAGCCTTAGATTAAATTAAGTACAGTTGGTAAAATTTCTTTCTAGTTATGTAGTTAATGAACTTTGGGCTGATTATCAATTATAAATGGGTTATGTTTGGAGAGGCCTTCATGGGGGTTTTGAAATCACACGGCAACTTGAAATCAGTTACACAAAAGACAACAATGTTCTGTCAGTCCTCCAAAGTGATCAGAGGGGACACATGGCTGGATAGGCTCATTTATTAATAGAATGGTTCAAGTCTGAAAGTACACATCCATGGTCACTTTTAAAGTTGCTTTGAACTGCAAGATGTGTGCATACAAATTAAATACCGGTGATAAATAACAGCCCAATAGATCGGTTGTTTATTTGAGAAACTCATCATATATATATATATATATATATATATATATATATATATATATATATATATATATATATATATATATATATATATATATATATATATATATATATATATATATATATATTGATATATCAATGTATCCTGTGTGGAAAAATCTTCAGGATGAAGAATTCCTCTGACAAAATAAGTGAGAATGAGAGGAAATCTTTATTACTTTTGGCTAGAAAAAAATACTCTTTTACTCCAAAGGTGTTATAAAACTCACTCACTCACTCACTCACTCTCTCTCTCTCTCTCTCTCTCTCTCTCTCTCTCTCTCTCTCTCTCTCTCTCTCTCCCCCTCCCTCCCTCCCTCCCCCCCCTCTCTTTTGCCTTGTAGTATTTGATTTGAGCTTTATATTTATTTTTCAGTATTTGCCTTGAATTTGGCATGAATTTGAAAAGGCATCTGTAATAATGGAACTCAGTAAAGAAAAATCAATACAAATCTTAATTTTCTTCAACCTGTCGCTTTCCTCCCTGTGTCTCTGCCAGCCCCCTGATCTTCCCTCGCTTCACGGCTGAGTTTACCATCAGCCACAAGACACAGGCTGGGTTTCAGAGAGAGACTTTTGTTCCTTGTATTTTGACCGCCCTGCCATTTTTGACAGGATTTTGCTCATTTTTGATGCTTTCTGGGAATCCCTACAGACCCTTCAGAGAAGCTGCTCTTCAGTACAGGGATTTTTGAGTCTCCACAAGGGATTTTCTCAAACTTCACAAAATCACAGGTGGTTCTTAGATGTTAAAAGGAGGAAAACCTAGAAACTGACGCCCGCTGGAGATGCCACTTCCTTTCTAGATAGACAATTTTAGAGGTAACCTTTCCTTCGAGTTTAATGCCCATCATCCCAGACTCCCATGGAACGTGACGTCCTGCGCCCTTTCAGGGTTTTCGCGCAATGCGTATAGGATCCTCTAGGGGGCTCCCTGGAAGATCCTGGCAGCCCCCTTCCACGTCCTTACAAGAGAAGTGAGCATGCGCAGGCCTCTTTCGCCAGTAAAGAGATGATTGCTTCCGAGGCATTTTCCAGCAAAGGCTTGAAACCTTGCCTGCTCTTTCTATAGTGTCCGGGTGAGCCTTTCTAGCAAGCGAAGAGGCTGCGGGGAAGTCTTGGACTTGGAGATCCAGACGTGAGTCGGAGGGGCTGGGAGGGCTTTTGTCCCGCGCGGGAGGCTCGCATGCAGACATGCAAAACCTTATTAGGGTTGGAGTCGTGGTGGTGGTGATGGGAAATCCAGTGGCTCCATGTTCCTCTGCAGGCGCGGGCCCCTTTGCCCCCAGGGGAAAAAAATCGAGGTCGCAGAATGAAGGGAGCGATTTATCCTCCATTTCGATGGGGGGAAAAAACCATCTGGATGGGAGGGAGGGGAGGAGAGGCCGTCTTTGCAAAACAGATTTGTGCCTCCAAGTCGGTTTTGACTCCTGGGCAGTTTCCTGCATGTTTCCTGGTTCCATTTTCAGAAGCGGGTTTCCCCCGCCTCCCCCTTCCTAGGCTGAGAAACGCGAGCGTACAAAGGCTGCAACTCCGTGTGCAAGGACTGGAACCTGAGTTTCCTGCTTTCCCGCATCATGAGGCATCATTGTCACTCCGATTAGGCCAGTGTTTTTGTCGAGCTTGGCCTTTGTAAAGCGTGGGTGTTGTAATCCATTGTTTATTTATTTACCGTACTTAATGAAGTGGATTTAGAGCGCCCCTCGTGTCAATTGCTGCTTGTGACCTGGGACGTTTATGCTTTGGATTGTGCAAATCGTTGTTATTAACTCTGAAGCCATAGAAATGAAATTAAAGTGTCTATTAAATTATAGTAAATAGGCTTGAAACCGGGAGATTAACTTTCTACTCCAACCTTTGACATGAAAGCCTTGAGCAGCGCTGGGGGGGGGGGATAGTGAGAAGGAGCATTATGTACAATTGCTGCCTAGAGTTGTTGTTGTTGTTGTTATTATTGTGTGGTTATTGGTGAGATTCACAGCCTTTGGGGCTGGTTGGTAGCTCAACAGCTCGAGTCCTAACCAAGGACCTAGGAACTGTTAAGGTAACCTCAGAGCATATAAGATGTTCCAAGTAGGGTGGTTTTTTTGTAGAGTCAGAATGTTCAAATCTGATTAATTTAAAATTTCTAAATAGCGAGGTAGCCCTTTATGTATTGCTCCAAGGGTTCCAATTACAATCGGGACAACACACAATTTCTTTTTCCACAGTCGCTCAATCTCAATTTGCAAGTCCCGGTACTTTGTGATTTTTTCTTGTTGTTTGTCATCAATACGTGCATCTCCAGTAATTGCAATGACAATGAACCATACTTTTTTCTTTTCAACTATTGTTTTGTCAGGTGTGTTGTGGGCCAAGTGCCTGTCAGTCTGAATTCTGAAGTCCCAAAAGATCTTGACTTTCTCATTCTCTAAAACCTTCTCAACCTGATGGTCCCAGTGTTTTTGCTGTACTTAAATCCAAACTTTTGGCACAATTTCCAGTGAATGATCTTAGCAACGCGGTCATGGCGTTGTAGGTAGTCAGTTTGTGAAATTTTGATGCACCCACTGATCAAGTGGTAGTGGTGGTGGTTGTTATTCAGAAGACATTAAAATTAAATTTTAATAAAAGCTAGGAAGTAGAAATCAAAAACATATTTAAATTTATTTTTCCAATATTTTGATAGGAATTGATCCTGAAAGGTTCTCTGCAATTTTCTCCATATGTTGAGAAATCAAGTTAATTAATAAGATCTCCCACTCCCCTTTCCCAGACATGGTAGGTTCATCCAAATTCCCCCCTTTCTTTTTTCTTCCCATTCCTCTCTTGATAAGGATGCTCAGTAATTCAATTAATCACCATAGTAAACACCTTGAATGATTTGTTTTCCATTTCAGGTATATAAGCTGGGAATATTTTCCGGTTCTTCTGGAATCTTAAATATCTTGTCTGGGAAGAGAGCGGAATGGCCTTGGTAAATTTCCCCAGACCTCTTGTGAACAGAAAGTCCTGTGGAGATCCTTGGGTCTATTTTGGAGCTGTATTAGAGACCAGAGAGAAGATGGAGGGACAACACCCAGCAGAAGCAGAAGTTAGAAAAATCCCTCCAACTGCTCAGCCTTGGGGCTGTGGGAAGAATGGGGCAAGTCCTGGGCGGAAGAGCCACGAAGAGGCAACCAATAGTTCAGAGGTCCAGTGCTGTCACTTCAGAAAAGTGCGGTTTCAGGATGGGAGCCGTCCCCGAGATGTTTGCACTCAGCTTCACAACCTTTGTCGTCAGTGGCTGCAACCAGAAAAGCACACAAAGGCTCAGATGCTGGACCTGGTGCTCCTGGAACAGTTGCTGGCTGTCCTTCCCCCAGAGATGGCAAGATGGGTGCGGGATTGTGGAGCAGAGACCAGTTCCCAGGCGGTGGCCCTGGCCGAAGGCTTCTTGCTGACTCAGGAGGAGGAAAACATGCAAGAAGAGTTGCAGGTGGGAGGATGGAATCATGGCAGCTGCTTGGAGGTTGTGACTGAGTATCCTAAGGAGAGGAAAGATTCATTCAAATCTCCTCAACAGCTGCTCTTCAGGGACAACCTCCAGAAAGGTCAAGACGCTACACAAGGTAAAAAAAAAAACTTTGCGTGATGTGAGATTTCAACATTACTGATTCTTTCACTCCACTTTATTGGAGTGTCTTTCTTTAACAAATCTGCTTCCAGTATTTTTCTCTTTCTCATAGAGGGTAGAAAGCTGTCCTTGGAGTTTTTAGAATCACCTCTTTGTGCTGGAGCTGAAGGATTAGCTGAACCGCTTCTTCCGGTAAGGAGGAGAAAGATCGGAAAAGCTTCCTGAATCTTGGATGGATTTAATTTTGTTCTAGAGTTTAATGTATAAAAATGCTGCTTCTAAGTAATACAAATTTGTCCTCAGGTCACTGAACATTCACACTCAGCTTAATCTATCCTCTTCCTTCTGAGGGGATCCTTTGTGAGTTGCTTTCTCCACCCGTCCCGCTCACCACCAGATTTCATTGACCAGACTGTTGTCAGTGTCGGGGCTCTTCCTTCTGTCTCCCAGGGTTTTTCTCACACACCATTAGAAAGAACATATCCTTTTTTGCCTTTTGAAAAGTATCTTTGGGACAACCGTGACCTGATAATGGAGAATCTCCATAGACATATAGACTACTGTTACCAGCTCTTTCAACTCCTTCATGAAGGTGTGGAGTTTGGATACGTTGGTCCCTCAGTTGATAAAGTGAGCCATTGGAAAACATGTCAGGTGGGTTTTGCCAGTAATTTGCTCTCCCTGTCCTGGGAAGAATGGGAGTCACTGAGTAGTGGATTTAAAACGCAACTATCAATTTACCCAAACCATTTTAGTTTCCTATACTGTGTAAGGCATTCCAAACACTTCCAGCTTGATCAAACATGGTTTAGTTGTGGCATCAGCCATAGCGTTGATATCTTATTCTTAATTCAGCAGAAGGTATCCATTTTGTTCACTCGATCTCTTTCCTAGAATTGGTGGAAGAAAATTATCCCATTATTCTTGGGATTTTCTGTTAATAGGGAAACTTTTTTCCTTGTTTAGGATGTCGTGTCTTTTGAGGAAGTGGCCGTGTATTTTTCCAAGGAGGAGTGGTCCCAATTGGATCCTGACCAAAAAGCTCTCCATGGGGAAGTCATGCTGGAGAATTCCAGGAATCTCTTCTCTCTGGGTAAGAACCCCTGTCTTTGCTCGGGAACGTAGAGAAGGGCTTGAATGTTATTTATGGTTTTTAAAGAAAACATTTATTTACAATGCATTGAGGAAATATTCAGACTCCCTTCATTTTTTTCAATTTTGTTATGCTGCTGCATGATTCAACAGTTTTTGAAATGAGTATTTTGTATTTTATGAGCATTCTTTTAAAGAAAACATTTTTTTTTATCTAATAAGGTAGGCAATGCAGTTTTCCAATTTTTCTTTCAATAAATATCCTTCTTCCATAAAGTCAGTTTGGTCAAATGGTTAAGATATTAGGCTAGAAACTGGGTGACTGTGAGTACTAGTTCTGCCTTAGGTATGAATGCTGGCTTGGGTGACTTTGGGCCAATCTCTCTCAGCTCAACCCATTTCACAGGGAGTTGGGAAAACAGCAGGAAGAAGGAATATTGGGTTTGTGTGCTGCCTTTATTATTTACAAAAAATAAAGGAAGGATATAGAGCGCATTCTAAAGATATTCAGTGTTCCTTCACGTTTTTCATTTTTGTTATCCTGCATGCTGATTCTTCAGTTGACGAAATTCATTTTTTTTTCCTCATTAATCTACACTGGGTATCCAATAATGACAAAGTGAAAACAAATTTTCTTAAATGCCTATAAATTTATTAGTTTCTAGTGTCGTAACATTTTGACCATACTGACCTTATGGAAGAAGGAAATTTATTGAAAGAAAAATTGGAGAACTACATAGCCTAGCTCTCAGGCTCCGGCACATCAGTGAGGAAATTATGAAAGGACACAGTTCTGGTTTGTAAAAAAAAAATTATCACCCTCACGATACTCCCGGCACTAACTGACGTTTATTAACATGAAGTACAGAGACAGGACTAACCGCCCAGTTCCTTCCCCACCATTTAAATTTTCCTTAGCCCCACCCAGCCACCCACGTGTGTGTTCTACCCCTCTCTCTTCCACCAGCTGGTCCATTTGACAGCAAGCAGGGAAGCCAGCAAAGTTTAAACATCACTCACGCATGCGCGCAGGCGGTCATCCGCTTTTCAGCTGTGTGGCTGCCTCACAACTATTTTGGCAGCTATGTCACTAGCGGCAACAGTTCTGCTGGGTTATTCTTCTTGCCCATCCCATCAGCGGTTTGGCATGGTCCGACTTTTCAGTGGAGCTTTTGGCTCCGGTGGGCCGCTGGGTGTATTGTTCGGTGGGCGTCTCTTTCTCAGGTCCCTGTTGGAAAGGTAGTCCCGGCTTCTCCATTCCCTGCTGGAAGGGCTGCTCTGGGCCACCAGTCACACCAGAGCTGAGACTGGCTTTTTACATAAAGGAAATTGTCTTTTTTTAAAAAGCTTTCTGCTCATGAAATACAAAATACTCATTTCATAGAAGACATTAGCAAGACATTGAGGAAGAGCCTGCATGTACTGATGGTGTGGCCTCCCTTGAGCCGTGTTCTGCCTACCAGGATTCGGTATTCCCTCCTGAACCTGGTCACTGGGTTCCTGATGGCCCTAAGCTGCTATAACCAAGACCGGATGACCTCTCAGAGGGATGTTCACCTTCTTAGAGATGTGTCCACTTGTGTACCAAGTTTGGCAGTAGGTTTAAGTTCAGTGTGGGGAGCCATTTGCCATACAGAAATTATCTTTGACTTTCAAAGATTCTGCTCTGCAGACAAGTGGAGATGAGGCTTGTATTAAAGTTGGGAGCTGCTGGGTATGTTGCTGCTGCTCCAGCATGACACAGTGTTCAATATACTTTGGGAGTTTGTGGCAGCATGGAATTGTCCCAGGTCAAAGATTGGATCAGGGCTGTGATCCAACCCTATTATATGAGGATCATTAGGGATACACTTGGAAATGGGTCTTTGCTATAATCTTAGCAGCTGAAATACATTGATGATACTTTGGCTAAATTTCAGAAGTCTGATTGTATCCCTATTCATTTTTCTTTTCCAAGGCTTTAATGGGCAAGAGAATAAGAATTTCAAGCAGGAATGCCAAGCGATCCATTCAAAAGTGGCGGAAAGGAAATTTGAAGATCAGATTCAACCAAAGAATGGTGAAACAAAGCAATCACAAAGTCGAATTATAAATGATTTTCCTCGAGTCAGTTGGCTTCCGTACTATAAAGTGATTGATGTGGGAGAAAGACCTTATAAATCCATGGACTTTGGAAAGAGGTTCAATAAATCTGATCATCTCTTTTCCCATAAAAAGAAACATTCAGAAGAAAAACCAAGTACCTGCAGAGAGTGTGGAAAGACCTATCGGGATAATCACTCTCTTAGAAAACACGAAAGGAATCACAAAGGAGAAAGACCTTATAAATGCCTGCAGTGTGGAAAGACCTTTACTTGTAGCAGTAGTCTTAATTCCCACAATTTGATCCACACAGGAGAGAAGCCATATCAATGCATGGAGTGTGGAAAGGGTTTTAGGAAGAGTGGTAATCTTAATACTCACAAGAGGATCCACACAGGAGAGAAACCGTATCAGTGCAAGGAGTGTGGAAAGACCTTCTGCTATAATCGTTCTTTTATAACCCATCAAAGGGATCACAAAGGAGAAAGACCTTATAAATGCATGGAGTGTGGAAAGACCTTTACTTGTAACAGTTATCTTAATTCCCACAAGAGGATCCACACGGAAAGACCTAATAAATGCATGGAGTGTGGAAAGACCTTTACTCGTATTTATGATCTTAATTCCCACAAGAGGATCCATACAGGAGAAGGACCTTATAAATGTGTGGAATGTGGAGATAGTTTTAGAAGGAGTTGTGATCTCACGTCCCATAAAAGGATCCATATGGGAGAAAAATGGAGTGGAGCTTTTTAAGGAGTAGCGTTTTTACTCGCCATAAAAGCATCAACACGTGGGAGAAACTATATCAATAAAGTAATTGTGGAAAGGACTTCAAGACAAATCCAAGCCATTCTCAATGTATGACTGCAATTGAGCCCCATTTCTGTTGCTAAGCGAGACAGTTATTAAGTGTGTTTTGCACCATTTGACGACTTTTTTAGCCACATTTGTAAAGTGAATGACTTTAGTTGTTAAGTTAGTAACACTGTTATGAAATGAATCTGTCTTCCCCATTGGATTTGCTTGTCAGAAACCCTCAAAAGGTCATTAACTGATCCAGGGACACTGCAGCTGACATGAATTAGTTGCCAAGCATCTAAGTGTGAAAAATGGTCATAAGTCATGTTTTTCAGTGCTTCTATAACTTTGAATAATCACTATATGAACAGTAGCAAATACAAGGACCATTTGAGTAATAATCCAAATAAACTGTAGCTCTTCTTAGACGTGCATGCATAAATTGCCTTTCTAGTGCAAACCAGAACAGTGTGGATCCCTAATCCTGCTTGTGGTTTTTGCTAAGTTCCAATAGACAAAGGACTTTCCTACATGTAGAAATATTCAGGATTGGTTTTCAATATATTGTTTCAAAATACCAAACACAATTATCACATTATTCTTCAATTATCCACAATCTTGTTAGAGGTTATCTGATACATCCTATTGTTGCCTGAATGTTTCTGTTCCGATATTTGGGCAAAATATCTGGGCCTTTCCCTTTCTGTGGCTGTTCTACATTTTCCATCTCTGCTTGTCTGAGGAAGACTCTGGTGATAGTTCTTATTCTGCATCCAGAATGTTGGTGCCACCAATTTCTCATGGGTTCTTTTTAAAGCAGGAGTCGTCAACCCACAGGCTGTGGCCTGTTCGGAACTGGGCCGCACACGCAGTGGGTGAGTGCACACACATATCTCCACTTGTGCAAGGGGCGGGCACTGGCACTGATGTGGAAACCTCCATTTGGGTAAGCGGCGAGTGCACAGGCCAGTTACTTCCACAAATTGAGCTGTGCATGCATGCGTCTTCCTGCCGCTTAGAGTCATCCTCTGTCTCTCCCCCCTCCCCCCCACTTTTTGCTGGGTTACAAAGCCAGAAAGGTTAGGGACTGCTGTTTTAGATCATCAATCATATCAAATTTGAGTAGAGCTGAAAACATGTATCAAAAGTACTGGATTCTAGATGGTTTAAGTTTTCTGCCTCCCGATACAGGTTGTGGAGATATTTTCCTTTGTAGAAAATATTGAAGATACAAAAGAGAAACATATAAACAATGAGTTCTTTTTTATGTTTGTTTTTCATACTAGATCCGACATATCAAACACATGTCCCGTCAGCCAGAACCAGCCTGCGATCAGGTTAGGTGGCCCACATGGCCACCCAGGAGACAGTGAGGGGCTGTCCCACACTGCTTCGGCCCTCCCCACCCCAGCTGGGCGCTTCCCCTGGGTGTATGCACTGGAGGTGGCACCTGGGTCTGGAGTGCTGAGTGGGCGATGGAGGCAGCAGTGGCCATGGTGCTGGGCAGTGCGCTGCTGCTGGGGATCTCAGCTCACCGGCCTGGCCTCGCAGCTGGCCCTGTTTCCCCGCATACTTTCCTTTTCACCAGGATGGCCCCTGTCCCCACGTGGGAAGGCCATGGCAACCGGCAGCTCTGCCACCCTTGTCCCTTCCTGGGTGGGAGGGAGGGAGGGAAGGAAGGAGATTGGAATGAGAGGGAGGGAGGATTTGAGTGAACTCCTGCCTTAGCCATTGCTAGCCCTGCTGCCTTGCCATCTCCTTGCCCCCCTCCGCCTGACCTCTCTTGATGGTTTCCCATCCTAACACTGAGGATGTTTTGCTTACAAAGCCGGGGCTCCTCACATGGGAAGGGAATGGTCCTCCTTCTGATTCACACAATTTGCCCTCCCACACTCAGCAGGAGCAACCTGGCCAAGGAGAGCGGGCACAGCAGCAGCAACCTTGAGGAGATAAGCGCGACTGAGCACCCCATCAGAAAAGCTGGACTGGGCTAGCTGGGCTGCAGGATCCTGGTGCCCTGGAAGCTCCAGGACTGGGCTGGGTGCTTGCCCACCATTGCCCCTGGACAGGGGGCAGCATGTACCTCTATCCAGGGGTCCTCTGTGTAGTCTGACGGACAGCGAGGCTCCTCTGGTGGATTGTCATTTATAGGCCGCCCTTTTCCCTGAGGGGACTCAGGGCGGCTTACAATTCAAGGGGAGGGAGTGCAAGACAAAACATGAAATAATAAGTGAATAGAAAATAAAACAGTAAAACACAACTTTCATTCAACATTCGGGTGGGGTAGGTTAGAATCTATCCCCAGGCCTGACGGGATAGCCAGATCTTAAGGGCTGCGCGGAAGGTCTGGACGGTGGTGAGGGTGCGAATCTCCACGGGGAGATCGTTCCAAAGGGTCGGAGCTGCTACTGAGAAGGCCCTCCTCTGTGTAGTCGCCAGTCGGCATTGACTGGCGGATGGAATTCGGAGGAGGCCTAATCTGTGCGATCTGATGGGTCGAAGGGAGGTAATCGGCAGAAGGCGGTCTCTCAAGTACTCAGATCCACTACCATGGAGGGCTTTATGGATGGTAAGTAGCACCTTGAAGCGCACCCGGAGATCAACAGGTAGCCAGCGCAGCTCGCGGAGGATAGGTGTTATGTGGGCGAACCGCGGTGCGCCCACTATCACTCGCGCGGCCGCATTCTGGACTAGCTGAAGTCGCCGGATGCTCTTCAAGGGCAGCCCCATGTAGAGCACATTGCAGTATTCCAGCCTCGAGATCACAAGGGCTCGAGTGACTGTTGTGAGGGCCTCCCGGTTCAGGTAGGGTCGCAACTGGCGCACCAGGCGAACCTGGGCAAATGCCCCCCTGGTCACAGCTGACAAGTGATGGTCAAAAGTCAGCTGTGGGTCCAGGAGGACTCCCAAGTTGCGAACCCTATCTGAGGGGTGTAAAATTTGACCCCCCAGCCTGAGCGATGGAACACTGGCCAAATTATTGGGAGGGAAACACAACAGCCACTCGGTCTTGTCTGGGTTGAGTACCAGTTTGTTAGCTCTCATCCAGTTCTTAACGGCCTCAAGACCCTGGTTCATCACGTCTACCGCTTCATTGAGTTGGCACGGGGCGGACAGATACAACTGAGTATCGTCCGCGTATTGATGGTATTTTATCCCGTGCCTCCGAATGATCTCGCCCAGCGGTTTCATGTATATGTTAAATAGTAGGGGGGATAAGACCGAACCCTGCGGCACCCCATAAGTTAGGGGCCTCGGGGACGATCTCTGCCCCCCAACTAACACCGACTGCGACCTGTCCGAGAGGTAGAAGGAGAACCACCGTAGAACAGTGCCTCCCACTCCCACCTCCCGCAGTCGTCGCAGAAGGATACCATGGTCGATGGTATCGAAAGCTGCCGAGAGGTCAAGGAGAACCAGGATGGACGCATGGCCTCCATCCCTGGCTCTCCAGAGATCATCGGTCAATGCGACCAAAGCGGTTTCTGTGCTGTAACCAGGTCTGAAGCCGGACTGGAAGGGGTCAAGATAACTAGCTTCCTCCAAGGTCCGTTGAAGCTGGAAGGCCACCACCTTCTCAACAACCTTCCCAACAAAGGGGAGGTTGGAGACTGGACGGTAATTGTTAAGAACGGCTGGATCCAAGGATGGTTTCTTCAGGAGGGGTCTCACCACCACCGCTTTAAGTGCGGCGGGGAAGTGCCCCTCCCGAAGGGAGGCGGTAACGACCGCCTGGATCCAGCCTCGTGTCACCTCACTGCTGTTGGCCACCAGCCAGGAGGGACACGGGTCTAGTATACAGGTGGAGGCGCTCACAGCTCGTATGGCCTTGTCCACATCCCCAGAGGCAACATCCTGAAACTCAACCCAGAGATGGTCTGCCAAGTTATCCCCTTGTGTCTCGGCTGGATCTGCAGAGGTGGAGTCCAAGTCCGACCGAAACCGAGCAACTTTGTCCGCTAAGAACTGGACATACTCCTCAGCCTTACCCTGTAGGGGGTCCCCCGCATCCCTCCTATTTAGGAGGGAGCGGGTTATCCTAAACAGGGCGGCTGGGCGGGACTCAGCGGACGCAACCAAGGTGGCAATATATGTTCTTTTAGCTGTCCTCAATGCCCTGATATACTCCTTGGTGCATGTTGTCAGAAGTGCTCGGTTCGATTCGGACTTATCGGACCTCCATAGGTGCTCTAGGCGTCTCCTCCGGCGCTTCTTCTCCCGGAGTTCCTCGGTGAACCAAGGAGGTCTCCGGGATCCGCCGACCCGGAGGGGCCGTAGTGGCGCAATCCGGTCAAGAGACTCCGATGCCGCCAAGTGCCAGGCAGCAACCAGAGTCTCCGCCGAACTGTGGGCGAGAGTATCAGGAATGACCCCAAGCTCCGTCTGGAACCTTAAGGGGTCCATAAGTCGCCTGGGGCGGAACCACTTGGTCGGTTCCTCCTCCCTACAGTGGGGGTTTGGCCTCCGGAAGTCCAGCCTCAGTAGGCAGTGGTCTGACCACGACAGGGGTATGATCTCACTACCCCTCAGACCAAGATCATAAGTCCACTGCTCCGAGAGGAATACGAGGTCGAGCATGTGACCCGCTGAATGGGTTGGGCCCCGAATTACCTGGGTCACGCCCATGGCTGTCATGGAGGCCATGAACTCCTGCGCTCCATCAGAGTGTTCACTGAGCGAAAGCAGATTGAAGTCCCCCAGAACCATAAGCCTGGGGAACTCAATTGCTAGCTCGGCTACTGACTCGAGGAGCGAGGGGAGGGCTGCTGCAACGCTGTTGGGAGGCAGGTATGTTAGCAGCAGACCCACTTGACCCTTGAGGTCCAACTTCACCAGTAGGGACTCACACCCGACAAGCTCCGGAGCAGGGATGCTACGGGGTGCTAAGGACTCCCGGATAACAACAGCCACACCGCCACCCCTTCCCTGGGCTCTCGGCTGGTGAAGCACCTGAAATCCGTCTGGGCACATCTCTACGAGGGGGACTCCTCCCTCCGTGCCCAGCCATGTCTTTGTTGCTCGTCCTGGTCTCGCCCTCCCCTGCTGGAGACCTCTGGATTCCCCCCCCCTCCAGGCCTTGCCTGCCCCCCCCCACCAGGGGCTGGAGGACAATTCTGCTGCATGTGGAAGCATGGAGGAGAAGGTTTACAGGAAGCAGTTTCCTCCAGGTCCAACTTTTGCCTTGATAGATCTCAAGAGGAGAAAGGGTGGTAGGGGAACTGCGTGTGGGAAGGCTACCCCAACAAGCCAGCATCTTTACCATACACGGCAGGAAATGTGTCAGTCACACCCAGTAAGTGGTATTGAACCTACCATGTCCACTTGGCCACACTCACCTGGCCTCTGTCAATTGTTATAGCCTTACATGCAATTGGCCCCTTCAGGGAAATCATAATGCTGATACGGCCCTCAATGAAATTGAGTCTGACATCCTGCTTTGCACCAAACCCCAAGAAGATGTGATCAAATGCTTACTAACTGGTTCATATTTATGCCAGTTGCAGGGTCCTGGGATCATATTCAGAAACTAACTTCAATTTCTCTTGACAAATAGACAGAGGTCAGGAGAGCTGGCTCTGGGATGTGTAGATCACCATACTCGTAAATCACAGAAAGCCAGCTTGGGTTTGTTAAAACAGATCGTGCCACAACAATCATTTTATTCTTTGACAAAGTGACTCAATTAGCTGACCAGAAAAATACCGCAGACATAGTATGTTTAGACTTCAGTAAGGTATTCAACAAAGTAGACCACAACCTATTTCTTGGTAAACTGGAAAAATGTGTGATAGACATCATCACCACTAGATGGATTTTTAATTCACAAACTGAACTGAACGAGTAGTCCTTAAAGGTACTACATCTACTGTACATGAAGGGAAGTAAGCAATAACCAAACGTTTCAGACTTAGGCCCAGTACTCTTCAATATCTTCATAAAGGACTTAATGAGGGAATAGAAAGGGAACTCATAAAATTTGCAGATGACACTAAGCTGGCAGGAATAGCCAATATCCCAGAAGACAAGTTCAGAATCCAAAAAGATCTTGACGAACATGAACAATGGGCCCTATCCAAGAAAATGAAATTTAATGGGGAGAAAAGCAAAAATTTACACTTAAGTAAAACAAAACAAAAAACTCAAAGGTACAAGTACAGATTAGGTGAAACCTAGCTCAAAAACAGTAACTGTGAGAGGAACCTTGGAGTCCTAGTGGATGATCCCTTAAATATCAGCCAGCAGTGTGTGGCAGCAACCAAAAAAAGCCAATACAATTTTTGGTTCCATAAACAGAAGCATAGAATCAAAAATCGTGAAGTATTAGTATCATTTTACAAAACCTTAGTAAGACCACACCTGGAATACTCCATCCAGTTCAAAAAAGATTTTGAGATTTTGGACGAAGTGCAGAGAAAAGCAACTAAGATGAATAAGGTCTTGGAGTCTAAAACATGAAGAAGTTTACAGGAATTGGTTATGGTTTATCTATAGAAAAGAAGGACTGGGATGGCATGATAGCAATATCCCACTATTTGAGGGGCTGCCACTAAGAGGAGGGGGTCAGCCTATTTTCCAAAGCACCAGAAGGCAAGGCAAGAAACAATGGATGGAAATTAATGAAGGAGAGAAGCAACCTGGAATTGAGGAGAAACTTCCTAACAGTGAGGACAATTAACCAGTGAAACAGCTTGCCTTCAGAAGTTGTGGGTGCTTCATCACTGGAGAACTTTAAGAAGAGACTGGTCTGAAATGATATAGGAGCTCCTGCTGGAGCAGGGGGGCAGACTAGAAGACCTCCAAGGTCCCTGCCAGCTATATTGTGATTGATTGAAACTTGTTTGGTCAAAGGCCTCTCAACACATATATATCATTGTAATGTGTATGGAAAAAGTTTCATTCCTCTCACAAAAAGCCACAATGAGGGGAAGCCCATGAAATACAGTTCAAAAACCCTTTTCCAAGTACATTTTGCCTTTCTATTATATGTCAAGGTTTAGGACAAAATATAAATGTTAATTAAATGTAATTAAATATCACTGGTATGGTTATTCATGAGACATTCAATTCCATTTTGTTCTAACTAAAAAGTAAAAATACATGAAACTTTTTGAAATATTTGTCGGAGGCAAACTTCAGGCTTTCAGAGGCTTATTCAAATATTTAGACAGGTCGGATTTAGGAGGAGTCTGGATATGTAGAGAAATGGGCTGGAAAGAACGGAGTCGGAATGAGAAGTTAAAGCCATTTTTTAAAAAATTAACTGTCATCTCCAAATCCAGACTAATCTTTTGAAACCAGTGAAATCTTCATTACTTCTCTCTCTCTCTCTCTCTCTCTCTCTCCCCCTCTCTCTCTCTCTCTCTCCCTTGCAGTATTTGAGCTTTATATTTATTTCTCAGTATTTGCCTTCCTTCATTTTGTAATTCCACTTTTTCTCTAGTCACATATATGAGACTTTATTCTCTCAGTCTTCATTTCTCCATCATGGTGGCTTGTTTTGAGGTAAAAAAAATTAAAGGTCCATGATAAGCTTGATCTTGGTACTTTTCTATCGATGCCACCACATTATTACAGGCTGCCTTTAGTGTTTCTAGGTCTCCTTGGCTGCCCAAAGGCATGAATTTTAAAAGGCAGCTATAATAATGGAACTCAGGGAAGAAAAATCAATACAAATCTTAATTTTCCTCAACCTGTCGCTTTCCTCTCTGTGTCTCAGCCAGCCCCCTGATCTCCCCTCACTTCAAGGCTGAGTTTGCCACCAGCCACAAGCTGGGTTTCAGAGAGAGACTTTTGTTCTTTGTCTTTTGACCGCCCTGCCATTTCTGACAGGATTTTGCTCGTTTTTGAGGGAATCCCTGCAGACCCTTCAGCGAAGCTGCTCTTGTGGATAGCAACTTTTGAGTCTCCCTAAGAGATTTTCTCAATCTTCACAAGATGAGAGATGAAAAAGAGGAAAATCTAAGAAACTGATGCTTGCGGGAGAGGCCACTTCCTTTCTAGATAGGCCGAGTCTAATGCCCATCATCCCAGACCCGCATGGAACATGATGTCCGGCGCCCTTGCAGGGTCTTCTCGCAATGCGCATAGGATCCTCTAGGGGGCTCCCTGGAAGAGCGGGGCAGTTTCTTCCCGCTGCGCCGTGTTACAAGAGAACTGAGCGTGCGCCGGCCTCTTTCCCAAGCCAAGAGAGATGCTAGCTTCCCGAGGCATTTTCCAGCAAAGGCTTGAAAGGTTATTCCTTCTTTATATGGAGTCCGAGTCTGCACCCCTTTCGCTGTGAGCCTTTGGGTGAGTCTCTCTAGCAAAGGAAGGGGCTGCAGGGAAGTCTTGGACTTGGAGATCCAGACGTGATTCGGGGTTCAGTGATGGAGCTTTTCTCCCGCGTTGAAGGCTCCATTGAGACATGCAAAACTTCCATCAGACTTGGAGTCGTGGGATTTGGGGGGTGGGGGAGGCGCAAAGCCGATGGTCACCTGTTCCCCTGCCGTCCCTGCGCATACACGGGCAAGGCACGGCGGGGAAAGCAAAGCTTCGGATTTGCCCCTTGAGATGTGTGCCTCCAAGTTATCCTTGACTCCTGGGCAGTTTCATGCATATTTGTGGTCCCTGTTTTTAAAAGGGGTTTCCCTCGCCTTCCCCTTCCTAGGCCGAGGGAAGCAAGCGGCCGGAGCCCCTCCTGCTGGCTTTGCATGCAGGGCTGCAACTGCGTGTGGAAGGTGTGCAAGGACTGGAATTCCGTTTCACCAGTTTGGTTCTGCCGCCAGGTAAAGAAGGAAGATGTTAAGAGGAGGGAGGTGCTCCTTGAGCTGAGATGCATCATTCACACACTATGATTAAGCCGGTGTTTTTGTCCAGCTTGGTCTTTGTAAATAAATCCCGAGTGTTGAATTCCCTAATTGGTTTATTTAGTTATTAAGTGGATTTAGGGAGTCCCTCGTGTCAATTGCTCTTTGTGACCTGGGAGGTTTATTCTTTGGATTGTGCAAATGGTTGCTCTTAACTATGCAGTGATAGAAATGGTATTAAACTCTATGTTAAATTATAGGAAATAAAATTATAGTTAGCCATAGAGAGCTATTTGGGTCTGATGAAAACATTAGGCTTGAAACCAAGAGATGTAATTCTAGTCCAACATTTGGCACGAAAGTCTTGAGTCCATCCCAACTCTCAGCCCAAGCTACTTCACAGGGCTGTTGGCGGCAGCAGGGGAGGGGATAGTAAAAAGGAGAATACATTAAAAATTAAATTTTAATAATTTATCTGCAATTTTCCATATATGTAGAGAGATCAAGCTAATTAATAAGACATCCCCCCAACATTGGGAGATTCATCCAAATTTCTTTTTTTTTCCCCTTCCCTTTCTTGATAAGAATGCTCAGTCATTCAATTAACCACATTAATAAATACCCTAAATTATTTGTTCCCCACTTCAGGTATGTAAGCTGGAAATATTTTCCAGTTCTTCTGGAATCTTAAGTATCTTGTCTGGGAAGAGATCTGAACGGCCTTGGAAAATTTGGCCAGACCTCTTGTGAACAAAAAGACCTGTGGAGATTCTTGGGTTCATTTTGGAGCTGGATTAGAGACCAGAGAGAAGATGGAGGGACAACACAAAGCAGATGCAGAAATTAGGAAAGGCCCTTCAGCTGCTCAGCCTTGGAGTTGTGGGAAGAATGGGGCAAGTCCTAGGCAGAAGAGCCAAAAAGAGGCATCCAATAGTTTAGAGGTCCAGTGCTGTCACTTCAGAAAAGTGCAGTTTCAAGAGGGGAGCCGTCCCCGAGATATTTGCACTCAGCTTCACTACCGTTGTTGTCAGTGGCTGCAACCAGAAAAAAACACAAAGGCTGAGATGTTGGACCTGGTGCTCCTGGAACAATTGCTGGCTGTTCTTCCCCCAGAGATGGCAAAATGGGTGCGGGAATGTGGAGCTGAGACCAGTTCCCAGGCGGTGTCCCTGGCCGAAGGCTTCTTGCTGACTCAGGAGGAGGAAAACATGCAAGAAGAGTTGCAGGTGGGAGAATGGAATCATGGCAGCTCTAAAGAGGATCTCTCTGAATTTATCAATTCTTCTCCGACAGAGTTTTCTGTGATTATTATCGTAAAGGCATTTTTATGTTCTTGCAGAGAACATAAGAGGATGTATTTAGCAATAGCAATAGCACTAGACTTATATACCACTTCATAGGGCTTTCAGCCCTCTCTAAGCGGTTTACAGAGAGTCAGCATATTGCCCCCAACAATCTGGGTCCTCATTTTACCCACCTCGGAAGGATGGAAGGCTGAGTCAACCCTGAGCCGGTGGGATTTGAACCCCTGAACTGCTGATCTAGCAGTAGCTTGCAGTGCTGCATTTAACCACTGCGCCACCTTGGCTCTTATTTAGAGCAGGTCTTCCATTCTGTTTCGAGTTTCAGCAATGGACATTGAGGGATACTAGATTGAAGGTGTAGTATAGTATGGTATGGTATGGTGTAGAATAGAATAGAATAGAATAACGGGTTGGAACTGACCTTGAAGGCCTTCTAGTCCAACCCCCTGCCTAGACAGGAAACCCTACACCACTTCAGACAAATGGTTATCCAACATCTTCTAAAAAACTTCCAGTGTTGCAGCATTCACAACTTCTGGAGGCAAATTGTTCCACTAATTAATTGTTCCAAATGTCAGAAATTTCTCCTTGGTTCTAAGTTGCTTCTCTCCTTGATTAGTTTCCCCCCATTGCTTCTTGTTCTACCCTCAGGTGCCTTGGAAAATAGTTTGACTCCCTCTTCTTTGTGGCAACCCCTGAGATATTGGAACACTGCTATCATGTCTCCCCTAGTCCTTCTTTCTATTAAACTAGACATACCCAGTTCCTGCAACTGTTCATATGTTTTAGCCTCCAGTCTCCTAATCATCTTTTTTGCTCTTCTCTGCAGTCTTTCTAGAGTCTCTGCATATTTTTTACATCATGGCGACCAAAACTGAATGCAGAATTCCAAGGCATTATAAAGTGGTATTAACACTTCACGTGGTCTTGATTCTATCCCTCTGTTTATGCTGCCTAAAACTGTATTGGCTTTTTTGGCAGCTGCTGCACACGGCTGGCTCATATTTAAATGGTTGTCCACTAGGATTCCAAGATCCCTTACGAAGCTGCTCGGTGCCATTTTGAATATCTCTTTAGCAAGTAAGATATCAGAAGGAATTCTTGTAAAAATGAAGCTAAGGATTAATACAAACAATTAAAAGTTCACGTGTATAGGGTCTGCTCGTCTTGAATTCAGTAAATTAAATTTTTGTTCTGAGGATGGGTGGTTTGCTTTGTGCTGCTAATAAATAGCAGGAATTCCTGGCACGGAGACAATTCTGCTCTCGGGTGCCCTTCCTCCCCTCCCAGTTGGTCTGAGAGAGTTAGTTGGCGCGTTGCCCAGCACAATTAGCTCACCCTATCTCCTTAGCCCGAAGAAAAGGTAAACAAGCTTTCAGATGTCTGATGGATTGCTGATCAGACAGTTTAACGCGACCAGGATTCCGGAGCTATAATGACCAGCTCCCACCGGCAAGCCCCTCCCCCACCGGAAGCCCAGAGTTCTTTATGCAGCCATGCTGGTTTCTTTTGGGAGCTGTTATTTTCTTTTTTATTGGTATTGTGCTAGACTGGGCTTTTATAATCTCATTTTTCAAAATTTCCCAAACTTCTTGAGTTGTTTTCCCCTTGAGGATTCTCATCCATGGAATCCTTCCCAAGCTCTCTCTAAGTTTATTGAAATTAGCTCTCTTAAAGTGCAAGACTCTAGTTTGATTTTGTTCTACTACTTGTGTTTGCATAATGTTGAATTCCAATATTGCATGATCACTTGCCCCCAAGGTTCCTGTAGCCACAACACCTTCTATCATTTCCTGTTAGTGAGAATTAAGTCCAATATGGCTGATCCCCTTGTTCCCTTCTTTATTTTTTGGAAAACAAAGTTCTCTGCTAGGTTTGTTAGGAACCTGTTGGATCTTCCACTTGGTGCAGAGTTTGTCTCCCAGTTGATGTCAGGTTAGTTAAAATCCCCCATTACTATTGCGGTGTGCTTCTTACATACCTTAGTTAGCTGACTAGCAAAAAGTTCATCTACTTCTTCTGTTTGGGTGGCCTATAGTATAGACCTATGGCAATGCCATTCCCCCCCCTTTAATATTGACCCAAATGCATTCAAGATAATTTTCATTATTGTTGTGCTCTATTTCTGTAGATATGTAGTTATCTCTTATATATAGTGCAACTCCACCTCCTCTTTTATTTGGTCTACTTCATTTAAATAATTTAAATCCTTCTAGCTGTATGTTCCATTTGTCGGTTTCATCCCACAAGCATAAGTCATTTCTATCTCTGTGCTGTTCCTTTGTTTCTCCTATCACATCATGTCCAGAAATCCTTGGAAGCTGTGACTGAGTATCCCAAGGGGAGGAAAGATTCATTCAGATCTTCTCAACAGCTGCTCTTCAGGGGGAACTTTCAGAAAGATCAAAGTCAAGATGCTAAGCAAGGTAAGAAAAGCTCTTTCTGTGTGATGTGCGATTTCAACATTTAGCTGATTCTTTCGTTCTAGGTTTTTGGAGTGTCTCTCTTTAACTAATCTGCTTCCAGTATTTTTCTCTTTTTCATAGAGAGTAGAAAGCTGTGCTTGGATTTTTTAGAATCACCTCTTTGTGCTGGAGCTGAAAGATTAGCTGAACCACTACTTCAGGTAAGGAGCAGAAACATTGGAAAAAGTCCCTAAATCTTAGATGGGTTCCATTTTGTTCTAGACTTCAGTGTATAAAATTGCTGCTTCCAAGCAATACGAATTTGACATCAAGTCATTGAACATTCACACAGCTTAATACACCCTGTACAAATTTGATATCAAATCCTTGAATATTCTCCCTTCTGTGGGGATCCTTTGTGAGTCATTTTCTCCACCCCTCCTGCTTCAATGTCAGATTTCATTGACCAGACTGTTGTCTCCCAGGGTTTTTCTTACACACCATTACAAAAAATGTATCCTTTTTTTGCTTTTTGAAAAGCATCTTTGGGGCAACTGTGACCCGGTGATTTAGAATCTCCATAGACATATAGAGTTCTATGGTTCCACCACAAAACCGCGCTCGACTAAACCGCGTCCGACTAAACCACGTCGCTGATGTCATCAAAAGGGCGACAACAGCACGGAGACAGAAGCACGCTGTAAACCCTAAACCTAAAATTAACCCCTAAACCTAAACCTAACCCCCCTAAACCTAATCCTAAACCTAATCCTAACCCTAAACCTAACCCTAACCCTAACCCTAACCCTAACCCTTAACCTAACCCTAAAGCTAACCCTAAAGCTAACCCTTACCTTAAGTTGAATCGGCTTGCTTTCAAAGCGCTATTTAAAGCGCCCTTCTTTCTCCGCGCTGGCTGTTGTCGCCCTGTTGATGACGTCAGCGACGCAGTTTAATTGGGCGCGGTTTAGTCGAGCGCGGTTTTGACGGGTCACGGGGTTCTATTACCAGCTCTTCTATCTCCTTTGTGAAGGTGTGGAATTAGGATATGTTGGTCCCTCAGTGAATAAAATGAGCACTGGAAAATATGTCAGGTGGGTTTTGCCAATATTTTGTTCTGCCCATGCTTGGAGGAATGGGAGTCACTTATAAGTAGGGGATTGAAGACTCAATTACCAATTGACGAAGAATGCTTTATTAGTTGGCTATACCGTAAGGCATTCCAAATACTTCCAGGTTCATCAAAGGTGATTTAGTTGTGCCGTCAGCCAAAAGTGGTGAGATCTTAATTCCTAATTCTGCAGAAGATGCCCATTTTGTTCACATGATCCCTTTCCTAGAACTGGTGAAAGAAAACCATCAAATTATTCTTGGCATTTTCTGTTAATAGGAAAACATTTTTTCCTTGTTCAGGATATTGTTTCTTTTGAGGAAGTGGCTGTGTATTTCTCCAAAGAGGAGTGGTCTCAACTGACTGTTGACCAAAAAGCGCTCCATGGAGATGTCATGTTGGAGACTTCTAGGAATCTGCTTTCTCTGGGTAAGAACCACTTTCTGTGCTCAGGAATGTAGAGAAGGGTTTTTTTCCCAATGTTTTCAATTTTCCTACGCTGCAGCATCATTCTACAGTTGTTTAAGTGAGTATTTTGTGTTCTATGAGCAGAAAACATTTCTTTTTTTAAAAAAAACATTTATTTCATGTAAAAATCCCAGGCTATGCAGGTTTCCAATTTTGCTTTCAATAAATTTCCTTCTTCTATAAACTCAGTTTGGTCAAATAGTTAAGATACCAGGCTAGAAACTGGATGACTCTTGAGTACTAGTTCTTCCATAGGCATAAATGTTGCCTGGGTATGTTTGGGCCAATCTGTGTCAGCTCAACCCATTTCACAGGGTTCTTGTAGGGAAAACAGCAGAATGGGGGAATATCGGATATGTCCACTACCCTAATTATTTATAAAAAATAAAAGAAGAGCCTCTGAAGAGCCTCACATGAACCCTGTCTGACAAAGCAATTCTGAGATCCTTTTTTTAATCGGAACCCCACTGGATGGGGGTGGGAGAAAGAAGGGGCAGCATCTCATCAGACCCAGGGGGAGGTAAAAGTCCCTCGCAGGTCGGAGATTTGTCCTCTGAATCAGAATAGGGGTGGCAATATGCCTGCACAAGAGGCTGGCTTCCAGCCAAAGCAACTGAACAGGAGCGTGAGGACAAGATGAAAGACCGATAAGATTCATTTAACCCACAGTCATAAATCAAAACTTGGAAAAGGCAAAGAGTCTTGAGAGTATAAATAATATTAATAGACAGATCTGGATTTTGGCAAAAAGAAAGAAAGGGAACAATGGAGGGTTGAAACACTAGCCTCCAAAAAAGCTATTTATTTGAAACAATTTGGACAGAAAAAGGAAAAAGCAGAGGAGTGATAAACCCACTCAAATGCAAACTCTAAATTTGGTTTTGGGTTTGAAATAGAAACCAAACATTCCGAGGTGCTTTATGTCATCCGAATTTCTTCTAACTAACGTATCTTAAGCAACTCCAATTAATGAGAGGTGGAATGCAACAAGGGAGAAAAATCAAGGAAAAAGCACTATTTTCTCAGTAATAACTGATAACTTAATATTGTCTGTGCGGGAGATTTAATTAACCAACTGCCATAAATCAGAACTTGGAAAACCAGGAGATGAAGAGAAACATACCCAAGTTTGGCTGTATGCAAGTTTGTTCCAATTAATATGTTATGAGCAACTATAACCAACAAGAGGTGGAAAGTAGCAAGGGAAAAATAATAATAAAATAAAGAACTGGGAAAATACAAAGGTTTTTTTTTCTCTGCAAAAGGTTAAGATAGCTCAAGCTTCTCTTCTGTTTTAACATTAGCTAAATTTAAGGTGGACCAGAACTTTGAAATAAGAACTGTATGACTGCAATTTTGGAACTGGTCATTAAGGAAGAACAAAAGACCAAGATGGCTCCCGTAGCTCTTCACAGCAGCTGAATTAGATAAATTTAAGGTGAACCAGAACTCTGAAATAAGAACTATATAATTAACTGTAACTTTGGAACTGGACATTATGGAAAGGTGGGAATTTGAATAACTACATGAAATTATAAAAAATATGCATAAATCATTAAAATCAAGCCTAAATAGAATTCTGAACTCAGAGCAGCACTTAAAGAAGGAAAGGAAGAAGTGGGGAGGGATATTGAACGAGTAGAAACAGTGGGGCGGGGGGAAGCAGACAAAAAACTTCTTTGGGTTTGGCAGTGGTATAGGGAAAACTGAAAGGGGGGGGGATGTGTCCCAACAAAAGGAAATAAAAAGCAGACAAAATATTTTACGGAGGCTGATAGTGGCATAGGGAAAACTGAAGAAGGAGGTTACACCCCAGTAAAGGGAAATATAAAAGATTTATTTGGCGGTGGCTTAGAGAAAATTGAAGAAGGTGGACATGTCAAAACAAAGAAAAGGGAGAAGGCGGGAATAGAGAAGTGTGACAAAAGACTTATTAGGAAAAAATCAAGACAACTAGAAATTGTTATATGGGGAAATATAAAACTGAGATAAAGGGTTTACTTCTAAATATGATTTAAAAATTGTATTGCTAACTGATTGAATATCATAATGGAAAGATATATTAAAGAAAGGTTAAAATATATGGAATATGGACAAATATGAAACTGATATGTGAGATTGTAAAGCAGAGGTCTGTGATTCACTTTTATACATGATAATTAAACTGAGTTGCTAATTGATTGAATATGACAATGGAAGGACAATTAAGCATGGGTTAAAATATACAAAACATGGACATATATAGAACTTCTAAGATGATGAACAAAGTGGGATGTGTACCTCTTGTTATTCAATAGAGTAGATTAAGGAAATTGTAATGAACATTGAACAGCAAGGATTGTTATTTATAGACAATTAAGTGTAACCTAAACCAAGATGTGCTAAAATGGAGAGGGAACAGGAAACATACTTACAATGGTAAACTGTTGAAATTTAAAGACAGAATCACAAATTGGGGGTGTGTAATTATATAAATATAATGATGAGAATAGCTGAGCACTGTAAGCAGGTCTACATCTCAGCCAAAATCAGGCTGCGGGGGATGTTTAAAGGTACAATTACCATATATGAATACTTTTCCCCCCTCTCTTTTTTAAAAAAGAGGAAGATATATGTTAAAATTAAATATCTATATTGAAAAGGAATTATAAATACCATCAACATAAAATGGAACTTGCTCAGAAGCTGAAATACACCAAGTAAATGAGATGAAGAGTGTGAAGTAGAGAGGTAAGGGAAGAAGAGAGGGATAGGAGAGAGGGTGGGGAGGAAGAGGAGGAGAGAAAGAAGGTGTGGAAAGGGGAAGTAGAGAAGAGAAGGATGACAGAGGGAAGAAAGGAGGTAGGGAGGAAGAGGAGAGAGGGAAAAGAAAGTGATGGACAAATAATAAGGTACAAATATGGTGTATGGAGAGCAGAAGAGCCAATAATTGTTTTTGGGAGTTGATGGTAAGATGAATTGATATAAACATTTAATAATACAATGTGTTGTTGGCTATGTAATAGTATACATGTGGTTATATGTTATGAAAATGAAAAAATAAAAAAACTTTACACAAAAAAATGAAAGGATATAGAATAGAATAGCAGAGTTGGAAGGGACCTTGGAGATCTTCTAATTGGAGATCTAGACCACTTCAGACAAATGGTTATCCAACATCTTCTTAAAGACTTCCAGTGTTGGAGCATTCACAACTTCTGGAGGCAAGTTATTCCACTGATTAATTGTTCTGTCAGGAAATTTCTCCTCAGATCTAAGTTGCTTCTCTCCTTGATTAGTTTCCACCCAATGTTTCTTGTCCTGCTCTCAGGTGCCTTGGAAAATAGTTTGACTCCCTCTTCTTTGTGGCAACCCCTGAGATATTGGAACACTGCTATTATGTCTCCCCTAGTTCTCCTTTCTATTAAACTAGACATACCCAGTTCCTGCAACCGTTCCATGCAACCAGTGGTGGGATTCAGCCGGTTCGCACCTATTCGGGAGAACCGGTTGTTAACTTTCTAAGCAGTTTGGAGAACCGGTTGTTGGAAGCAATCTTTTATTTTTTTCCACTTTACAGGGCTAATCTTAAGGAAGGCAGGAAGGAAACATTCTGGTGTTGTTTCTAGCCTAATCTTGATTGCCCTGCTTACAGAAAGTGCCTCTCCAGCAGGGGTGGGTTTCTTGCCCCGTTCCAACCGGTTCGGTTGGAACGGGGCTGGCGGCGTCCTCGTGCACACGCGCGGCGCACGCATGTGTACTAGCATCTGTGCGATGCTCCAGCTGCTCCTGGAGGATCACGCAGGCGCTGTATGCGTCCTGCGCATGCGTGGAAGCGCAGAACTCGTCAAAAGCGGGTAAAGAGTGCGGGCGGGCGGGTGGGCCCTTTGCCGTTCCCGGAAGTTACTTACTTCCGGGTTCGCTGACCAACCGGTTCGCAGGGACTGCCGCGAACTGGTTGAAACCCACCCCTGCTCTCCGGTTAACCCTTCTTACATTGTAACAGCGAAGCGCCCGTCGATATGAGTGACATTGAGTTGGCCACACACAGTCACATGACCACTGAGCCCCACCTACCCAGCTGGTCACTGGGCAGAGAACCGGTTGCTAAATTATTTGAATCCCCTCACTGCATGCAACTGTTCCATACCAAGTTCCTGCAACTGCGATAGAGTGCTATCAAAGGTATTCAGGCTCCCTTCGCCTTTGTCAGTTTTGTTATGCTGCAGCCTGATTGTATAGATGAGCCAAGGTGGCGCAGTGGTTAAATGCAGCACTGCAGGCTACTGCTAGATCAGCAGTTCAGCGGTTCAAATCCCACCGGCTCAGGGTTGACTCAGCCTTCCATCCTTCCGGGGTGGGTAAAATGAGGACCCAGATTGTTGGGGGCAATATGCTGACTCTCTGTAAACCGCTTAGAGAGGGCTGAAAGCCCTATGAAGCGGTATATAAGTCTACTGCTATTGCTAGTTGTTGGAATTAATTTTTTTCTCATTAATCTAGACTCAGTACCCCATGATAACAAAGAGAAAAGAAAATTTTAGAAATGTCTGTACATTTATTAGTTTCTAGCCTGGTGTCTTAATCTTTCACCAAATTGACTTTATGAAAGAAGGAAAATTATTGAAAGAAAGAAATCGAAAACTGCATAGCCTAGCTTTTTACAAAAAGGCAATTATTTTTTTAAGAAAAAAGTGTTCTGCTCATGAAATACAAAATGTTCATTTCATAGAAGATATTAACAAGACTTTGAGGAAGAGGCTAAATGTACTGAGTGTACATTCTGAATGTACTGAACAAAGTTCTGGCTACCAGGATTCGGTATTCCTTCCTGAACCTGGTCACTGGATTCCTGTAACACTAAGCTGCTATAACCAAGACTGGAACATCCCGCTGAGAGGGATGTTCCCTTCTTAGAGATGTGCCCATTTGTGTGTTGAGTTTGGCATTAGCCTAAATTTAGGGTGGGGAGGTATTTCCATCCAGAAATTCCCTTTGACTTTTAAAGATTCTGCTCTGCAGATTAGTGGAGATGAGACTTTTATTGAAGTTGGGAGGTGCTGGGTATCTTGCTGCCCCAGCATGACACAGTGTCCAATACACTTTGGGAGTTTGTGGCACCATGGAATTTTCCCAGGTCAAAGGTTAGATCAGGTCTGTGATCTAATCCTATTATATGGGGATCATTTCACTTGGAAATGGGTCTTTGCTGTAATCTTAGTTTGGACTCTCTATATTTGCAAACAAACCAGCTGAAATACATTGATGATTCTTTGGTTAAATTTCAGAAGAAAAATCTTGATTGTTCCCCTATTCTTGATACAGTTTTCCTTTTTGTTTTTCAAGGCTTTAATGGGCAAGAGAATAAGAATTGCAAGGAGGAAAACCAAGCAATCCATTCGAAAGGGTGGAAAAGGAAATTTGTAGATCAGATGAAACCAAAGAATGATGAAACAAAGGAATCACAAAGTGGAATTAAAAAAAGTCTTCCTTGGGTCAGTTGGCTTCCTAACTATATAGTGATTGATACTGGAGAAAGACCATATAAATCCATGGTGTGTGGAAAGATTATTAAATCCAATCATCTAATTTGTCATAAAAAGGCACATTCAGAAGAGAAACGATTTACCTGCATGGAGTGTGGAAAGACCTTTACTCGTAGCAGTACTCTTAATTTCCACAAGGGGATCCACACAGGAGAGAAGCCCTATCAATGCATGGAGTGTGGAAAGGGTTTTAGGAAGAGAAGTGCTCTGATTCGACATAAAACTATCCATACAGAAGAGAAGCCATATCAATGCATGGAGTGTGGAAAGACCTTTACTCATAGTAGTAGTCTTAATAACCACAAGAAGATCCACACAGGAGAGAAGCCATATCAATGCATGGAGTGTGGAAAGACCTTTACTTGTATCAGGAGCTTTAATCCCCATAAGAGGATTCACACAGGAGATAGACCTTATAAATGCATGGAATGTGGAAAGACTTTTATTTATAGCAGTCATCTTAATTCCCACAGGAGCAGCCACACAGGAGAGAAGCCATATAAATGTGTGGAATGTGGAAAGAGCTTTATATGGAATTCTGCTCTTACCACCCATAAAAGAATCCACACAGGAGAAAAACCATATCAATGTATGGAATGTGGAAAGAGCTATGCTCGTAGTAGTGGTCTTAATTCCCATAAGAGGATCCACACAGGAGAAAGACCTTATCAATGCATGGAGTGTGGAAAGACCTTTACTCGTAGTTATAATCTTAATTCCCACAAGATGATCCACACAGGAGAAAGACCTTATAAATGCATGGAGTGTGGAAAGAGTTTTATTTGTAAGAGTTATCTTCATCGCCACAAGAAGAGCCACACAGAAAAGAAGTCATATAAATGTGTGTAATCTGGAGAGGGCTTTAGAAAAAGTTGCAATCTCACTTTCCATAAAAGGATCCATACGGGAGGGGGGGGGGGAAAGCATATGAATGCATGGAGTGAGGAAAGAGCTTTGCAAGGAGTAATGCTTTTACTCGCCATAGAAGCATCCACACACAGGAGAAATAATATGAATAAAGGAATTCTGGGAAGAGTTTCAATAGAAATCCAAGTAGTTCTCGCCTTATGAGTGTAATTGAGCGCAAAATTTCTGTTGCTAAGTGAGATCATTATTAAAATGTGTTTTGCCCCATTTTATGAGTTTTCTTGCCACATTTCTTGAGTGAATTCTTGAGGCACTTCTTCTGGGTCCCAACAGGTGTATCGCCCTAGGGGATGGGACCCACAACATTCCCTGCCTGTCTGCCTGCGCTGATGGGTGGGTAGATGTGACTGGGAAGAAACTCCCTGGGAAAACCTGGTATTAAACCATGAAGGGCTTTAAAGGTGACAACTAGCATCTTGAATTGCAGCTGGAAGTAAATCGGCAGCCAATCACCGAGAAGTGATATATATGCACAACGAGATTTGTAGAAAATCATATGGGTCGCTGCATTTTGCACCAACTGGAGCTTCCGGATGCTCTTCAGGTGCAGCCCTATGTAGAGCCTGTTGAAATAGTCACGACGGGAAGTGACTAAGGCATGAATGACTGTGAGTAGGGATTGTTGGTCCAGGAAAGGGCGTAACATTTGCACAATCCACAGTTGTACAAAGGTCCTCCTCGCCACGACCGCCACCTGCTCTTTGAGCAGGAGTTGTGAGTCCAGGAGCTCCCCCAGATTACGCACAGGGTCTGTGAAGTAGTGTTACCCCATCCAAGACCAGAGGTGGCAATTCTCCCTGAGGCAACAAACCCCAAACCCGGAGCCGCTCGGTCTTGCCAGGGTTTAGTTTCAACCCATTGCTCCCCAGTCCCATCTACCCCTTACAGCTCCAGGCACTGTGAGAGGGAGGACACAGATTCGCTTAACTCACCATGGGCGGTTCTACCTTTTCCATCGCTGCTTGTCTGAGGAAGGCTCAAGGGAGAGGTCTCATTTCTGTATCCAGATTGTTGGCTGTCACAAACTCTTGCAGTTTGTGAGAGCTAAATTCTGTTTCTTTAGTTTAGCATGGGTGTCAAACTTGATTGCGTCATGTGACATACTGTGATGTGATGTTTTTTACCTTTACGGAGCCGGGGTGGGTGTGGCCTGTGCATGACATATCTGGCTTGTGCGCTGCCAGTTTGATAGGCCTGTCCTAGGGTCTTAGCTCCACCCATCACCCTCATCGCATCGATTTACCCCCTTTCAAGAGGCCACTGGTGTGAAGTTCATGCCTATGCCAGAACTCCCTGAAGGGGAGCTCTTTGTCAGCCTCATCGGCTGAGTGGATAAATACTTTAAAAGCCACCCAGCTCCTGCTGTGCAAGGCTTTAGAATAAGCAAGCGAAGCGCAAAAGAGGTCACCCCAGAAATAGTTTACAATAGGGGATGAGATGTACTTGTCCACAAAGCTCCTAAAATTGGGGTTCCCCTGCAAGAAGTTGAATCTTAAGTATATACCGTAGGCCCTTTTCCTATCATCCGTATTGTGAATTCAAGAACGGTAGAATTGAAGTCGGCCAAAAATCTCTCGCGCATTCACCCATTATTTCACTGTAGTTTGTTAAAGCAGTTATATTTGAGTGGCAGGTATGCACGAACACACGCAACTCCATTTGCCTGAGTTGCAGGCGTGCTCAATTTATGCACCCGCCACTTACGCAAATAGAGCTGCACGCAATTGTGCCCACCTGCCACCCACACAAAACTATCCCCTCTTCCCCCTCCCCTACAATAGCAATAGCACTTAGACTTATATACTGCTTCATAGTGCTTTACAGCCCTCTCTAAGCAGTTTACAGAGTCAGCATATTTCCCCCAACAATCTGGGTCCTCATTTTACCGACCTCGGAAGGATGGAAGGCTGAGTCAACCTTGAGCCCAGTGAGATTTGAGATTTGAATTGCCGAATTGTGGTCAGCCGGCAGCCTGCAGAACTAGCCTGCAGTACTGCATTCTAACCACTGCACCACCAGAGCTTGATAGAGTTTAGTTACAGATTCTCTCTTTCTTGCTCTCTCTGCGAAGTTAGGGATACTCAGAATAAGAGTGAAAGAGCTTTAGTTTATTGATAACCAAAATAAATAAATAAACCTAATAAAATAATATGAAATTAAGAACTATTTCAGAAAATAACTTCAGTTTTTCCAACAGATAGACAGACAGGTGAGGAGAACTGGCTCTGGGATATGTGGATCCTCATACTTGCAAATCATGGACACTTAACCTGGTGAAAGGACTCTTATTATGTGAGAAATTTGTCACATATATATCAATGTATCCTGTATGAAAAAAAATTCAGGATGAAGAATTCCTCTCACAATAGCAATAGCAATAGCAGTAGACTTATATACCGCTTCATAGGCCTTTCAGGCCTCTCTAAGCGGTTTACAGAGAGTCAGCATATTGCCCCCAACAATCTGGGTCCTCATTTTACCCACCTCGGAAGGATGGAAGGCTGAGTCAACCCTGAGCCGGTGAGATTTGAACCGCTGACCTGCTGATCTAGCAGTAGCCTGCAGTGCTGCATTTAACCACTGCGCCACCTTGGCTCTTATAAGCCAGAATGAAAATAAGCCAGAATGAGGGGAAACCGAAATGCATGTTCAAAAAAACCTTTTCACAAGATCACAGATGTTTCTTAAGAGATTAAACAGAGGAAAATCTGGAAATTGATGCTTGCACTTCCTTTCTAGATAGGCAAGGTCTTCGCGCAATACGTATAGGATCCTCTAGGGGGTTCCGTGGAAGAGCCGGACAACTCCTTCTCTTGTAAGGCGGGGAGAACTGAGCATGCGCGGTCTCTTTCCCAAGTCAAGGGTGATGATTGCTTCCGAGGCATTTTCCAGCAAAGGCTTGAAAGGTTGTCGGCTCTTTCTACGGTGTCCGGGTGAGCCTGTCTAGCAAGCGAAGAAGCTGCATGGAAGTCTTGGACATGGAGATCCAGACATGGGTCGGAGTTCAGTGACTGGGTGTGTGTGTGTGACTTTTCTCTCGTGCTGGAGGCTGGCATTCATCAGACTTGGAGTCGTGGAAAGGGGGAGGGGGAGCCAGTGGTCCCATGTTCCCCTGCCGTCCCTGTGCATGCAATGGCCAGGCATGGGAGAAAGCAAAACTTCCCGCCCTTCACTTTGCCCCCAGCGGGGTAAAAAAACGGGGGTCGCAAAAAGAGGATTTGCGCTCCATTTCGACGGGAAAAGCTTTGCGTGGAGGGAGAGGAGGAGAGGTCGTCTTTGCAAAAGAGAGGTTTTTGCCTCCAAGTCAACCTTGACTCCTGGACAGTTTCCTGCATATTTCTTGGCCCCATTTTCAGAAGGGGTTTCCCCCTCCTCCCCCTTCCTAGGCCGAGAGAAGCGAGCGGTCGGAGCCCCTCCTGCTGGTTTTGCATAGAAAGCTTCAACTACATGTGCAAGGAGTTGTTCTTAACTATGCAGCAATAGGAATGCTATTAAACTGTCTTTTAAATTAAATTATATTAAATTATGATTGGCCAGAGGGAGCCATTTGGCTGAGTGATGAAATCACAAGGCTTGAAACCGGGAGATTCAGTTTCTACTCCAACCTTTGACATGTAAGCCTTGAGCCCATCCTGACTCTCAGCCCAATCTACTTCACTGGGCTCTTGTTTTGAGGAAGATAGTGAGAAGGAGCATTATGTATGAATTCTGCCTAGAGTAATTTATAAAGATAATAACAACGCATAAGGAAAAAAGTAAATTTTTAATAAAAGCTAGGTAGTAGAAATGAAAAAACACATTTAAATGTATTTTCCAATATTTTGATAAACATTGATCCTGAAGTGTTCACTGCAATTTTCTCCATATATGAAGAGAGCAAGATTTCACCTCCCACCTTGGTGAGTACATACAAATTTCTTACTTAATCTTATCTTCCCTTTTCCCCATTTTTCCATATCAGATACGTACGCTCAAAATATTTTCTGCTTCTTCTGGAATCTTAAGTATCTTGTCCGGGAAGAGATCTGAATGGCCTTGGAAAATTTGGCCAGACCTCTTGTGAACAGAAAATCCTGTGGAGATCCTTGGGTCCATTTTGGAGCTGCATTAGAAACCAGAGAGAAGATGGAGGGACAACACCCAGCAGATGCAGAAATTAAAGGCCCTCCAGCTGCTCAGCCTTGGGGCTGTGGGAAGAATGGGGCAAGTCCTGGGCAGAAGAGCCAAGAAGAGGCATCCAATAGTTCAGAGGTCCAGTGCTGTCAGTTCAGAAATGTATGGTTTCAGGAGTGGAGTCGTCCCCGAGATGTTTGCACTCAGCTTCACTACCTTTGTCGTCAGTGGCTACAACCAGAAAAACACACAAAGGCTCAGATGTTGGACCTGGTGCTCCTGGAACAGTTGCTGGCTGTCCTTCCCCCAGAGATGGCAAAATGGGTGCGGGAGTGTGGAGCAGAGACCAGTTCCCAGGCAGTGGCCCTGGCTGAAGGCTTCTTGCTGACTCAGGAGGAGGAAAACATGCAAGAAGAGTTGCAGGTGGGAGAATAGAATCATGGCAGTTCTAAAGAGGATCTCTTTGAATTTGTCAATTCCTTTCTGGCAGAGTTTTCTGGGATTATTAACTCCTAAGGGCATTTTTATGTTCTTGCAGAGGATGTATTTGGGGCATTTCTTCCATTCCGCTTCCAGTTTCAGCAATGGACATTGGGGTCTGCTACTTTGAAGGTGGGGTATGATAATTCATTTGTATCTTTGTGCTCTTCTTTTGTTTCTCGTACCACACCATGTGTAGAAATCCATGGAAGCTGTGACTGAGTATCCTAAGGAGAGAAAAGATTCATTCAGATCTCCTGAACAGGTTCTCTTCAGGGAGAACTTCCAGAACGATCAGAGTCAAGACATTACACAAGGTAAGAAAAGCTCTTTCTGTGTGTTGTGAGATTTCAACATTTAGCTGATTCTTTCACTCTATTTTATTGGAGTTTGTCTCTTTAACAAATCTGCTTCCACTATTTTTCTCTTTCTCACAGAGAGTACAAAACTGTCTGTGGAGTTTTTAGAATCACCGCTTTGTGCTGGAGCTGAAGGATTTGCTGAACTGCTACTTCAGGTAAGGAGGCGAAAGACTGGAAAAGGTCCATGACTCTTGGGTGGATTTCATTTTGTTCTATAGTTCAATGTATAAAATTGCTGTTTCTAAGCAATATGAATTTGACCTCAGGTCATTGAACATTCACATTCAACTTAGCCTACCCTCTTCTTTCTGAGGGGATCCTTGGTGAGTCACTTTCTCCACCCCTCCCACTTCACCATCAGTTTTTATTGACCTGACTGTTGTCAGCATCAGGGTTCTTTCTTCTGTCTACCAGGGTTATTCTCACACACTATTACAAAAAAAATACTCCTTTTTTGTCTATTGAACACTATGTTTGGGACAACTGTGACCCAGTGATTCAGAATCTCCATAGACATATAGACTAGTATTGCAAGATCTTCCAACTTCTTCATGGAGGTGTGGAGTTGGGATACGTTAGTCCCTCAATGGGAACATTTATTAGTAGATGAATGTTTCCCCATTGGAAAACATGTCATGTGGGATTTGCCAATATTTTGTTCTGCCCTCTGCTTGGAAGAATGGGAGTCACTGACAAGACCCAGCTACCAATTGACCCAACCATATTTTAGTTGGTTACACTGTAACCAACTAAACACTTCCAGGTTGATCAAACATAATTTAGTTGTAAATGACGTGAGATTTTAATTCAGCAGAAGATACCCATTTTGTTCACTGGATCTATTTCCTACAACTGGTAGAAGAAAATTATGACATTATTCTTGGGATTTTCTGTTAATAGGGAAACTTGTTTCCTTGTTTAGGATGTTGTGTCTTTTGAGGAAGTGGCCGTGTATTTCTCCAAAGAGGAGTGGTCTCAACTGGATGCTGACCAAAAAGCTCTCCACAGAGAAGTCATGCTGGAGAATTCCAGGAATCTCTTTTCTCTGGGTAAGAACCCCTTTCTGTGCTCCGAAACGTAGGGAAGGGAAGGGAGTTAAATATTATTTCTGATTTTAAAAAATCATTTATTTACAGTGCATTCGGTATGTATTCAGACCGCTTTCACTTCTGTCAACTTTGTTATGCTGCAGCATGTTACTACAGTTGTTGAAATTCACTTTTTTTGTCCTTAAATCTACACTCGGTACCCAATAAATGAAAACAGAATTTTAGAAATGCCTGTAAATTTATTTAAAAGAAAAAACAGAAACATCACATCGGCATAAGTATTCAGACTCTTTCACTCAGCACTTTGTTGAAGCATCTTTGGCAGCACTTATAGCCTTGTCTTTTTGGGGTGTGAGGCAACAAGCTTTGCACACTTGGATTGGGCTGTTTTCTGCCATTCTTACTTGCAGATCAGCCAGGTTGCATGGAGATTGTCTGTAGACAGGCGTTGTTAAATAAGGTTCAAGTCAGGTTGGACCACTCTAGGACATTGGTGAGCCCTGGTGGTGCAGTGGTCAGAATGCAGGTTACTTCTGCTGTCCCATTTCCAACCAGAATTTCTGGAGCTCACTCAGAGTGACCATCAGTTTCTCGGTCACCTCTCTTACTAAGGCCTTTCTATCCTGATTGCTCATTTTGACTGGGCAACCAGCTTTTAGAAGAGTCCTGGTTGTGTCAAACTTCTTCCATTTGAGAATTATGGAGTCCATTTTGCTCTTAGGAACGTTCAGTGCAGCAGAAAATTTATGGTAGCCTTCCCCAGATCTATTCCTTTGCAATAATCGTGTCTCTGAGCTCTGCAGGCAGTTCCTTTGACCTCCTGGCTTTTGGTCTGCTACAATATGCACTGTAAGCTGTGAGGCCTTCTATGGAGAGTTGTGTGTCTTTCCGAATCCCATCCAATCAATTCAGTTGACCACAGGTGAACTCCAATCATGGCATAGAAACATGTCATCAAAACTAATAAGAAATGGGAGGCACCTGAGCTACATTTCAAGCGCTGTTGTAAAGAGTCTGAATACTTATGTCAATGGTATATTTCATTTTTTCCTTTTACTAAATTTACAGACATTTCTTAAACTTCTGTTTTCACTTTGTCATTATAGGGTCCTCTATATAGACTAAGGAGATGGGGGAATAATTTGAACAACTATAAGATCAGGTTGCAGCGTAATAAAATTGACAAAAGTGAAGTGAATCTGAATACATTCCAAATGTACTATATATACTTCTTTTATTTTTTGTAAATAATTAGGGCAGTGGACATATCCAACATTCCCCCTCCTACTGTTTTCCCTACAAGAACCCTGTGAAATGGGTTGAGCTGAGAAAGATTGGCCCAAAGTCACCGAGCCAGTATTCATGCTTATGGCAGAACTAGTACTCCTTATACAGGCTCCATGCAAGGATGGTGTGGCCTCTCTTGAGCCAGGTTCTGCCTACCAGGATTTGGTATTCCCTCCTGAACCTGGTCACTGGGTTCCTGATGGCCCTAAGCTGCTACAACCAAGACTGGGTGAGTCCTGTGAAGGGTGTTCCCTTCTTAGAGATGTATCTATTTGTGTACTGAATTTGGCATTAGCCTAAGTTGAGGGTGTGAAGCTATTGCCATCCAGAAATTCCCTTTGGCTTTTAAAGATTGTGCTCTGCAGATAAGTAGAGATGCCACTTTTATTGAAGTTGGGAGGTGCTGGGTATGTTGCTGCCCCAGCATGAAACAGTGTCCAATACATTTCGGGAGGTTGAGGCACCATGGAATTGTCCCAGGTCAAAGATTAGCTCAGGGTTGTTATCCAATCCTACAGTTTTTTCCTTTTTCTTTTCCAAGGCTTCAATGGGCAGAATAAGAATAGCAAGCAGGAACCCCAAGCGATCTATTCGAAATGCGGGGAAGGGAAATTTGAACATCAGATGCAATCAAAGAATGATGAAACAAAGAAATCACAAAGTGGAAATGAAAATGGTTTTTCTCGGGTCTGTTGGCTTCCTAACCATACAGTGATTGATATGGGAGAAACACCATATACATCCATGGAGTGTGGAAAGAGGTTTGAAAAATCCAATCACCTCTTTTCTCATAAAAAGACACATTCAGAAGAGAAACCAAATATCTGCAGGGAGTGTGGAAAGACCTTCTGGGATAATAACTCTCTTAGAAAACATGAAAGGATTCACAAAGGAGAAAGACCTTATAAATGCAAGGAGTGTGGAAACAGCTTTAGTTGTAGCAGTTATCTTAACTCCCACCAGAGGATCCACACAGGAGAGAAGCCATATCAATGCATGGAGTGTGGAAAGACCTTCTGTTTTAATTATTCTCTTATAAGACATCAAAGGAATCACAATGGAGAAAGACCTTATAAATGCATGAAGTGTGGAAAAACCTTTAATTGTAGCAGTAGCCTTAATTCCCACAATTTGATCCACAAAGGAGAGAAGCCATATAAATGCATGGAGTGTGGAAAGAGTTTTAGGAAGAGTGGTAATCTTAATACTCACAAGAGGATCCACACAGGAGAGAAACCGTATCAATGCATGGAGTGTGGAAAGTATTTTAGGAACAGTGGTAATCTTAATACTCACAAGCGGATCCACACAGGAGAGAAACCGTATCAATGCATGGAGTGTGGAAAGACCTTCTGCTATAATCGTTCTTTTTTAACCCATCAAATGGATCACACAGGAGAAAGACCTTATAAATGCATGGAGTGTGGAAAGACCTTTACTTGTAGCAGTAGTCTTAATTTCCACAAGAGGATCCACACAGAAAGAACTAATAAATGGATGAAGTGTTGAAAGATCTTTACTCGTATTTATGATCTTAATTCCCACAAGAGGATCCACATAGGAGAAGAACCTTATAAATGTGTGACATGTGGAGTCACATGTTGTGATCTCACATCCCATAAAAGGATCCATATGGGAGAAAAATAGTGTTGAGTTTTTTAAGCAGTAGCACTTTTACTCACCTTAGAAGTACCCACACATGGCAGAAACCATATCAATAAAGGAATTGTGAAAAGAGCTTCAAGACAAATCCAAATAGTCCTTGGTGTATGTTGCAATTGAGCCCCAAATTTCTGTTGCTAAGCGAGACAATTATTAAGTGTGTTTTGCACCATTTGAGTCATGGTTTTCAGTGCTTCTATAACTTTGAATAATCACTATATGAACTGTAATAAATTGAGGACTACCTATAGTTGTCCAGAATATAATACAAGGACCATTTGATTACTAATCCAAATAAACTGTAGCTCTTCTTGGATGTGCATGTATAAATTGTCTTCCAAGTGCAAACTAAAACACTGGTTGTGGGTTTTGCTAAGTTCCAATAGACAAAGGATTTTTCTACATGTAGAAATATTCTGGACTGTTTTTCATTATATTGTTTCAAATATTCCAAAATACCATTTTCACATTATTCTTCAGTTATGTCTTAGGTTAAAAAAAAACAAGAAACCCACAACTTTGTTAGAGGTTTTCATATACCTTTTGCTATTGCCTGGATATTTCTGTTCTGATATTGGGCAAAGTATCTGGGCATTTCCCTTTTTCGGGCTGTTCTACCTTTTCCATCTCTGCTTGTCTGAGAAAGAGTCCAGTGAGTGTTCTTATTCCCGCAATTAGGATGATGGATTCTAGCAATTTCTCATGGGTTCCTGTTGTGGCCCAGCAGGAGTCGTTGGTGCTGCCAATGGACTCCGATGGCGAGGAATCCTATGAGTCCGATATGGAAGATGTGGAGGACCCTGGATTCAGACACAGAGCAGGGACTAGAGAGGCTGGTTGGCTACCAGGAGGCGCCTGAGGCATGGAGCAGTGGGGAAGATCAAAGGGAGTTTGTCCCTGATGCCTGGCAATGAAGGGTGGAGAAACGGAGGTAGCAGTTACGGAGACAGACTCATAAGAGATAATCAAGCCCAGGTGGTTGTGGCTTGGCTCCTCCCAAGAGAGTATATAAGAAGAGACTTTGGGAGGAGTCCTTTTGCAGGACACAACCATTCATAACAAGCTGGAGAAGCTCTTGTTTGTATTGTATCTCTTGTCTGTGGGAGTCTGGGTTGCTGCCAACGTCTTGCCAGTGAGTCGTGTTGGGCTTTCAGCCAACAGGATTGTAATTGCTGTAAATAAAGAGTGGCAAACTACTAAGCCGGTGTTGGCGTTAATCACTGGACGGAGGGAGGGAGGTCAGAACAGGTTCCCAACCCAGAGGCTGTGGCCCGTTCGGAACTAGCCCACGGAAGCAGTGAGTGAGCTTGTCCGTACGTTGCTCCACTTGTGCAAGTGGCAGGTACTTACACTGATGTGCAAAACTCCATTTGTGTGAGTGATGGGTGCACAGGACACCTACTTCCACAAATGGAGCTGCATCTGCATGCGTCTTCCTGCTGCTTGCAAAGAGCCATCTTCTGTCTCTCCGCTCCCCCCCCTCGCTCATCTACAATGCCAGAAAGTTTAGAGACTGCTGTTTTAAATCATCAATCATATCGAATTTGATTGAGTAGAGCTGAAAACATGTATCAAAAGTACTGGATTCTAGATGGTTTTCTGCCTCCCGATACAGATTGTGGAGATATTTTTCTTTGAAGAAAGTGAAGATACAAAAGAGAAACATACAAACAATGAGTTCTTTTTATGTTTGTTTTTTATACTAGATCAGACATATAAAACACAAGTCCCGTCGGTCAGAACCAGCCCGCGATCAGATTAGATGTGGCCCGCGTGGCCACCCAGAAGACAGCAAGGTGCCGTCCCACACTGCTTCAACCCTCCCCACCCCAGCTGGACACTACCCTTGGGTGTGTGCACTGGAGGTGGCACCAGGGTCTGGAGTGCTTGGTGGGCCATGGAAGCGGCAGTGGACATAGTGCCGGGCAGTGCATAAGAATAAGGGCGGCTGAGCAACCCCTCAGATAGGCTGGTCTGGAAGATCCCAAGGACCCGGAAACTTGAGGACTGGTCTGGGTGCTTGCCCTCCATTGCCCAAGGCTCTGGGCAGCCCGTGCCTCTATCCAGGGGTCCTCCATGTGGCCTGAGAGGGATGGTGAGGCTCCTCTGGTGGGAGATACTTTGGTGCTTGTTCTGGTCTCACCTTCCTCTGCTGGAGACCTTTGGATCCACATTTCCAGTCTTGCCTGGCCCATAATAGGTGGAGGATGCTGCTGTATGTGGAACTGTGGAGGAGAAAGCTTGCAGGAATCAGTTTCCTCTAGGTCCAACTTTTGCCTTGACAGATCTCTGGAGAGGAGGATGGGTGCCCCAACAAGCCAGCACCTTTACCACACATAATTAGAAACAAGGATTTCCTTTTAGAAAGGATCAGCGTCTCTCGTGCAGGACCGCTGGGGAGTGCTGCTCCCCTGCCATCTCCTCTTGCTCTCCAGAGATCTTTCAAGGCAGAAGTTGGACTATGTTCCCTGCAAACTTCCTCCACCCTTCCACACTCAACAATCTCATCCCTCCACCTGTATCTTTTGCTGGGAGGAGGTACCGAACAGGGAAACAAGCACCAACAATGTCTGAGATTGGGAGAAGAATGTCTGCTTTGTCATCCTGTGCACACAAACACACACCAATCCAAACCTGGTGACTTTTATCAACAACTGAGCTTGCAAACTGACAATCATGCCTGGGCTTCAAGTTTCAAGTTTAATAAAATTTGTATGCCGCCCACTCCCATTGGGACTCTGGGCGGCTCACAACAAGACAAAGAAACATTTAAAATTTAAAAATAGAAAATACAATATTAAAACTCCACATCATCCGTTCCATTTAAGCGGGGCTGGATATCAATCAACAGCCCCAGGCCTGCTGGAACAGCCAGGTCTTGACGGCTTTACGGAAGACCGGGAGAGTGGTAAGGGTCCGGATCTCTGCAGGTAGATCGTTCCACAGGGCCGGCGCAGCAACAGAGAAGGCCCGCCAGCCGGCATTGTCCGGTTGACAGCACCTGGAGGAGGCCCAACCTATGCGATCTTGTTGGTTGTTGGGAGGTAAGTGGCAGGAGGCGGTCTCTCAGGTAGCCAGGTCCTAAGCCATGTAGGGCTTTAGGGCTTGGGGGGAAAGGCACTGAATATTCCCCACCTTGAGTTATTCAGTGCAATTTATTCCATCCCGACCCAGCCACACCCAGTGAGTGGTATTGAACTGACCATGCCCACCTGGCCACACCTACCCAATCTCTGTGAGGGTGTCATAGTCTTACATGCAACTGGCCCTTTGAGGGCAATCAGAATGCTGATGCCGCTGTCAATGAAATTGTTCTGACATAGACGTCCTGAGACAGTAACAATCACACGCTTAGTCCCCAAACCTGTTTTTATTGAAATGGCTGTGAAGTATGTTCATTAACAGCCCGTAATGATTCACAACCAGTCTGTGAAGAGTCCGACAGAAGTCTGCGACAGTCTTTCAGTGTAAGGCTTATAAGCACCCACCTTTATCTCCCATGAAATGCTGCCAAAGACCTAACTGCCGATTAGTTTTGCAAGGCCAAATGGAACACAGATTCAAACCGTGCTTCAGAGTTTAAACCGATATCAACGAACAAAATTGCTTCCTGCAAAGGCTCACATCCGTTTGTTCCTCTTTTATGTCTAATGGGAGAGGCCAATCATCTCCAAGCCTTATTCCCAAGTCGCCCCTTTAGTCTTAACTGTTGTTGCCTTGTGGAAGATCTCTGCGCATGCACATACTGGGAGCAGGCTCCCCTTGTTCCTCTGCCTCGGTGATGCGAAACTCCGGAGGCAGCACATAACTCCCAGATGGCCATGGCTGCCTCCCTGTCTCCGACGCAGAGCCCTTGTCCAAGCCTTCCCCAGAGTCCACAACTGACCCATGTTCCTCCCCATCCTCCTCACTGTTCTACTCTGCTGCAAGCTCCACAGGCCGCCGCCAGACCACAACAGAAATTGAGTTTGACATCCCTGCTTTGCACCATCCCCATGAACATGTGATTGTATCATGTATGGAAAAAGCTTCATTCCTCTCACAAAGTAAACCATAATGAAGGGAAGCCCATGAAATGCATATTCAAAAATCATTTTTCAAGTACTTTTTGCCTTTTTATTATATTACAAGGTTTAGGAAAAGGTTTAAATGTGAATGAAATTTAATTAAATATCACTGGTATGGTTCTTCATGAGACATTTTTAAATTCCGTTTTGTTCTAACTAAAAATTAAAAATACATGAAACTTAGTGAAAGATTTGTGGGAGGAAATACTTCAGGCTTTCAGAGGACTTGGGTTCTTTCAAAATATTCATTCAAATATTGTTCATTGATGATTTTGCATCAAACAGGTGAAAGGGCACTGATTATGGTATCCTAATCATTATGTATTTTTTTCATAGGATTTATTGGGCACCGGTTTTAGTTCATAGAATATATTTATGAAAATAATTGGAAGGGATGTGTGTGTGTAAGAGGGGGGGGGGAGAGAAAAAAGAGTAAGAGAGAAAGAAAGAAAGAAAGAAAGAAAGAAAGAAAGAAAGAAAGAAAGAAAGAAAGAAAGAAAGGCAGTGGGAGCGATACACACAAGAAAGGAAAGAAGGGAGGAAGGGAGCGAGAGAAAAAAAGACAAAGATAGAAAGAAAAAGAAGGAAACAGAAAGAAAGAAACAGAAAAAAAGGAAGAAAGAAAAAGAAGTGAGAGAGACAAGAAAGAAAGAAAGAAAGATAGAGAGAGACAAAAGGAAGGAAGGAAGAAAAGAAAGAAAAAGGGAGAAAGAGACAAAAGGAAGGAAGGAAGGAAGGAAAGAAAAAGAACTTATGACCACAATGTTGGTTGCTAAGCAAGAGCATTGTTAACTCAGTTTCACCACATTTTCCAACTTGGCCACTCCCAGCCGGTCACATGACCATCAAGCCACTCCCACTCAGTCACATGACTGCCGAGCCACTCCCACAAAACAGGTTACACCTACAGAATAGGTTCTAAAAATTTTTGAAACCCACCGCTGATGATACTTCAGACTTTCAGAGTATTGGGCCACTTTGAAAATATTTATTCAAATACTGTTCACTGAGGGTTCTAGATTAAACAGGTGAAGGGGCAGGGATTTTGGTTTTGTAATCATGTCATTTTTTTCACAATGGAAAACTGACAAAATTAGACAGGCCACTTCCTTTCTAGATAGGCAATTTTAGAGGGAACCTTTCCTTCGAGTTTAATGCCCATAGTCCCAGACCCGCATGGAACATGACGTCCCTCTTCGCGCAATGCGCAGAGGATCCTCTAGGGGGCTCCCTGGAAGAGACGGACAGGTCCTTCCCTCCTTACAAGAGAACTGAGCATGCGCGGTCTGTTTCCCAAGTCAAGGGTGATGATTGCTTCCGAGGCATTTTCCAGCAAAGGCTTGAAAGGTTGTCGGCTCTTTCTACGGTGTCCGGGTGAGCCTGTCTAGCAAGCGAAGAAGCTGCAGGGAAGTCTTGGACATGGAGATCCAGACATGGGTCGGAGTTCAGTGACTGGGTGTGTGTGTGACTTTTCTCTCGTGCTGGAGGCTGGCATTCATCAGATTTGGAGTCGTGGAAAGGGGGAGGGGGAGCCAGTGGTTCCATGTTCCCCTGCCGTCCCTGTGCATGCAATGGCCAGGCATGGGAGAAAGCAAAGCTTCCCGCCCTTCACTTTGCCCCCAGGGAGAAAAAAAAAAGCCAGGGTCGCAGAAAAAGTGGAGAGGTCGTGTTTGGAAAACACAGATTTTTAGACTCCGTTTCGTTGGGGGGGGGGACCCCTGCGTGGATGGGGGGGAGGGGAGGAGAGGTCGACCGTTGGAGATTTGTTGCTTCAAATCAGCCTGCGCAGTTTCCTGCATATTTCTTGGCCCCATTTTCAGAAGGGGTTTCCCCCTCCTCCCCCTTCCTAGGCCAAGAGAAGCAGCGGTCGGAGCCCCTCCTGCTGGTTTTGCATACAAAGCTTCAACTGCATGTGCAAGGAGTTAAGGGGTGCAAGGACTTGTTCTTAACTGTGCAGCCATAGGAATGCTATTAAACTGTCTTTTAAATTAAATTATGATTGGCCAGAGGGAGCCATTTGGGTCAGTGATGAAATCACAAGGCTTGAAACCGGGAGATTCAGTTTCTACTCCAACCTTTGACATGTAAGCCTTGAGCCCATCATGACTCCCGGCCCAGTCTACTTCACTGGGCTGTAGTTTGGGGGAAAATAGTGAGAAGGAGCATTATGTATAATTTCTGCCTAGAGTAATTTATAAAAATAATAATAAGTTATAAGAAAAAATATTTTAAATAAAAACTAGGTAGTAGAAATGAAAAAACACATTTAAATGTATTTTCCAATATTTTGATAAACATTGATTCTCAATGGTTCACTGAAATTGTCTCCATATGTAGAGAGAGCAAGCTAACTATAAGATTTCACCTTCCACCTTTTGTGGGTTGATACGAATTTCTTACTTAATCTTATCTTCCCTTCCCTTCTCCCCATTTTTCCATATCAGATACGTAACCTCAAAATTTCTGCTTCTTCTGGAATCTTTGAGCATCTTGTCTGGGAAGAGATCTGAACGGCCTTGGAAAATTTGGCCAGACCTCTTGTGAACAGAAAATCCTGTGGAGATCCTTGGGTCCATTTTGGAGCTGCATTAGAGACCAGAGAGAAGATGGAGGGACAACACCCAGCAGATGCAGAAATTAAAGGCCCTCCAGCTGCTCAGCCTTGGGGCTGTGGGAAGAATGGGGCAAGTCCTGGGCAGAAGAGCCAAGAAGAGGCATCCAATAGTTCAGAGGTCCAGTGCTGTCAGTTCAGAAATGTATGGTTTCAGGAGTGGAGTCGTCCCCGAGATGTTTGCACTCAGCTTCACTACCTTTGTCGTCAGTGGCTGCAACCAGAAAAACACACAAAGGCTCAGATGCTGGACCTGGTGCTCCTGGAGCAATTCCTGGCTGTCCTTCCCCCAGAGATGGAGAAATGGGTGCGGGAGTGTGGAGCAGAGACCAGTTCCCAGGCAGTGTCTCTAGCTGAAGGCTTCTTGCTGACTCAGGAAGAGGAAAACATGCAAGAAGAGTTGCAGGTGGGAGAATGGAATCATTGCACTTCTAAAGAGCATCTCTCTGAATTTGTCAATTCCTCTCTGGCAGAATTTTCTGGGATTATTAACTCCTAAGGGTATTTGTTGTGTTCTTCCAGAGGATGTATTTGGGGCAGTTCCTCCATTCCATTTCCAGTTTCAGCAATGGACATTGGGGTCTGCTACTTTGAAGGTGGGGTATGATAATTCATTTGTATCTTTGTGCTCTTCTTTTGTTTCTCGTACCACATCATGTATAGAAATCTGTGGAAGCTGTGACTGAGTATCCTAAGGAGAGAAAAGATTTGTTCAGATCTCCTGGACAGCTTCTCTTCAGGGAGAACTTCCAGAACGATCAGAGTCAAGACATTACACAAGGTAAGAAAAGCTCTTTCTGTGTATTGTGGGATTTCAACATTTAGATGATTCTTTCACTCTATTTTATTGGAGTTTGTCTCTTTAACAAATCTGCTTCCACTATTTTTCTCTTTCTCACAGAGAGTACAAAACTGTCTGTGGAGTTTTTAGAATCACCGCTTTGTGCTGGAGCTGAAGGATTTGCTGAACTGCTACTTCAGGTAAGGAGGCGAAAGACTGGAAAAGGTCCATGAATCTTGGGTGGATTTCATTTTGTTCTATAGTTCAATGTATAAAATTGCTGTTTCTAAGCAATATGAATTTGACCTCAGGTCATTGAACATTCACATTCAACTTAGCCTACCCTCTTCTTTCTGAGGGGATCCTTGGTGAGTCACTTTCTCTACCCCTCCCGCTTCACCATCAGTTTTCATTGACCTGACTGTTGTCAGCATCAGGGTTCTTATTCTGTCTACCAGGGTTATTCTCTCACACTATTACAAAAAAAATACTCCTTTTTTGTCTATTGAACAGCATCTTTGGGACAACTGTGACTCAGTGATTCAGAATCTCCATAGACATATAGACTAGTATTGCAAGCTCTTCCAACTTCTTCATGGAGGTGTGGAGTTGGGATACGTTAGTCCCTCAGTGGGAATATTTATTAGTGGATGAATGTTTCCCCATTGGAAAACATGTGAGGGGGTTTTCCCAGTATTTTACTCTGCCAAGCCTAGGAAGAATGGGAGTCACTGACAAGATTTAAGACTCAGCTACCAATTGACACAACCATATTTTAGTTGGTTACACTGTAAGGCCTTCCAAATACTTCCATTTTGATCAAACATAATTTAGTTGTGCCATCAGCCAAAAGAGGTGAGATCTTAATTCTGCAGAACATGCCCATTTTGTTCACTGGATATATTTCCTACAATTGGTAGAAGAAAATTATGACATTATTCTTGGGATTTTCTGTTAATAGGGAAACTTTTTTCCTTGTTCAGGATGTTGTGTCTTTTGAGGAAGTGGCTGTCTATTTCTCCAAAGAGGAGTGGTCTCAACTGGATGCTGACCAAAAAGCGCTCCACGGAGAAGTCATGCTGGAGAATTCCAGGAATCTCATTTCTCTGGGTAAGAACCCCTTTCTGGATTTTCAGATCCTGTCAGGCTCAGTCAGGGTGCATGGAGATTGTCGGTGGACAGGCACTTTCAGGTCCCCCCAGGGGTTGTTAAATAAGGTTCAAGTCAGGCTGGGCCACTCTAGGACATTGGTGAGCCCTGGTGGTGCAGTGGTGAGAATGCAGTACTACAGGCTACTTCTGCTGTCCCATTTCCAACCAGAATTTCTGGAGCTCAGTCAGAGTGACCATCAGTTTCTCGGTCACCTCTCTTACTAAGGCCTTTCTATCCCAATTGCTCATTTTGACTGGGCAACCAGATTTTAGAAGAGACCTGGTTGTGCCAAACGTCTTCCATTTGCTTTGTGCTCATAAAATACACAATACTCATTTCATAGAAGATAGTAGTAAGAATCTGGGGAACAGGCTCTACACAGGGATGGTGTGGCCTCTCTTGAGCCAGGTTCTGCCTACCAGGATTCGGTATTTTCTCCTGAACCTGCTCACTGGGTTCCTGATGGCCCTGAGCTGCTATAACCAAGACTGAGTGAGTCCTGTGAGGGATGTTCCCTTCTTAGAGATGTATCTATTTGTGTATCGAGTTTACCTTTAGTCTAAGATGAGGTTGTGAAGCTATTGCCATCCAGAAATTCCCTTTGGCTTTTAAAGATTGTGCTCTGCGGACAAGTAGAGATGTGACTTTTATTGAAGTTGGGAGGTGCTGGGTTTGTTGCTCCCCTAGCATGATATGGTGTCCAAAACATTTCGGGAGATTGTGGCACCATGGAATTGTTCCAGGTCAAAGATTAGCTCAGGGTTGTGATCCAAGCCTATGGGAATGAAAATATACAGTTTGCCTTTTTTCTTTTCCAAGGCTTTAATGGGCAGGAGAATAAGAATTGCAAGCAGGAATGCCAAGTGATACATTCAAAATGTGGGGAAAGGAAATTTGAAGATCAGATGCAACCAAAGAATGATGAAACAGAGAAATTACAAAGTGGAATTAAAAATGGTTTTTCTCAGGTCTGTTGGCTTCCTAACCATACAGTGATTGATATGGGAGAAAGACCATATACATCCATGGAGTGTGGAAAGAGGTTCAAAATATCCAGTCATCTCTTTTCTCATAAAAAGACACATTCAGAAGAGAAACCAAATACCTGCAGGGAGTGTGGAAAGACCTTCTGGGATAATAACTCTCTTAGAAAGCATGAAAGGATTCACAAAGGAGAAAAACCTTATAAATGCATGGAATGTGGAAACAGCTTTAGTTGTAGCAGTTATCTTAACTCCCACCAGAGGATCCACACAGGAGAGAAGCCATATCAATGCATGGAGTGTGGAAAGACCTTCTGTTTTAATTATTCTCTTATAAGACATCAAATGAATCACAAAGGAGAAAAACCTTATAAATGCATGAAGTGTGGAAAAACCTTTAATTGTAGCAGTAGTCTTAATTCCCATAGTTTGATCCACACAGGAGAGAAGCCATATATATGCATGGAATGTGGAAAGGGTTTTAGGAAGAGTGGTAATCTTAATACTCACAGGAGGATCCATACAGGAGAGAAACCATATCAATGCATGGAGTGTGGAAAGACCTTCTGCTATAATCGTTCTTTTGTAACACATCAAATGGATCACAAAGGAGAAAGACCTTATGAATGCATGGAGTGTGGAAAGACATTTACTTGTAACAGTAGTCTTAAATCCCACAAGAGAATCCACACAGAAAGATCTAATAAATGCATGGAGTGTGGAAAGACCTTTACTCGTATTTATGATCTTAATTCCCACAAGAGGATCCACACAGAAGAGGGACCTTATAAATGCGTGACATGTGGAGATAGCTTTAGAAGAAGTTGTGATCTCACATCCCATAAAAGGATCCATATGGGAGAAAAATATTGTTGAGTTTTTTAAGCAGTAGCACTTTTACTCACCTTAGAAGTACCCATACATGGGAGAAACCATATCAATAAAAGAATTTTGGAAAGAACTTCACAAATCCAAATAGTCCTTGGTGTATGCTGCAATTGAGCCCCAAATTTCTGTTGCTAAGCGAGACAGTTATTAAGTGTGTTTTGCACTGTTTGATGACTTTTCTAGCCACATTTGAATGACCGTGGTTGTGAAGTTAGTAACACTGTTATGAAATGAATCTGGCTTCTTCATTGGATTTGCTTGTCAGAAGCCTTCAAAGGGTGATCACATGATCCAGGGACACTGCAGCTGACATGAATCGGTTGCCAAGCATTTGAAATTTGATCAGGTGACCATCGGGATACTGCAACAGTCATAAATGTGAAAAATGGTCTTAAGTCATGGTTTTCAGTGCTTCTATAACTTTGAATAATTACTATATGAACTGTAGTAAATTGAAGACTAACTATAGTTGTCCAAAATATCACACAAGGACCATTTGAATAATAATCCAAATAAACTGTAGCTCTTCTTGGATGTTTGCCTTCCTAGTGCAAACCAAAACTGGATGCCTAATCCGGGTTGCGTTTTTTTCTAAATTCCAATAGACAAAGGACTTTTCTACGTGGAGAAATATCCCGGATTGTTTTTCATTATATTGTTTCAAATATTCCAAAATGCCAAACACAATTATCACATTATTCTTCAATTATGTTTTGGGTTAAAAAGAAAAAAAACCTCCACAACTTTGTTAAAGGTTATCAGGTACCTCTTGTTGTTGCTTGAATATTTATGTTCTGATATTGGGCCAAAATCTGGGCATCTCCCTTTCTCTGGGTGTCCTACCTTTTCCATCTCTGCTTGTCCAAGGAAGTCTCCGCTGAGAGTTCTTATTCCCGCATCCAGAATGATGGATGCTAGCAATTTCTCATGGGTTCTTTTCAAACCAGGAATTGCCAACCCAGAGGCTGTGGCTTGTTCATAACTGGGCCACGGAAAGAGTGGGTGAGCATGTGCGCACGTAGCTCCACTTGTGCAGGTGGCAGGTGCTTGCACTGATGTGCAAAACTCCATTTGTGTGAGTGATAGGTGCACAGGACATCTACTTCCACAAATGCAGCTGCGCCTGCATGCATCTTCCTGCCGCTTACAAAGAGCCATCCTCTGTCTCACCCTGCCCCCCCCCTCAGCTGGGTTTCAAAGCCAGAAAGTTTAGGGACTGCTATTTTAAATCATCAATCATATTGAATTTGATTGAGTTGAGCTGAATACATGTATCAAAAGTACTGGATTCTAGTTGGTTTAAGTTTTCTGCCTCCCGATACGGGTTGTGGAGGTATTTCTCCTTTGAAGAAAATATTGAAGATACAAAAGAAAAACATACAATGAGTTCTTTTTATGTTTGTTTTTTATACTAGATCAGACATATAAAACACAAGTCCTGTCGGTCAGAATCAGCCCCCGATCAGGTTAGGTGTGGCCCATGTAGCAACCCAGAATACAGCAAGGGGCAGTCCCACACTTTTACGATCCTCCCCACTCCAGCTGGATGCTACCCCTGGGTGTGTGCACTGGAAATGGCATAGGGGTCTGGAGTGCTGAGTGGGCCATGGAAGCGGCAGTGGACATGGTGCCGGCTGAGCAACCTCTCAGTTAGGCTGGTCTGGAAGATCCCGGAGACCAAGGAACTTGAGGACTGGTCTGGGTGCTTGCCCTCCATTGCCCAGGGCTCTGGGCAGCCTCTGCCTCTATCCAGGGGTCCTCCATGTGGCCTGAGAGGGATGTTGAGGCTCCTCTGGTGGGAGAGGCTTTGGTGCTCGTTCTGGTCTTGCCTTCCTCTGTTGGAGACCTCTGGATCCCCATTTCCAGTCGTGTCTGGCCCATAATAGGTGGAGGATGCTGCTGCATGTGGAAGTGTGGAAGAGAAAGCTTGCAGGAATCAGTTTCCTCTAGGTCCAACATTTGCCTTGACAGATCTCTGGAGAGGAGGAAGGGTGCCCCAACAAACCAGCATCTTACCACACATTAACTAGAAACAGGGATTTCCTTCCAGAAAGGGCCAGCCTCTCACGTGCAGGACCGCTGGAGAGTGCTGCTCCCCTGCCATCTCCTCTTGCTCTCCAGAGATCTTTCAAGGCAGAAGTTGGCCTATGTTCCCTGCAAACTTTCTCCTCCACCCTTCCACACTCAACAATCTCATCCCTCCACCTGTATCTTTGCTGGGAGGAGGTACCGAACAGGGAAACAAGCACCAACAATGTCTGAGATTGGGAGAAGAATGTCTGTTTTGTCATCCTGTGCACACAAACACACACAGACCAATCCAAGGTTGGTGACTTTTATCAACAACTGAGCTTGCAAACTGACAATCATGCCTGGTCTTGGGGGAAAAGCAATGAATTTTCCCCACCTTGAGTTATTCAGTGCAACTTATTCCATCCCGACTCAGCCATACCCAGTGAGTGGTATTGAACTGACCATGCCCACCTGGCCACACCTACCCAGCCTCTGAGTTGTCATAGTCTTACGTGCAACTGACACTTTGAGGGCAACAATAATGCTGATGCAGCTGTTAATGAAATTGTTCTGACATAGACGTCCTGAGACAGTAAAAATCACATGCTTAGTCCCCAAACCTGTTTTTATTGAAATGGCTGTGAAGTATGTTCATTAACAGCCCGTAATGATTCACAACCAGTCTGTGAAGAGTCTGACAGAAGTCTGCCACAGTCTTTCAATGTAAGGCTTATAAGCACCCACCTTTATCTCCCTTGAAATGCTGCCAAAGACCTAATTGCCGATTAGTTTTGCAAGGCCAAATGGAGCACAGATTCAAACCGTGCTTCAGAGTTTAAACCGATCTCCACGAACAAAATTGCTTCCTGCAAAGGCTCGCATCCGTTTGTTCCTCTTTTATATCTTATGGGAGAGGCTAATAATCTCCAAGCCTTACTCCTGAGTTGCTCCTTTAGACTTAGCTGTTCTTGCCTTCTGAAAGTTCTGCGCATGCACACACTGGGAACAGGCTCCTCTTGCTTCTCTGCCTCGCTAATGTGAGGCTCCGGAGGCAGCACATAACTCCCAGATGGCTGTGGCCCCCTCTCTGCCTCTGACGCAGAGCCCTTGTCCGAGCCTTCCCTAGAGTCCAGAACTGACCCATGTTCCTCCTCAACCTCCTCACTGTCCACAGGCTGCTGGCAGACCACAAGAGAAATTGAGTTTGATACCTCTGCTTTGCACCATCCCCATGAACATGTGATTGTATTGTGTATGGAAAAAGCTTCATTCTTCTCACAAAATAAGCCAGAATTATGGGAAGAATCGCTCTCACAAAATAAGCCAGAATGAAGGGAATCCCGTGAAATACATGTTCAAAAACCCCTTTTCAAGTACATTTTGCCCTTCTGTTATATGACAAGGTTTAGGAAAAAGTCTAAATGTGAATTAAATTTAATTAAATATCACGAGAATGGTTGTTCATGAGACATTTTTAAATTCCATTTTGTTCTAAACTAAAAATTAAAAATAGATAAAACTTTTTGAAAGATTTGTGGGAGGCAATACTTCAGGCTTTCAGAGGACCTGGCTTCTTTGAAAATATTTATTCAAATATTGTTCATTGATGATTCTGCATCAAACAGGTGAAAAGGCACTGATTATGGTTTCCTAATCATTATGTCATTTTTTCATAATGGACGCCTGACAAAATTAAGACAGGTTGAACTTACAAGGAGCCTTGATATGTAGAGAAATGGGACTGAAAGAACGGGGTCAGAATGAGAAGTTAAGGCCGTTCTTTTAAAATTGCTTCTTAATCACAATTTCCCCTCCAATATTTCTTTCATTAATTGTAGCTAAACCTCTTTTTTCTTAAACTGTCATCTCCAAATCCAGACGAATCTTTTGAAACCAGTGAAATCTTCATTACTTTTGGCTAGAAAAAAATATTCTTTTACTCCAAAGGTGTTAAGGTTCCTTCTGAAATTTCCTCAGGCGTATTCCCTATTCAACACAAAAATAAAACTATTCATGTCTCTCTCTCTCTCTTGCCTTGTAGTATTTTAGCTTTATATTTATTTTTCAGTATTTGCCTTCATTTTGTAATTCCTCTTTTTCTCTAGTCACATATGAGACTTTATTCTTCCAGTCTTCATTTCTCCATCATGGTGGCTTGTTCTGAGGTAAAAAAAATTTAAAGGTCCACAAATTTGAGCTTTCCATTTTGGTTCTTTTGATGCCTCTTCTTCATCAGGATCTATTCTTCAGGGTTATCCACATTATTACAGGCTGCATTCAGTGTTTCCAAGCCTCCTTGTCTGCCCAAAGAGATGAATTTGAAAAGGCAGCTGTAATAATTGAAATCACTAATGAAAAATCAATACAATCAAAAAATCGTTATTTTCCTCAACCTGTCGCTTTCCTCCCTGTTTCTCAGCCAGCCCCCTGATCTCCCCTCGCTTCAAGGCTGCTTTTGCCATCAGCCACAAGACACAGGCTGGGTTTTATAGAGAGACTTTTGTTCCTTGTCTTGACTGCCCTGCCATTTCTGACAGGATTTTGCTCATTTTTTATGCAGATCCTTCATAGACGCTGCTCTTCAGTAAAAGGATTTTCTCAATCTTTACAAGATCACAGACGATTCTTAGAGATTAAAAAAGGAAAATCTAGAAACTGATGCTTGCCGGAGAGGCCATTTCCCTTCTAGACAGGCAATTTTATAGGGAACTTTTCCTTCGAATTTAATGCCCATCATCCCAGACCCGCATGGAACATAACGTCCTTGCAGGGTTTTCGCGCAATGCGCATAGGAGCGTCTAGGCCCCCCCCTGGAAGAGCGGGACAATTGCGTCCCGCCCCCCCCCCCGAGTTACAGGAGAACTGAGCATGCGCCAGCCTCTTTCCCAAGCCAAGAGAGATGCTAGCTTCCCGAGGCATTTTCCAGCAAAGGCTTGAAAGGTTATTCGCTCTTTCTACGGGGTCCGAGTTTACACACACACACACACCCTTCGCTGTGAGCCTTTGGGTGAGTCTTCCTAGCAAAGGAAGGGGCTGTAGGGAAGTCTTGGATTTGGAGATCCAAGCGTGATTCGGGGTTCAGTGAAGGGGCTTTTCTCCCGCGCGAGACATGCAAAACTTCCATCAGACTTGGAGTCGTGGGGAGGGGGGACGCAAAGCCGGTGGTCCCATGTTCCCCTGCCGTCCCTTTTCATACACGGGCAAGGCAGGGCGGAAAGCAAAGCTTCGGATTTGCCCCCGCGGAAAGAGGATTTACGCTCCATTTCGACAGGGAAAGCTTTTCATGAAGGGAGAGGAGGAGAGGTCGTCTTTGCAAAACAGAGATTTATGTCTCCAAGTCAGCCTCGACTCCTGCACAATTTCCTGCATATTTGTTGTCCCTGTTTTCAGAAGGGGTTTCCCTCGCCTCCCCTTCCTAGGCCTAGAAAAGCGAGCGGTCGGAGCCCCTCCTGATGGCTTTGCGTGCAGGGCTGCCAACTGCGTGTGCAAGGAGTTGGGTGCAAGTTGTGCAAGGCCTGGAATTCAGTTTCCTTTCCCCATAGTAACCAGTTTGGTTCTGCCTCCAGGTAAAGAAGGAAGATGTTGCAGGAGGGAGGTGCTCCTTGGATTGAGAGAGATGCATCATTCACACATTATGATTATGCCAGTGTTTTGTGTTTTTTTTTGTCAAGCTTGGCCTTTATAAATCCTGGGTGTTGAACTCCCTAGTTGGTTTATTTAGTTAAGTTGATTTAGAGAGCCCCTCATGTCAATTGCTCTTTGTGATTATATATTTTATATATATATGATTTTTACAACCCGCGATATGCCCAAATATGGGAGGAAGATCACTACTTCCATTCTCTGTCCTTCGGCTCGTCACAAGAGACCATCCAGGCAGAAACCCATTTTTTTTTTACTGTTGCCTTTTTGTTACATTTTGTTGTATTTGTGCTGATAAATAAATAAAGGGAGACTAGTATAGATCTATTTCAAGCTATTTAGCTCTCATCAGCTAATGCTCTCATCACAAATCCCAGTAAGGGTATGGCTAGCTGATGAGAGCTAAATAGCTTGAAATAGATCTATACTAGTCTCCCTTTATTTATTTATCAGCACAAATACATTATATATACTTATATATATATATATTTAGAGTTACAACCCGCGGTATGCCCAAATATGGAAGGAAGATCACTACTTCCATTATCTGTCCTTCGGCTAGTCACAAGAGACCATCCAGACAGAAACCCAATATTTTTACTGTTGCCTTTTTGTTACATTTGTTGTATTTGTGCCAATGTATTTGTTCCTTTATTTATCAGCACAAATACAACACACACACACACACACACACACACACACACACACACACACACACACACACACACACACACACATATATATATATATATATATATATATATATATATATATATATAAGCGAAAACCACTCACACCTCGATCATGAAATCTCCAGAACTGTAAACCTACAATCCTGAACTGTGGTGCATATGTTCCTCTTGGCTTCTGGGTGCTCACTTAAGAAAGGATTTTTGGAAATGACCATCAGATCATTAGTATTTCTTATATTATTATTAACACATTCTGGTGCTAAGGCGTTAGACGTTCTACTCCCCACCTGAAAATAACTGTTCCAACTGCCACTTGGACTTGGTCCTAGCCAGTGACTCATCCAGCCTGCTTCCTGGGTGTTTGGAGAGGAGCCTGAGGGAGAGAAGGTGATAAGATAGGAGAAGCTTATTTGGGGCAAGCCTGAGAGATAGAAGGAGAGAGGAGAGGCAATTGTAACTACTCATTAATTTTTAAGTTGTGTATTGATTTATCAAGCCCGATTCTATAGTTTTGTAATGGAGCACGAGTATCCAGCTGGTATTAAATAAAATTATAGTTAGCTATAGAGAGTTATTTGGTTCAATGATGAAAACATTAAGCTTGAAACCAAGAGATGAACTTCTAGTCCAACTGTTGGCATGAAAGCCTTGAGCTCATCCCAACTCTCAGCCCAATGTACTTCACAGGCCTGTTTGGTGGTGGTGGGGGACAGTAAGAAGGAGCATTGTCTATAATTGCTACCTAGAGTAATTCATAATAATAATACAAAAACATAAAAATATTTTTAATAATTTTTCTGCAATTTTCGCTACATGTAGAGAGATCAAGTTGATTAATAAGATTCCCTCCCCAGATATTGATAGGTTCATCCAATTTTTAAAAAAATTTTCCTTCCCCCTTCTGTTCCCTTCCTTCTCTTATCCTTCTCCATCTAAGTATGCCCAGTTGTTCAATTAACCATGTTAATAAACACCCTAAATTATTTGTTATCCATTTCAGCTGGAAATATTTCCTGCTTCTTCTGGAATCTTAAATATCTTGTCTGGGAAAAGAACTGAAAAACTTGGCCAGACCTCTTGTGAACAGAAAGACCTGTGGAGATACTTGGGTTCATTTTGGAGCTGGATTAGAGACCAGAAAGAAGATGGAGGGACAACACCCAGCAGAAGCAGAAATTAGAAAAGACCCTTCAGCTGCTCAGCCTTGGAGTTGTGGGAAGAATGGGGCAAGTCCTAGGCAGAAGACCCAAGAAGAGGCATCCAATAGTTCAGAGGTCCAGTGCTGTCACTTCAGAAAAGTGCAGTTTCAGGAGGGGAGCCGTCCCCAAGATGTTTGCACTCAGCTTCACTACCTTTGTCGTCAGTGGCTGCAACCAGAAAAACACACAAAGGCTCAGATGCTGGACTTGGTGCTCCTGGAACAATTGCTGGCTGTCCTTCCCCCAGAGATGGCAAAATGGGTGCGGGAGTGTGGAGCAGAGACCACTTCTCAGGCGGTGTCTCTGGCTGAAGGCTTCTTGCTGACGCAGGAGGAGGAAAACATGCAAGAAGAGTTGCAGGTGGGAGAATGGAATCATCAGAGATTAAAGAGGATCTCCCTGAATTTGTCAATTCCTCTCTGGCTGAATTTTCTGGGATAATTAACTCCTAGGGACATTTGTTGTGTTCTTCCAGAGAATGTATTTTGGGCAATTCTTCCATTCTGTTTTGAGTTTCAGCAATGGACATTGGGGGCTGCTAGGTTGAAGGTGCAATATGATAATTCATTTGTATCTCTGTGCTCTTCCTTTGTTTCTCATATCACATCATGCCCAGAAATCCTTGGAAGCTGTGACTGAGTATCCTAAGGGGAGGAAAGATTCATTCACATCTTTTCAAGAGTTTCTCTTCAGGGAGAACTTCCACAAAGGTCAAAGTCAAGATGCTACGCAAGGTAAGAAAAGCTCCTTCTGTGTGTTGTGAGATTTCAACATTTAGCTGATACTTTCACTCCACTTTATTGGAGTTTCTCTCTCTAACAAATCTGCTTCCACTATTTTTCTCTTTCTCACAGAGAGTAGAACGCTGTCCTTTGAGTTTTCAGAATCCCCTCTTTGTGCTGGAGCTGAAAGATTAGTTGAATCTCTACGTCAGGTAAGGAGACGAAAGATTGGAAAAGGTTCCTGAATCTTGAATGGATTTCATTTTGTTCAATGTATAAAATTGCTGTTTCTAAGCAATACGAATTTTACGATAAGTAGTGGATTGCGGGCTTTTGATTGAATATTTTGGTTGGTTACACTGTAAGGAATTCCAAACACTTCCAGCTTGATCAAACATGATTTAGATATGCCATCAGCCAAAAGCAGTAAGATCATAATCTTAATTCTGCAGAAGATACCCGTTTTATTCACTGGATCTCTTTCCTAGAATAGGTAGAAGAAAATTATCAAATTATTCTTGGGATTCTCTGATAATAGGGAAACTTGTTTCCTTGTTTAGGATGTCGTGTCTTTTGAGGAAGTGGCCGTGTATTTCTCCAAGGAGGAGTGGTCTCAACTGGATGCTGACCAAAAAGCTCTCCACGGAGAAGTCATGCTGGAGAATTCCAGGAATCTCTTCTCTCTGGGTAAGAACCCCTTTCTGTGCTCCGAAACGTAGGGAAGGGAGTTAAAAGCTATTTCTGGAAAAAAATATATTTATTTACAGTGTATTCAGAAAGTATTCAGACCCCCTTCACTTTTTTCAATGTTGTTATTTTGGTGCATCATTCTATAGTTTTTGAAATAAGTATTTTGTATTTTATGAGCAGGAAACATTAAAAAACCCAATTTATTTATTGTTATAAGGGAGGCTATGCAGATTTCAAATTTTTCTTTGAATACATTTCCTTCTTCCATGAAATCAGTTTGGTCAAATGGTTAAGATACCAGGTCAGGAACTGGGTGACTGTGAGTACTAGTTCTACCATAGGCAGGAATGCTGGCTGGATGACTTTGGGCCAATCTCTCTCAGCCTAACCCATTTCTCAGTGTTGTTCTTGTAGGGAAAACAGCAGGAGGAAGGAATATTGAGTTTGTCTGATGGATATAGAGTGCATTCTGAAGATATTCAGACTCCCTTCAATTTTGTTATAGTGCAGGCTGATTCTACCATTGTTGAAATTCTTTTTTTCCCCATTAATCTATACTGGAACCCAATAATGACAAGGTCAAAACAAAATTTTAGAAAGGTCTGTAAATTTAGGAATATAGGAATAGTATACCTACACGTGCTACAAGCAGTATCCCAACGATCAGCAATTACAGCAGGGAAGAAACTTGATGAACCAACAACCACTCTAGCAGGAGGTCCTTTTATTACACAGGCTTGTAAAGGGATAATAGCCAAAGATCCTGCTTACTCATTCCCCTCATTGCACCAGCTAGTCAGCTCTTAAATTAACACCTTGACAAGTTTTTTTACATAAAGGAAATTCTTTGTTTTTTAAAAAAGCATTCTGCTCGTGAAATAGAAAATGCTCATTTCTTAGAAGATACTAGTGAGACTGAATGTACTGAGGAAGGTTCTGGCTAGCAGGATTCAGTATTCCCTCCTAAACCTAGTCACTGGGTTCCTGATGGCCCTGAGTTGCTATAAGTAAGAGTGGATGATCTCTGAGACAGATGTTCCCTTCTTAAAGATGCCCACTTGTGTACTGAGTTTGGGATTAGGCTCAGTTGAGGGTGTGGAGGTATTGCATCCAGAAATTCCCCTTGGCTTTCAAAGATTCTGCTCTACAGACAAGTGGACATGAGACTTTTATTGAAGTTGGAAGGTTTTGAGTATGTTGCTGCCCAGAATGATAGTGTCCAATACACTTCGGGAAGTTTGTGGCACCATGGAATTGTCCCGGGTCAAAGATTAGTTCAGAATTGTAATTCAATCCTATAGGAATGAAAATATACAATTTCTCTTTTTCTTTTCCAAGGCTTTAATGGGCAAGAGAATAAGAATTGCAAGCGTGAACGTCAATCGATCCATTCGAAATGGGGGGAAAGGAAATTTGAAGATCAGATGCAACCAAAGAATGATGAAACAAAGAAATCACAAAGTGGAATTAAAAATGGTTTTTCTCGGGTCCGTTGGCTTCGTAATCATACAGTGATCAATAAGGGAGAAAGATCATATAAGTCCATGGAGTGTGGAAAGAGATTCAATAAATCCGATTGTCTCTTTTTTCATAAAAAGGCACATTCAGAAGAGAAACCAAATACCAGCAGGGAGTGTGGAAATACACTCTATGATAATCACTCTCTTAGAAAACATGAAAGGAATCACAAAGGTGAAAGACTTTATATATGCTTGGAGTGTGGAAAGACCTTTACTTGTAGCAGTAGTCTTAATTCTCACAATTTGATCCACACAGGAGAGAAGCCATATCAATGCATGGAGTGTGGAAAGGGTTTTAGGACAAGTAGTCATCTTACATCGCATAATAGGATTCACACAGGTGAAAGACCTTATAAATGCTTGGAGTGTGGAAAGACCTTTACTCGTGGCACTTACCTTAATTCTCACAAGGGGATCCACACGGGACAGAAGCCATATCAATGCATGGACTGCGGAAAGACCTTCTGTTTTAATCATTCTCTTATAAGACATCAAAGGAATCACAAAGGAGAAAGACCTTATACATGCTTGGAGTGTGGAAAGACTTTTACTTGTAGCAGTAGTCTGAAATCCCACAATTTGATCCACACAGGAGAGAAGCCTTATCAATGCATGGAATGTGGAAAGGGTTTTAGGAAGAGTGGTAATCTTAATACCCACAAGAGGATCCACACAGGAGAGAAACCGTATCAATGCATGGAATGTGGAAAGACCTTCCGCTATAATTGTTCTTTTATAACGCATCAAAGGAATCACAAAGGAGAAAGACCTTATAATGGAGTGTGGAAAGACCTTTACTTTTAGCAATTATCTTAATTCTCACAAGAGGATCCATACAGGAGAAGGACTTTATAAATGTGTGGAATGTGGAGATTGCTTTAGAAGGAGTTGTGATCTCACAGGAGAAAAATGGAGTGGTGGTTTTTAAGGAGTAGCACTTTTAGTCACCATAGAAGCATCCATACATGGGCGAAACCATATCAATAAAGTAATTGTGGAAAGAGCTTTAATAGAAATCCAAATTGTCCTTGGTGTATGACTGAAATTTATCCCCAAATTTCTGTTGCTAAGCGAGACAGTTATTAAGTGAGTTTTGTGCCATTTGATGACTTTTCTAGCCACATTTGTAAAGTGGTTATTAAGTTAGTAACGTGTTTTGAAATTAATTTGGCCTTCCCCATTGCATTTACCCTCAAAAGGTGATCACATGATCCAGGGACACTGCAGCTGACATGAATCAGTTGCCAAGCATCTCAAGTTTGATCAGGTGACCATCGGGATGCTGCAACAGTCATAAGTGTGAAATATAGTCATAAGTCACCTTTTTCAGTACTTCTATAACTTTGAATAATTACTATATGAACAGTAGTAAATTGAGGACTACCTATAGTTGTCCAAAATATCATATAAGGATCATTTGAGTAATAATACAAATAAACGGTAGCTCTTCTTAGAGGTGCATGCATAAATTGCCTTCCAAGTGCAAACCAGAATGTGTGGATCCCTAATCCTGCTTGTGGTTTTTGCTAAATTATAATAGAGAAAGGACTTTTCTACATGTAGAAATATTCAGGATTGTTTTTCATTATATATATTATTTCTTTTCTCTAGCTGTTGTTCCTTTTCCATCTCTGCTTGTGTGAGGAAGACTCCGGTGAGAGTTCTTATTCCCACATCCAGAATGTTGGATGCCACCAATTTCTCATGCTTTCTTTTTAAACCAGGAGTTTAATACCCACAGGCTGTGGAATATTTGGAACTGGGCCACAGAAGCAGTTTTAAATCATTAACCATACCCAATTTGATTGAGTTGAGCTCAAAATATTTATCAGTAGTACTGGATTCTAGATGGTTTCTCCCAATACGGGTTGTGGAGATGTTTTACTTTGAAAAAATATAGAAGATACAAAGGATAAACATAGATACAAACAATAAGTTCTTTTATGTTTGGTTTTTATACTAGATCAAACATGTCAAACACAAGTCCTGTCAGTCAGAACCAGAACACAATCAGGTTAGATGTGGCCCACGTGGCCACCCAGGAGACAGCTGCCCCCGCTGCTTCGGCCTTCCCCACCCCAGCTGGATGCTTCCCCTAGCTGTATGCACTGGAAGTGGCACCTGGGTCTGGAGTGCTGAGTGGGCCGTGGAGGCGGCAGTGGCCATGATGCCGGGCAGCGCGCTGCTGCTGCTGGGGATCTCTGCTCACCAGCCTGCTATTGCAGCTGGCCCTGTTCCCCCAAGTGCTTTCCTTTTCACTAGGATGGCCCCCGCCCTCAAATGGGAAAGTCACGGCAGTCGGCAGCTTTGCCACCCTTGTCCCTTCCTGGGTGGGAGGGAGGGAAGGAAGGAAGGAAGGAGATTGGAATGAGAGGGAGGGAGGGAGGATTTGAGTGAACTCTTGCCTTAGCACTTGGCCGCCAGCAACTCTGCTAGCCTTGCCATCTCCTTGCCCCCCTCCTCCTGACCTCTCCTGGTGGTCCCCCATCCTAACACTGAGGATGTTTTGCTTAGAAAGCTGGAGCTCCTCGCATAGAAAGGGAGTGGTTACTCACACAATTTGCCCTCCCACACTCACCAGGAGAAACCTGGCCACGGAGAGCGGGCACAGCAGCAGCAACCTTGAGGAGATAAGTGCCACTGAGCACTCCATCAGGAAAGCTGGACCTGGGTTAGGCTGGGCTACAGGATCCTGGTACCATGGGAGCTCGAGGGCTGGGCTGGGTGTTTACCCACTATTGCCCAGGGCTCTTGGCAGCATGTACCTCTATCCAGGGGTCCTCTGTGTAGCCCGACGGGTGGCGAGGCTCATCTGGTGGACGAGACTTTGGTGCTCATCCTGGTCTCATCTTCCTCTGCTGGAAACCTCTGGGTCCCCCCCCCCTCCCAGCCTTGCCTGGCTTGCCCATAGGAGGTGGAGGACGATGCTGCTGCATGTTGAAGCACAGAGGAGAAAGTTTATAGGAAGCAGTTTCCTCCAGCTTTTGCCTTGACAGATCTCAAGAGGAGATTGATTTGATTTGATTTGATTTATTTGGCTTGTATGCTGCCCTATTCCCGGAAGACTCAGGGCGGCTAACAATAAAAAGGGGAGGGGGTACAAAAATAAAAATAGAAAACAGCAATTTAAAATTCAACAACAGTCGTAACCTCGAATGGGGCTGGATAATTCAACAGCCCCAGGCCTGCCGGAACAGCCAGGTCTTAGTTGCTTTGCGGAAGGCCGGAAGGGTAGTAAGGGTCCGGATCTCAACGGGGAGATCGTTCCATAGGGCAAGGCTGGCATGGGAGCTGCGTCAGGGAAGGCTACCCCAACAAGCCAGACTTTACCATACACGGCTGGAAATGAGGATTTTCTTTCTAAAATTACTAGAAAAAATTGTTTTACTTCAAAGCCCTTAAGGTTCCTACTCAAATTTCCTGAGGCATATTCCCTACTTAAAAACTAAAATAAAACTATTTATGTCTCTTTTTTTTTTTGGCTTAGTAGTATTTGACCTTTATATTTATTTTTCAGTATTTGACTTCCTTCATTTTGTAATTCCACTTTTTCTCTAGCCACATATGAGACTTTATTCTCCCAATCTTCATTTCTTCATCATGGTTCCTTATTTTGAGGTAATTTTTTTTAAAGGTCCACAAGTTTGAATTTTCTCTTCATTTTGGTACTTTTCTTTTAAGGCTTCTTTTTCATTGGGATGTATTACAGGCTGCCTTTAGTGTTTCTAACCCTCCTTGACTGCCCAAAGACATGAATTTGAAAAGGCAGCTATAATAATTGAAAAAGAAAAATCAATACAAATCTTAATTTTCCTCAACCTGTGGCTTTCCTCCCTTTGTCTCAGCCAGCCCCCTCATCTCCCCTTGCTTCAACGCTGAGTTTGGCATCAGCCACAAGACACAGGCTGGGTTTCAGAGAGAGACACTTGTTCCTTGTCTTTTGACCGCCCTGCCATTTCTGACAGGATTTTGCTCATTTTTGAGGGAATCCCTGCAGATCCTTCAGAGAAGTGGCTCTTCAGGAAAGGGATTTTTGAGTCTCTACAAGAGATTTTCTCAATGTACACAAGATCACAGATGTTTCTTAAGAGATTAAAGAGAGGAAAATCTAGAAAGTGACGCTTGCCGGACAGGTCACGTTCTTTCTAGATAGCCAATTTTCGAGGGAACCTTTAATCTGAGTCTAATGCCTGTTATCCCACACCCGCATGGAACATGACATCCTGCGCTCTTGCAGGGTCTTCGCGCAATGCGCATAGGATCCTCTAAGGGGCTCCCTGGAAGAATCGGGCAGCTCCTTCCCCCCACCCTCCTCCACCCCCGTTTTACAAGAGAGCTGAGCATGCGCGGTCTATTCCCCAAGTCAAGGGTGATGGTTGCTTCCGAGGCATTTTCCAGCAAAGGCTTGAAAAGTTGTCCGCTCTTTCTACAGTGTCCGGGTGAGCCTGTCTAGCAAGCGAAGAAGCTGCAGGGAAGTCTTGGACATGGAGATCCAGACATGGGTCGGAGTTCAGTGACTGGGTGTGTGTGTGACTTTTCTCTCGTGCTGGAGGCTCGCATTCATCCGACTTGGAATCGTGGAAAGGGGGAGCCGAGCCAGCGGCCCCATGTTCCCCTGCTGTCCCTGTGCATGCAACGGCCAGGCATTTGAGTAAAACGTTTCGCCCCCTTCATTTTGCCCCCACGGGGGGGAAAAAACCCCCAGGGTCGCAGAAAAGAGGATTTACGCTCCATTTCGATGGGGAAAGCTTTGCGTGGAGGGAGAGGAGGAGAGGTCGTCTTTGCAAAAGAGAGGTTTTTGCCACCAAGTCAACCTTGACTCCCGGACAGTTTCCTGCATATTTGTTGTCCCTGTTTTCAGAAGGGATTCCCCCTCCTTCCCTTTCCTAGGCTCAGACAAGCGAGCCATAGAAATGCCTTTTAAATTATATTATATATTAAATTATGATTAGCCAGAGGGAACCATTTGGTTCAGTGATGACATCACAAGGTTTGAAACCAGGAGATTAACTTTCTAATCCAACCTTTGACATGAAAGCGTTGAGCGCCAACTACTTCTGCTATTGTGGGGAATATAGTAAGAAGTAGTATTATGTATGATTTCCGCCTAGAGTAAATAATAATAACAATAACAACAACAATAATAAGGCATAAGAAAAAAAATTTTTTTAAATAAAAACTAAGAAGTAGAAATACAAAATCACATTTAAATGTGTTTTCCAATATTTTGATAAACATTGATCCTGAAAGGTTCACTGCAATTTTCCCATATGTACAGAGAGCAAGCTAACTAATAAGATTTCACCTCCCAATTTGGTGGGTTCATATGAATTTCTTGCTTAATCTTCTCTTCCCTCTCCTCCTCCCCATTTTCATATCAGATACGTAACCTCAAAATATTTTCTGCTTCTTCTGGAATCTTAAGTATCTTGTCCGGGAAATGAACTGAATGGCCTTGGAAAATTTGGCCAGACCTCTTGTGAACAGAAAGTCCTGTGGAGATCGTTGAGTCCATTTTGGAGCTGGATTAGAGACCAGAGAGAAGATGGAGGGACAACACCCAGCAGAAGCAGAAGTTAGAAAAATCCCTCCAACTGCTCAGCCATGGAGCTGTGGGAAGAATGGGGCAAGTCCTGTGCAGAAGAGCCACGAAGAGGCATCCAATATTTCAGAGGTCCAGTCCTGTTACTTCATAAAAGTGCGGTTTAAGGAGGGGAGCCGTCCCCGAGATGTTTGCACTCAGCTTCACTACCTTTGTCGTCAGTGGCTGCAACCAGAAAAACACACAAAGGCTCAGATGCTGGACCTGGTGCTCCTGGAGCAATTCCTGGCTGTCCTTCCCCCAGAGATGGCAAAGTGGGTGCGGGAATGTGGAGCAGAGACCAGTTCCCAGGCAGTGTCCCTGGCTGAAGGCTTCTTGCTGACTCAGGAGGAGGAAAACATACAAGAAGAGTTGCAGGTGGGAGGATGGAATCATGGCAGCTCCTTGGAAGTTTTGACTGAGTATCCTAAGGAGTATCTGCCATTCCTCTCTGGCAGAATTTTCATTTGTTCTATTCTCCCAGAGGATGTATTTGGGGCAATTCTTCCATTCTATTTTAGCAATGGACATTGAGGGCTGCTAGTTTTATAATTCATTTCTATCTCTGTGCTCTTCCTTTGTGTCTCGAATTGCATCATGTCCAGAAATCCGTGGAAACTTTGACTGAGTATCCTAAGGAGGGGAAAGATTCATTCAGATCTCCTCAAGAGCTGCTCTTCAGGGAGAACTTCCAGAAAGATCAAAGTCAAGAGGCTACGCAAGGTAAGAAAACCTCTTTCCGTGTGATGAGAGATTTCAACATTTAGCTGATTCTTTCTCTCCTCTTGTTTAGAGTGTCTCTCTTTAACAAATCTGCTTCCACTACTTTTCTCTTTCTCACAGAGAGTCGAAAGCTATCCTTAGAGTTTTTAGAATCACCTCTTTGTTGTGGAGCTGATGGATTTGCTGAACCGCTACTTCAGGTAAGGAGGAGAAAGACCAGAAAAGGCCCCTGAATCTTGGATGGATTTCATTTTGTTCTAGAGCTCAATATATAAAATTGCTGTTTCTAAGCAATACGAATTTTACCTCAGCTCATCGAACATTCACACTCAACTTAATCTACCCTCTTCCTTCTGAGGGGATTCTTTGTGATATGCCTTCTCCACCCCTCCTGCTTCACCATCAGATTTCTTTGACCACACTGTTGTTAGCATCGGGACTCTTCCTTCTGTCTTCCAGGGTTTTCCTCACACACCGTTACAAAAAAAATATTTTATTTTGCCTTTTGAAAAGCATCTTTGGGACAACTGTGACCTGATAATGGAGAATCTCCAATAGACATATAGACTACTGTTACCAGCTCTTCCATCTCCTTTATGAAGGTGCAGAGTTGGGATACATTGGTCCCTCAGTGGATAAAATGAGCACTGGAAAATATGTCAGGTGGGTTTTGCCAATATTTTCCTCTGCCCATTCTAGGAAGAATGGGAATCATTGATAAGTAGTGGATTGAAGGCCCAGCTATCAATAGACCAAGAATATTTTAGTTGGCTATACCGTAAGGCATTCCAAACACTTTCAGCTTGATCAAACCTGATTTGGTTGTGCCATCAGCCAAAAGCGGTGAGATCTCATTCTGAATTCAGTATGAATTCAAGATGCCCATTTTGTCCACATGATCTCTATCCTAGAATCAATGGAAGAAAATTATCCCATTACTCTTGGGATTTTCTGTTAATAGGGAAACTTTTTTCCTTGTTCAGGATGTTGTCTCCTTTGAGGAAGTGGCCGTGTATTTCTCCAAAGAGGAGTGGTCTCAACTAGATGCTAACCAAAAAGCGCTCCACAGAGAAGTCATGCTGGAGAATTCCAGGAATCTCATTTCTCTAGGTAAGAACCCCTTTCTGTTCTAGGAATGTAGAGAAGGGGCTTAAAATTTTATTTCTGGGGGTGGGGAACCATTTGTTTAACAGTGCATTCAGAAAGCATTCATAGCCCCTTCACTTTTGTTATGCTGCAGGCTGATTCTACAGTTATTAAATTCATTCTTTTCTCATTAATCTACACTGGGTACCCAGTAATGACAAAATGAAAAATGAAATGTCTGTGGATTTATTACTTTCTAGCCTGGTGTCTTGAACTTTTGACCAAACTGACTTTATGGATACAGGAAATATATTGAAAGAATAATTGGAAAAACTGCATAGCCTGGCTTTGTCCATAAAGGAAATTTTAAAAAAGCTTTCTGCAATTACAAAATATTTCATAGAAGATATTAGGAAGCATCTGAGGAAGAGGCCTCTCTTGAGCAAGGCTCTGGCTACCAGGATTTGGGAGTCCCTCCTGAAACTCGTCACTGAGTTCCTGATCTCCCTGAGCTGCTATAACCAAGACCGGGTGACCTCTGAGAGGGATGTTCCTTTCTTAAGAGATATGCCCACTAGTGTACCAAGTTTGGCAGTAGTTTAGTGTGGGGAGCTATTTGCCATATAGAAATTTATCTTTGACTTTCAAATTCTGCTATGCAGACAAGAGGAGATGAGACTTTTATTAAAGTTGGGAGCTGCTGGGTATGTTGCTGCTCTGGCATGACACAGTGTCCAATATATTTTGGGAGTTTGTAGCACCATGGAATTTCCCCAGGTCAAAGGTCAGATAAAGGGTTGTGATCAAATCCTATTATATGGGGATCATTAGGGATACACTTGGAAATGGGTCTTTGTTATCATCTTAGTTTGGACTCTTCATGGTTGCCAACAAACCAGCTGAAATACATTGATGATTATTTGGCTAGATTTCAGAAGAAAAATGTTGATTGTTCCCCTATTCTTGCTACAGTTTTCCTTTTTCTTTTTCAAGGCTTTAATGGGCAAGATGATAAGAATTGCAAGCAGGAACGCCAAGTGATCCATTCAAAAAGGGGGAAAAGGAAATGTGTAGATCAGATGCTACCAAGGAATGTTAAAACAAAGCGATCACGGAGTGTAAGTTAAAAAAGGTCTTCCTTGGGTCAGTTGGCTTCCTAACCATACAGTGATCGATACAGGAGAAAGACCATATAAATGCATGGAGTTTGGAAAGAGATTTAAGAAATCCAATCATCTCTTTTCTCATAAAAACACACATTCAGAAGAGAAACGATATACCTGCATGGAATGTGGAAAGACCTTTTCTCATAATAACTCACTTATAAGACACCAAAGGATTCACACAGGAGAAAGACCTTATAAATGCACGGAGTGTGGAAAGACCTTTACTCGTAGTAGTAATCTTAATTCCCACAAGAGGATCCACACAGGAGAAAGACCGTATAAATGCATGGCGTGTGGAAAGACCTTTATTTGCAGTAGTAATCTTAATTCCCACAAGAGGATCCACACAGGAGAGAAGCCTTATGAATGCATGGAGTGTGGAAAGGCCTTTACTTGTAGCAGAAGTCTTGATTACCATAAGAGGATCCACACAGGAGAGAAGCCCTATCAATGTATGGAGTGTAGAAAAGTTTTCAGGAACAGAAGTGCTTTGATTCACCATAAAACTATTCATACAGAGAAGAAGCCATATCAATGCATTGAATGTGGAAAGGCCTTCTGTTATTCTGAGTCTCTTATAATCCATCAAAGGATTCACACAGGAGAACGACCTTATAAATGCATGGAGTGTGGAAAGACCTTTACTAGTAGCAGTAGTCTTAATGTGCACAAGAGGATCCACACAGGAGAACGACGTTACAAATGCACAGTGTGTGGAAAGGCGTTTACTTGTAACAGTAATCTTAATTACCACAAGAGGATCCACACAGGGGAACAACCTTATAAATGCATGGAGTGTGGAAAGACTTTTACTTGTAGCAGTAGTCTTAATTCCCACAAGAAGATCCACACAGGAGAAAGACCTTATAAATGCATGTAGAGTGGAAAGAGCTTTATTTGTAGTAATGGTCTTAATTCCCACAAGAGGACCTACACAGAAGAGAAGCCATATAAATGTGTAAAAGAATCCATACTAGAGAAAAGAACTAGAGGTGGGTTTCTACTGGTTCACATGGTTCAGGTGAACTGGTAGTGGTTAATTTGGCCTGGGTCACAGAACCGGCCGTGACCCAGACTGGCCACAGCCCCCAAACCAGTTCCCCGATGTCCACTTCCAGCATGTTTATTTGTTTTTCATCGCCTTCACGCATGCTCAGAACAATTTACAATGAACTGTGCATACGTGTGCAGCGAAGCGCGTGCGAACCAAACCAGTACCAATGCCGGAACAAACCCACTGCGAGAGTGAGCTTGCATTGGGAATACAAGCATTCTCACAATCCGATGGACCACTTCACGAATTCTAATTCCTAGGCTGCTTTGGCAATGAGACACACACGCAAACTGCAGGCTGGGTGAAAAATGGTGGTTTCTGGTTAGACCAGAACACTTTTATTAGGAAAGTTCAAAGAAAAGCTAGTCAGCAGTTAATAACAACAAAGGATCTCACAGTATGTTACAAATCACTTCTTGATTATACATTCCGGCAGAGAAGCAGGGAGGAGGGACAAAAGGTACTCTTTGATAAGGGGAAATGAGGAGGTATGGAATTGTAAAACACATCCTGATAAGGAGAGCAGGAAGGAGGAACAAACGGTCTTAGAATTGTAAATCATACAGAGAGCTACATTAGGCATATGGAGATGACTGATTTGTTACACGAGGCGGCAAGAGGATGCAAGGCTAATTCTGTGTGTTTATATCTCAGATAATAGAGGCCTCTCATCTCTGTGTGTATCTGTGTATTGTTATTCACATAGACACCCGAAATGAATTCGGCTTCCTTATCTAAACTTTCCCAGGACTGTTCTTCCCATATGGCTCTTAGCAAATGTTCGCTGGGATGCTTTTGATCCAGATAGAATTGATCCAGATATTCTATCCTATCCTATTGATCCCAGCTAATTTCACCCAGCCAATTATGGGATAATTTCCCACATCTCCTCCTTTTTTATTTTTTAAATGGAGGCAATTGCCATGGGTTGTTTCTTTCTCACAAATCCCCCTTCCATTGGGTATCCAGGGATTATCAATTCTGATGTGTTGACACTTATTAATAATGCGTGATGCTTCTGGATAGTTGCGTCCGCAATACTTTGCATAGTGGATCTCAATAATGGTATTATGCATGGCAACATGGTTAATCCCAAAAATATCATCCCAATAAAAAATAAACCTTGCTTCCAATTGTTAAAAATACCTCCAAGCCAACCGTCAGTGTCCAATATGCCTTTCCAAGTTTGTACAGGAACATGTGCAGTTTGTATCATAGTTCGAGTTATTTTTTCTATCACAATTCCAGAATCATCAATTTGTATACAACAATTACTAAGATTAAATTTACCACACACTCCGCCTTCGGCAGCGAGCAAATAGTCTAAGGCTAAACGATTTTGCATAATATAAGTTCTTGACAATACACTTTCTTTTGCAAGCTTAGTTAATGCCAATGCAGTTTCATTTGTAATTATTTCTAATACAGCTTGTAATCTAATAATGCGATTTATCATATATATCGGTGTTCTATATCCCCAAGAACCGTCTTGTGCCCATGTCGCGGGATCATAATATGCAATAATTCTTTCAGGGGGCCACTCATCATCCTTCCAGTTACCTATTTTTATCCCTTTAGCAAGATCTATTGTACGTTTACGTCTTTCAAGAGTATCATATACAGGGACTCCCAGTTTTTGTTTTTTCTCTATAGGCATTAGGAAGAATGAAGGCTGAATCGCCCCTAAGATACATGAGCCGTACCAACCCGTGGGTAACATATTATAGGCAAAATTACCACATATCCAATATAACCCATCAGGTGAATTCCACACAATAGTATCATTTTCAGGGTCTGAAAGTCCTCGTAACTTAGTTACTTCCAGCAATGAGTTTTCAGGTTTGGTCATATTAGTTTGTGAAACCCAAGTGTTATTTTCCCACTCATTAGAACATTTTAAAAATCCCATAGGTTTATTTCTTTTAGTCTGATTATTTTTATTTCTGGTATAACATATGTGACCTATTATATGAGAGGTAACTTGCCAGGTTTCATTGAAGTTGTTATTAAAGGTGAAGTTCCCTTTCCATTGTGCTATTTCAGTATAGTTTGCTTCTTGTACATGCCATGGCCAGCGATCTCCCATAGTGGTTCCTCCACATACAAAACAATTTTTTAACATAAGTTCTGTAGCAACTTCTTGAGCCAAATTAATAAACATATTTTTTGCTTTTGGAGGTGTAGGTAGATCGTTAAGTTTAGCAATCTCCTGCTCATAACTCCAAAAAAACTTTACAGGTTGATTTGTCAATTTTGTTGCTTCAGTCTTTACAATAATATATCCATAAGGATCCTTTCCTGCTTTATCTATACCAATACCATAATGATAGTATCGGGTGCCTAAAGTACCTGCTACCTGTGCAGTGAGGCAGAGTGGTGTGCAGTGATGGGATTGACAATCAGTAGTGACTGGAGTAATAGAAAGATCGAAATGGTTAGGTCCATAGCCACTTGTATACCAATATACACTCGGTTGGGTATAGCCTCCATGTGCTGAAAGTGTCGAGCGAGTGAATAAATATCTGTGGTTTTGGATGTATGATTGTTCCCACGACTGTCCTCCACAGGTTACCCCCGCGGATCCTGTTCCTTGCCCTATAGCAATTGCTAAACATGTATCAAAACAAACAGTAATGGGTGCCATTCCCTTTGAAACATTATGGGCTATGTACCCTGATAATCTTTGTGCTGTAAGAAATTGATGTTTTAAATTAGTTGATCCTCCTTTATAGCCATAAACATAGATGCTACTTGTTATAGGTCCTAGCGCTTTTGGTTCATAACATTGTATCCCATTTGGTGTATAGCATTGATTGTATTGTGTATTGTTATGTGTGCATGGTGGTATTAGAGTTCCATTGCATTCAGGTTTCATAGTATAATATATTAAGGTCATGGAAATTGTTTTGCCTTGTTTGGTTTTTTGTAAACAGGCTGTGCAAATGTCCTCTTTTATCTCTCTTTTTGTTTGGTGGCGAAAGCTGTCTCCTCCTATCTCTTGTTGATAACTCAATAGTGTTAAGAACCACTCACTAACTGGAGGAAATTTTATACTTGCTCTTGAGGTTACTTCTGTTTTTATTATTTTATTAGGTAACCCTTTTTGGTATTGTGTGCATTGATACCAACCTATAGAATTCTCTGTAATTTTTACTTTAATGTGTGATAAACAGCCATTCTCTTTCGGGTGTGAAATACCTCTCACATTTTGGATTGCCTTTTTGAATTTTGCAGGCAAAAATTGCCATGTAATCAAACACGCTGCAGCTGGATTTTTCAAATAACAAGTTAAGGTAACTTGTGTATTGGCTTCTCCATATGTATTGTGAGGGTAGATGCATATCCCTTGAGAATTGCAGTGTTCCCCATTGGAGTGTGGAATGATCGCTCTTTTTGAGTGGTTGTGTGTGAAAGGAATTTCTTGAATACCCTCCACTATTCCCTTCTTATTTTTGCGTTCATATTCACATGCCCCCCATACAATTAAAAGCATAATTCCCATTCCCAACATCATCAGCAGAAGGTGCAACAGAAAATGCTTACAAGACATCGGAAGAGCCAAAAGATCCCAAAATCCCATTTCCTGTCCAGGCGAAGGTCCTCTGAAAAATGGGCATCGGGGCTGACGTACTCTGGGAACATATGACCGGCCAACGACCTGTTCCGGACGGATTTTCATCTTGAGCACTAGATATCAAAAGAGGGGTCAAGAGACCCTTGGTGATAGTAGTTATAAAAAGGATTGTCAATAGCTTGTTGTACTGTGGGTGTAATACGGAGTTCAGTGTGAGAAGGATTGGTATAGGAAAAATATTCCTCAAGATACTGTTCAATTATCACAATGTCACACGGGATCCTGCAGTGAGTGCAAAGCACACAGTAATGACAGTGGGAGCAGCAACAGGCTTCGCAGGGGCACGGGCAGAACCAGCACATTGGTCGTAATAGAAACTTTAGTCGTCTGTTGTTTGAAACAAAAGGGATAGGCTTGCTTCGGGATCCTTTTTATCATCGGTCTTCACTGGTCTCTCATGAAACGGTCGTATGCATCTTCCAGGAACCCACAGCACTCTGTCCGGGAGTTGCACAGCAGCGTATCCACGTCCCCAAGTAACGAGCTCCACTGGGCCCTTCCACTGAGGGTCTGGCAATTGTCTGTAATAAACAAGAGGGCGGGGAGAAACTACGCTATGCTGAAAATGTCTTTCCCTAGCTGTGGAAGCTATGGGTGAGCCTGTAAGATTCAAAAAATTCTGTGTGTATAAGGCTTTGCTTAAACGGTTTTGGATTTCAGGCAGCCCTATCTTAAAGGGGCCTTGCTGTTTGTCAAGCATCATTTTTAGTGTTAAATTTGCTCTTTCCACAATTCCTTGTCCTTGAGAATTGTATGGGATGCCAAATTTATGGACAATTTTCCATTGATTACAAAAGGTAGCGAATGCAGCGCTACTGTATGCGGGTCCATTATCTGTTTTAATCTCCAGGGGGCTTCCTAAGACTGAAAAAGAGCGCATACAATGGTTGATCACTTGTTTGGTTGTTTCCCCCCGCTGTGGGGTTGCAAAAATAAAACCTGAAAAGGTATCCACTGTGACATGAATATTTTTCCAGGGTGTGAAAGGAGAATATTGCGTGATATCCATTTGCCATATCTCACAACGTTTAATTCCTCGGGGGTTAACTCCCATAGGAATTGCGTTACCTTGCCTGCTACAGGTTGAGCACTGTTGGATGATAGCTACAGCCTCAGTTTTTGAAATTCCAAACATCTTCACTAAGGCTTTTGCATTTTGATGAAAATATTCATGGCTTTCCCATGGAGTTGCAAATCCAACAAAACTTTCCCTAGCGGCTTTGTCTGCATAATCATTTCCCTCTGTTAGCATTCCAGGAAGTGACTGGTGACTCCTAATATGAGCCACAAAATATTGAAATTTTCTATCCATAATTAATTGCTGTAACTGTAAAAACATATCTAACAATTGCTTATCTAGGGCTGGTGAAAGATAGGCATCAAACAAATTGTTAATCACTTGGTAAACATACAATGAATCCACAATTAAATTAAATGTTTGGTCTTTTAATTTCTCAAATGCTAATATGGATGCAGCCAACTCAGAACGCTGAGCTGAACTCTGAGGGTGCGTGTGGTAAGTTATCCATTGTCCTGAGATTTGATACACACATGCACCCCTGTTCTTAGTTCCGTCAGCAAAAACTGTAACTGCATTTTTAATTGGCAGTTTACTTTGTAAGGAAGTCAATTGTAAATGTTGTAGATTCAGTAACAAAAACCTATGATCTGTGGGATAGTGGTATTTAATTGTTCCTAAATAGTCACTTAAGGCCAATTGAAGTGCGTCTGATATTTGAAAATATTTTTCCCACCAAGGTAGTGGATATGGAATATAAATGGTTTCTGGATCTATTCCCACTGTGGCTCGAGCTCTCTCTCTTAGCTTTATAATTATCTGGGATAACAATAGAGGTTTTGTTGAAACTGTTCTCCCCGGGCTGTTTGCTAAGTGTATCCATTCAATCACTAACACTTTTTTCTGTTGTATTTGCAACAAACACCCTGTGGGCAAGTTTTTGGTATTGAAAATAGCAGCTGAGATAGGAACGTGTGAAACCATCCTGTCTACCCATTTCTTTGCTAAAGCTGCCTCAATCACCTGAATACACTCTTTTTCTTTGTCCCCTATGGTTAGTATAGCAGCAGGCTCTTTTCCTCCTGCCAGCAATGCAAATAAGGGTTGTAATTGACTCGTAGTTAATCCCATGTAGGGACGTGCCCAGTTAATTGAACCCAAATATTGTTGTAACTGCACCAAACTACATTTATCCATCTCAGGTAGTTTTGGAATTACTGGTGAGGCATGAGATGTCATGATTCTATGTCCCAAATATAAATATGGTGGCATAGTTTGAATTTTTTCTGAAGCAATTTTAAATCCTTTATCATTAAAACCTTGTATAATCTCTGTTAAAATCTGTGGATATTCACTTTGTGCATCTTTTTCTATTGCCAGCAAGATATCATCCATATAGTGGTAAAATAGGATACCTTTATACTTGGCTCTAAAATGTTTTAAAATATTGTTAATATAATATTGACAAAGCGTTGGGCTATTTAGCATTCCCTGGGGTAAAACTTTCCACTGATACCTTACTGTTGGCTCACTATAATTTAGTACAGGAATTGTAAATGCAAATAATACTCTGTCCTTTTTATGTAAAGGTATTGAGAAGAAGGCATCTTTTAAATCAATAACTGTTAAAGCATAATTTTGAGGAATTATGTTAGGGTTGGGTAACCCGCACTGCAGGGGTCCCATGGGACAAATTACTTCATTTATCTTTCTTAAATCTTGAAGCATTCTCCACTTCCCTGATTTTTTCTTAATTAAAAATACAGGAGTATTATAAGGGCTATTTGACAATTCTATTTTCTTCTCTAATAACAACTGTTGTACAATTTCTTTTAAGGCTTCTAACTTAATAATGGGGAGAGGCCACTGTTCTATCCAAATCGGGTCATTGTTTTTTAATGTTAGTTTCATTAAAGGGTCCATTTCATTTATTCTTAATACAAAACATTCATTACCATCAGTTCAAAGAGCTATGTGTAAGCCAATGATCTCTATTTTCTCACTGTCTCTCTCCCTCTAGGTCTGAAAGCAGTTACACACACGTCTTCTTTCTCCCCCCCCTTCTCCTGTTTCCCTCCAAGGAAAGATTCAGGGGGAAAAAAAGGGGGGGGAATGGCTGGGCTAACCTCTCACAAACTCTCCTTTGTTCTCACTCTGCCTTCTCTCAACAAGCTTCCCTCTCCCCCCCTTCTCCTGTTTCCCTCCAAGGAATGACTCAGGGGAAAGGGGGGGGTGGAACTCACGCACGCAATCACTTTAAGTTAGCTCAGGGCTGAACAATTCTACAAACGGCTATCCTGCTCTTTAAAACATGCTTTCTCTATCACAAAAGCATACACACATCTCATTAAACAACCTTTGCAATTTACTGTTTCTCTATATGAAAGAAATCAAAGTACGTGCATACCAACTTTTACCATTTAACATACTAACACTGCAATCAAACTGCTTGTGTGAATTAACTTCACATGCAAAATCCTTAGTCATGCATTCTTTAAACAGCGAGGAATTTCAGAGAGCAGTTTAAATCCTAACTACTCTTTTCACCCTCACGGCTTCAAGCCAAAACCCATTTACAAACTTCAAACATCAATTCAATTCAATTCTCCTCTTTCTCTTTACCTCTTATTCACTTTCTCTTTTCTCTCTTTTTTCACTCTTTCTTTACCTTACTCCAAAGTTAGGGTTGCCCCAAACTGAGACAACAAATCTCTCCCCCACAAATTAACATGCAATTTTAAAATAACCGGTCGGATACGTGCCTTAATTACAGAACCCGGGATAGAAACCTCTAGCCACTCCGAGCTAGTCTGGGCCAATTGGATTCCGCCGACTCCTTTAACGGCAGCAGCAGTTTGCAAAGGCCAAGAAGAGGGCCACTGTGTAGAACTTATCACTGAAACATCTGCGCCCGTATCTAAAATTCCAGTAAAAGGAACGCTATTAAGAGTTATGGTCAAGAAAGGCTTTTGAGCTTTTACTCCTGTAGTCCAGTAATTTTCATGGGTAGTAATTAACTCTCCCAAAGGTACTTTTTCACAATGCCTAAGAGGATTATGTTGATAAGGATCGACTTCTAAAGAAACAGGTATCACAATAGCAGCATCCTCCCCCGCCCTGACTGTTAGCGGGCTGTTGCAAATGCAAGCCAAAGCTAGGGAGGAAATTTTTGTGTCCTCTAGCAGAAAAGGTGAAGCCAAAACCTTACGGGATATAAGATCCCTGTGAGGGTACAGAATTAAGGGAGTTGCTGGTGGAAAATGAGTTGCTGACATATTTAATGGCAAAAAGTAGACCAATCCGGGAGTAAACATTTCAATTGTTTCTGAGGCTTGAATTACCACTGATTGCACAACTGCTTCTTTCTCTGCAAAATCAACCGGTTTTCTAGGAGAGGCTACTATGGCTATGGGTTCTGGTTGATCAGATGGTAATGAAGGTATGGATTTATGATTTTTAGAAATGAAATCTGGACAATTTATGTTAAAAGTGGCTCCTTTAATTAGCGGGCTGGAACCTCGCCCGCTGCCTAGTTTCCCGAGAACTGTTGTCTATTCTCATTTTCCCTCTGATCACCTCTTCCTCTGCACTCTCGTGCCCAGTGGCCGTTCTTTCCACATCTGGGACAAGGGGTTTTTGGCCGGGCTCCTTCGTTCTTAGCGGGTGATTCTGCTCCCCCCCCTGGGGCTCTGCATTGATTTTTAAAATGTCCTGGTTTCCCACAATTAAAGCAATTTCCCACCTTTGGTCCTCTGGGTTTTTGATTGTTCTGATTTACTATGAATGCATCAGCCATTAATTGTGCCTGATACGCAGCGGACCCCACCACTGAAGCCTTACGCAGATAATCTACCAAGGTCTTCGTGGGATCTCCCCTCAGAGGTTCCAGGACTTTTTTACAATCTTCATTAGCATTTTCAAAGGCTAGCTTTATCATCAGTTCTTTTTGAGCTACATCATTATTAATTTCTCTATTTATTACAGTCTGCAATCTTTCCACAAAGCTGCTATATGATTCCCCATTTTCTTGCCTAATATTAGTGAAGCTAGAAGTGGCAGCACACTTCATATCATCCAGATGTGCAAAGGCATATACTGCAGCTTGGCCGGTTACCTTCAAACAGTCCTCAGGGAGGGTCATTTGTTGGGCAAATGTGGAAAAATTTCCCTTTCCTATTAACTGGTAAAGAGTGAAATTAGCATGAGCTCTTCGCAACACTTCACATCTTTCCTTAAATATGGCTTTCCATATCATCGCCTGCGTCATACTAAGGACCGTTTTTGCTAGTGTACACCATTCGCTTGGTAACAAAGCATAATTGTCAGCCAAGCTTGCAATTAAACCTTGAACATATGGAGACAACAAGCCGTAGGTTATTATGGCTGATTTTAAATCTTTTAAAACATTATGTGGCAAGGGGGTGAACACAGGATTTTGTCCTGCAAAATCAACAGGAAAGGCGGCTAACATTTTCAGGTCATCCAACTTCACATCGTCTCCACTTCTCTTTTTTTGCATTCCTGCAGTGAGGGGACCGAGTGAGTACTCAGTACTTCTTAAAACTGGATAAATATTAGATTTTTCTTCCTGAGGAGCCTGTTGTTTGATCTCCTCTTTTACCTTTTCTACAATCTCTGTTGTTACTTCTTCATATTTAGGAGGGATATCAGATTTTTCTGGGGTGTTGGATTTTTCTTCTTGAGGAGTTTGCTTTAAAATCTCCTCTTTGCTTTCCCTTTTCTCTCCCCCTATAGCCTTTGTTGTTATTTCCTCATACTTGGGAGGGGCAGTGGGTGTTAGAGATGTTAATTCATCTGCCTGCTTTTTGGAAGGCGTGAATGTGTCTCCGTGATGAAGACAGAGAGCAGTTAAAACAGCCTTATAGCTAATTAATATAGGTGTCGGTGCTCTGGGCTCCTCGTGTAAATAGGAGCCTATTTTCTCCCACGTGTCTATATTAAGAGAACCAAATGTTGGGTAACACGGACAGTATTGCCAAATGTATCTCATTAATTCTCTAACTTCTTTTTTTGTGGGAAGTTTACTTTTATCCTTTAATATAGTTTTATGAGCTCCAACTATTTGTCTAATTTCCTTAAGGTGAGCGATCTGCTCTTTCTTAAGGCGAACCACCTGTTCTTTAGATAAACCTGTCCCCATACTTACGGAAAGTGCGCTGGGTAAGAGATGGGGGTGTTGGGCACGCGATGAGTCCGTCCGACCTGTCCGGGCCTCCCTGCGTCGCACCTCTCGACTGATTCCTGGCGTTGTGAAATGGATCACGTCGGGGTCACCACTTGCGAGAGTGAGCTTGCATTGGGAATACAAGCATTCTCACAATCCGATGGACCACTTCACGAATTCTAATTCCTAGGCTGCTTTGGCAATGAGACACACACGCAAACTGCAGGCTGGGTGAAAAATGGTGGTTTCTGGTTAGACCAGAACACTTTTATTAGGAAAGTTCAAAGAAAAGCTAGTCAGCAGTTAATAACAACAAAGGATCTCACAGTATGTTACAAATCACTTCTTGATTATACATTCCGGCAGAGAAGCAGGGAGGAGGGACAAAAGGTACTCTTTGATAAGGGGAAATGAGGAGGTATGGAATTGTAAAACACATCCTGATAAGGAGAGCAGGAAGGAGGAACAAACGGTCTTAGAATTGTAAATCATACAGAGAGCTACATTAGGCATATGGAGATGACTGATTTGTTACACGAGGCGGCAAGAGGATGCAAGGCTAATTCTGTGTGTTTATATCTCAGATAATAGAGGCCTCTCATCTCTGTGTGTATCTGTGTATTGTTATTCACATAGACACCCGAAATGAATTCGGCTTCCTTATCTAAACTTTCCCAGGACTGTTCTTCCCATATGGCTCTTAGCAAATGTTCGCTGGGATGCTTTTGATCCAGATAGAATTGATCCAGATATTCTATCCTATCCTATTGATCCCAGCTAATTTCACCCAGCCAATTATGGGATAATTTCCCACAACCCACCCCTGGAAAAAAAATCTATATGACTTCATGGAGTGTGGAATGAGCTTTGCAAGGAGTAACACATTTACTTGCCATATAAGCATCAACACATGGGAGAAACCATATCAATAAAGGAATTATGGAAAGAGCTTCAAGAGAAATCCAGATTGTTCTCGGCATACGATTGCTTTTGATATAAAAATAACTTTTAATAATAATAACTTTTGAGACAGTTATTATGTGCGTTTTGCGCCTTTGGACGACTTTTGTCGCCACATTTGTTAAGTGACTCACTATAGTTGTTAAGTTTGTAATAAGTTTGAATTGGGCTTCCCCATTGAATTTGCTTGTCAGAAGCTCACAAAAGGGCATCACTTGATCTAGGGACACTGCAACTATCATGAATCATTTGCCAAAAATCTGAAATTTGATGAGTTAACCATCAGGATGCTGCATCTGTCATAACTGAAAAATGGTCATAAACCACATTTTTCAGTGCTACTGTAACTTTGAACAATCACTAAATGAACTGTATAGTAAATCGACGACTATCTATAGTTCTCTAAAATCACATACAAGGACCTTTTGAGTAATAATCCAAATAAACTGTATCACTTCTTAGATGTGTGTGAATAAATTGCCTTTGTAGTACAAACCAGACAAGGTGAACCCGTAATCCTGCTTGTGGTTTTTGCCAATCCAAATACTCAAAGGTGTTCTCGACACGTAGAAATATTCCTGGTTGTTTTACATTATATTATTCCTGATGTTGCAAATATCAAACACAATTATCACCTTGTTCTTCAAGTTTCTTTTTGATAAAAATAACAAAAAAAGAAACAAGTTTATTAGAGGTTATCTGATACCTCGTTGCCTCAATACTTCTGTTGGGCTAAGTACCTGGGCTGAGCCCATTAGATTTGGATTGGATTTATTCGATTTGTAAGCCGCCCTATTCCCCGAAGGGACTCAGGGCGGCTGAACAAAGACCAAGGGAAGGGGAACAGGCCAGCTCACAGAACTCCTGTGTTTATTCTGCCAATGAGCTAGCCCTCTGGGTAATGGTCTTGAGTGTTTAAGGTTGCAGACCCCTGGGCTAGCCAGAGAACCCTAATGTTTCAGTGGAGCCATGATGCGAAAGCAGCGGGATGTCTTGGATCTGTAAAATCCCTTCATAAAAAGGCAAATTTGGAGACCGTGGATGAAGTACATAGAAACCTATGTGGCCAGCTGCCCTGTTTGTGCTTTAGTGAAGAGGCTTCCCAGTAAGCCTCCAGGACGTTTACAGACTGTGGCCAGCCCCATGGCTCCCTGGAAGGCTGCATCTATGGACTTTATTGTGGAGCTGTTGGAGAGTGCTGGGAAACTCTGATCTGGGTTATTAGATATTTACTTTCCAAGCAAGCTCAATTTGTGGCATGTCCTTGGATCCCTGCCACTGGGTCCCTGGCTGGCTTCCTTGTAGAGCACATATACCGGTTGCATGGTGTTCTGAAACGCATAATCTCAGATCGGGGAAATCAATTGGCATCAAAGTTTTGGCGTGAATTCCTGAGCTTGTTAGGATCCTCCTAGGGTTTTAGCTCCACCCATAATCCTCAAGTAAAAGGAGCCTGTGAATGTCCAAATGCAGTCCTTGAGCAGTGCCTTCAATGCTACATGAACTACCAGCAAATCAATTGGGCTGAACATTTACCTTTCGCTGAGGTGGCGTACAATAACTCTGCACACAGCAGCACTGAATTTGACCCCTTTGGAGTGGCCAAGGTGCAGAGTTCGTGCCTATGTCAGAACTCCCTGAAGAGACCCCTTTGTCAGTCTCATTGGTTGAATGGATAGATACGTCAAAAGCCAAATGGCTCCTACTATGCAGGTCGTTATAAAAAGCAAGGGAATTGCAAAACAGGCAGGCTGACAAATAGAGATCACCCAAGAAAAAGTTTACAATGGTGGATGTGGTGTATCTGTCCACAAAATCCTTAAAATTGGAGCAGCCCTGCAAGAAATTGGGTCTTGTAGATAGACTCTTTCCTTATATACTTAATCCAGATTGTGAATCGGATTGCAAATCTGATGATGATAGATTTGAAGTTGCCAAAAAATATTCAGCATATTCACCTAGAACAGTGATGGGCAACCTTTTTGGCGTGGTGTGTCAAAAATCGGCAAAAAATCGAGCATAACTCGCATTGTGTGTCACTTCGACAAAAACATAATTTTGCCATTTTTTTCTATAATGCCATACATCTCGCTCCATGTCTCTTGAAAGGGTCGGCCACTGCCACTACCACTCCCTTTACTTAACCTTTGTTTTTTATTTTTTGGGTGCTCCATCAGTGGGCCAGTGACAGCAGATAGAATTATAGATAGCCAATGCTAATGGCGCTCACAGTTCCCGTTGGCACTCCGCTGTTCCCTGCTGTGGTGTGGTCGTAACCGACAGTCCCAGGAGTAGACTCTCTGTGCCGGCCTGACTGGAGAGAGGCGCGCACTGTTCCCGCGCTCCTCTCCTGCGGGTCCTCCCTCGCCGCGCTGATGACGTGTGTGCGCACGGCACGCACGCCTTACCAGCAGCCCCTGCGCTCAGAAAGGGGCGGCGGCGATACAGTAAGTGAGTGTGGGCGGGGGAGATCACACGTCCCGCCCCCCCCATTCCTCCAGCACAGATTCTTTCATCCTCGGCGGCCGTGCAGGAGCCGAGGATGAATCGCATGAAATCCTGTGCGTGTCACCCCAAATGGCTACGCGTGTCAGCACTGACACGCGTGTCATAGGTTCGCCATCACTGACCTAGAATTTCACTGCAGTTCGTTAAACCTCTCTCCGTCTCTCCTCACTGCTCAGACTGGCTCACCTCCCCCCACCCCGTGCTCCTCCAATATGAGTAGAAGCAGAAAAGCATTGTGAAGTCAAGGTTATCCTTGATTCTCAATGCTACAACAGGAAGTTACACTACTTAGTCTTATGGAAGGGATGTCCCATGGCAGATGCAGGGTGGATGGTGGTGATGGTTGTTCGGGCCTCTACACTGATCCATAGGTTTCTTGTTAAGTACCTGGATCAAACCGAATAGGTTATATAGTGTAAGGAGATTTAGGTCTCAAATTTGTGTGTTCGTTTCCTTGTAGGATTAATCTTTCCGGAGGGTCGTTATGTCCTGGTTAACTCACTATGCAACCCTGGTCACAATCAGACAACAGTAACAAAAGGGGGAAGGAAAGGAACTGGAATGCAAGGGAAGTTTCAGGGAGGGAAATGAGCAATGCAAGGCAGCCAATAAATCACCTTACAATTTATATTGATATTGATTGTTTCCTGAATGTTTATTTGACTATCTATGACTATCATTAAGTGTTGTAGCTTATGATTCTTGAGGAATGCATCTTGTCTTTTTATGTACACTGAGAGCATATGCACCAAAGACAAATTCCTTGTGTGTCCAATCATACTTGGCCAATAAAGAATTCTATTCTGTTGTATTCTATTCTGAAAGCCTGAGACAGACCTGACATCCGAACGTCATCAGCTGGTAAACTCCAAGGCAGTCAGATCATTCCCAAAACAAAATCAATGCAAATGATTGGTGGAACATGGACAGTGGGAAATCCAGGGGGCAAAGGGAAAGTTTACCTATGCTGTTTTCATGCAAAAATGTTAGAACAGGCTTTTCTGTAAAAATTCCATATGTAAAAAATATTCTGTAAAAATTCCATATGAACCCATATGGAATTTTTAGTAAAGATATATTTTTGGTAAAATAATATCCCAGACATTTCTTTTGATATCTGAACCAATGGGATGGTTGACAAAACCATGACCTGGTTATAAACATATATAAGTAATCCTCAACAAGTTTCTTCAAAATTACAATGGCACTGAAAAATGTGACTTATCACCATTTTTCACAATTACCACCTTTGTAGCTTCCCCATGTTTATGTGATCAAAATTCAGATGTTTGGCAACTGGTTCATATTTATGATGGTTGCAGTGTCCTGGAGTAATTTGATCACCTTTTGCGACCTTCTGACAAGCAAAGTCAATGAGGGAGCCAGTTTCACTTCACAGACATATTAATAACTTAAGAAATGCAATGATGCACTTAACAACCGTGGCAAGGGAAATCGTAAAATGGGGCAAACTCACTTATGAAAATGTTTTAATTAGCAACAGAAATGGGCTCAATTCAGGTCGTAACTCGAGGACTACCTGTATTGAAAAATCAAGCAGGGAACAACAAAGGTTTTGTAGCATAAGAGAGGCAATTGGGATTGTGTTGTCACAATGTGATTGCTGAGGCTACAATGGAGTTTACTTATAGGTTTTTTTTTTCTCTTTCCCTCTGTCTCTCTGTGAAGTTAGGGATACTCAGGAGAATGAAAGACCTTTGGTTTATTGATAACCCAAAAAATAAATAAACCTAATAAAATAATATGAAATTAAGAAAAAACTATGTTTCTCCTGACAGATAGATGAGGAGAATTGTCTCTAGGATTGGTAGATTACAACACTCACAAATCATGGAAACCTATGTGATGAAAGGCCTCTTAATATGTGATAACTCATTACAAATATATCAATGTATCCTGCATGGAAAAATCTTCAGGATGAAGAATTCCTCTAAGCCAGAATGAGGGGAAGCCCATGAAGTAAAGGTTCAAAAAAATTCCTTTTCAAAGAGTCTTTGCCTTTCTGTGGCCCGACAAGGGATTAGGAAAAAGTCTAAATTTAATTTAAATAAGCTTAATTAAATATCACTGGTATGGTTATTCACGAAATGTTATCAAATTCTGCTTTGTTATAACTATAAAAATTTAAAATACAGAAACTTTTGATTGTATATTGGGGGGGAATTGAGGCTGCTCTTGAAAGCGATTTTTGAGTCTCCAGAGAGATTTTCTCAATATTCACAAGATCACAGATGGTTTTTAGCTATTAAAAAAAAAGAAAAATGTACAAATTGACGCCTGCCGGAAGGGCCACTCCCTTTCTAGATAGGCAAAGTTAGAGAACCTTAATGCCCATCATCCCAGACGCGCATGGAACATGACGTCCTTGCAGGATGCTCAGGCATTGCGCTCAGGATCCTCTAGGGGGCTCCCACGAGAGTCCGATAGAAGAGCCGGGCAGCTCTCTTCCCGCCCCCCCCCCCCGCGTTACAAGAGAACTGAGCATGCGCCGGCCTCTTTCCCACCTTAAGAGAAAAGGCTTGAAAGGTGGTCCGCTCTCTCTACGATATCCGGTTCTGCTCCACCCCCCCTTCCCCGCTTTGAACCTTCGGGTGAGTCTGTCTAGCAAGGGGAGAGTCTGCGGAGAAGTTTGCATGATTTGAGGTCCAGACGTGATTCGGGATGGAGACATGCAAAACTATTAAGCTAGGAGTCGTGGGATGGAGGGGGTGGGGTCGGGAAACAATGGTCCCATGTTCCCCTGCCACCCCTGGGTCAGACAGGGGAGAAAGCAAAGCTTCGCACCCTTCGCTTTGCCCCCAGGGGGGAAAAAAACCCCAGGGTTGTAGAGAAGATCGATGGGAAAAACTCTGGATGGGAAGGAGAGGAGGAGAGGCCGTCTTTGCAAAACAGAGATTTGTGCCTCCAAGTCAGTCTTGACTCCTGGACAGTTTCCTGCATATTTGTTGACCCCTTTTTCAGAAGGGGTTTCCCTCGCCTCCCACTTTTAGGCCGAGAGAAGCGAGCCTCCTGCTGGCTTCGCGTGCAAGGCTGCAACTGCGTGTGCAAGGAGTTTGGTGCAACGTGTGCAGGGACTGGAACTCGGTTTCCTGTTTTCCCACCTTTCCCCACTATCACAGCACTATCACTGCTGTGCCGGCAGATAAATAGGGAAGAGGTTAGAGGAGGTGCACCATTCACACCACGTCCTGATCAGGCCAGTGTTTTTGTCACTTTTGGCCTTTGTAAAGCCTGGATGTTGAAATTCATGGTTGATATATCTACTTATTAATTGGATTTAGAGAGCCCCTCATGTCAATTGCTTTTTGTGACCTGGGATGTTTATGATTTGGCTTGTGCAAACAGTTGCTCTTGACGATGCAGTTCTATAAATGATATTAAACAATGTATTAACTACTTTCCAGTGCAGGAAATAGTAAAAAGGAGCATTATGTATAATTGCTGCCTAGAGTAATTTATAATAATACAGAAGACATAAAAATTAAATTTTAATTAAAAACTAGGAAGTAGAAATCAAAAACATTTAAATGTATTTTTCCAATATTATGATAGAGATTGACATCCTGGAGCAGGGTTGTCAAACCCATCACGAAATGTATTGGGCTCCCCCCCCCCTTTTGCTAAACCGGGTGAGGGCATGTCCAGTGCATGATGCATCCTGCCCCTAGGCCGCGAGTTTGACAGTCCTGTACTGGAGGGTTCTCTGCAATTCTCTGCAAAAAAAGCTAACTAATAAGATTTCACCTCCCACCTTGGTGAGTTCATACAAATTTCTTGCTTAATCTTCTCTTCCCTCCCCTTCTCCTCATTTTTCAATATCAGATAAATAAGTTCAAAATGTTTTCTGCTTCTTCTGGAATCTTAAGTATCTTGTCTGGGAACAGATCTGAATGGCCTTGGTAAATTTGGCCAGACCTCTTGTGAAAAGAAAGACCTGTGGAGATACTTGTGTCCATTTTGGAGCTGGATTAGAGACCAGAGAGAAGATGGAGGGACAACACCCAGCAGATGCAGAAGTTAGAAAAGGCCCTCCAGCTGCTCAGCCTTGGGGCTGTGGGAAGAATGGGGCAAGTCCTGGGCAGAAGAGCCAAGAAGAGGCATCCAATAGTTCAGAGGTCCAGTCCTGTTACTTCAGAAAAGTGCGGTTTCAGGAGGGGAGCCGTCCCCGAGATGTTTGCACTCAGCTTCATTACCTATGTCATCAGTGGCTGCAACCAGAAAAACACACAAAGGCTCAGATGCTGGACATGGTGCTCCTGGAGCAATTGCTGGCTGTTCTTCCCCCAGAGATGTCAAAATGGGTGCGGGAGTGTGGAGCAGAGACCAGTTCCCAGGCGGTTTCCCTGGCTGAAGGCTTCTTGCTGACTCAGGAGGAAAACACGCAAGAAGAGTTGCAGGTGGGAGAATGGAATCATGGCAGCTCTAAAGGGGATGTTTCTGAATTTGTCAATTTCTGGCAGAATTTTCTGGGATTATTAATGTATTAGGGCAATTCTTCTATTCTGTTTCGAGTTTTAGCAATGAACATTGGGGGCTGCTAGTTTGAAAGTGCAGTATGATAATTTATTAATATCTCTGTGCTGTTCCTTTGTTTCTCGTATCACATCATTTCCAGAAATCCATGGAAGCTTTGACCGAGTATCCTAAGGAGGGGAAAGATTCATTCAGATCTTCTCAAGAGCGGTTTTTCCAGAAAGATCAAAGTCAAGATGCTATGCAAGGTAATATAAGCTCTTTCTGGGTGATACGAGATTTCAACATTTAGCTGATTCTTTCTCTCCTCTTGATTGGAGTTTCTCTCTTTAACAAATCTCTCTCTCTGGAGTTTCTCTCTTTAACAAACATTATTTCTCTCTTTCTCATAGAGAGTCGAAAGCTATCCTTGGAGTTTTTAGAATCACCTCTTTGTAGTGGAGCTGAAGGATTAGCTGAACCGCTACTTCAGGTAAGGAGGAGGAAGCTTGGAAAAGGCCCCTGAATCTTGGATGGATTTCATTTGTTTTAGAGTTCAATGTATAAAATTGCTATTTCTAAGCAATATTAATTTGACCTCAGATCATTCATACTCAGCTTATTTTAAACGGTTTTGCCAGTAATTTGCTCTGGCCAGCCTTGGAAGAACGGGAGTCACTGATAAGTAGTGGTTTAAGACCCAACTATCTAGGCTACACCATAAGGTGTTCCAAACCCTTCCAGCTTGATCAAACATAATTTAGTTATGCCTTCAGGCAAAAGAGGAAAAAATCTTAATTCTGCAGAAGATGCCAATTTTGTTCACTGGATATCTCCTAGAATTGGTGGAAGAAAATTATCCCATTTGTTTTGGGATTATCTGTTAATAAGGAAACATGTTTCCTTGTTTAGGATGTTGTGTCTTTTGAGGAAGTGGCTGTGTATTTCTCCAAGGAGGAGTGGTCTCAGCTGGATGTTGACCAAAAAGCACTCCATGGAGAAGTCATGCTGGAGAATTCCAGGAATCTCTTTTCTCTGGGTAAGAACCCCTTTCTGTGCTGAGAAGTATAGGGAAGGGAGTTAAATGTTATTTCTGGGGGGAAAAAAGCATTTATTTACAGTGAATTCGGAAAGTATTCAGGTCCCCTTCACTTTTGTCAATTTTGTTATGTTGCCGACTGATTCTACAGTTGTTGAAATTCATTTTTTTCTCATTTATCTACACTCAGTATCCGATAATTACAAAGTAAAAACAGAATTTTAGAAATGTCTGTAAATTTATTAAAAAGAAAAAACTGAAATATCACATTGGCATAAGTATTCACGGGCCGGTGGTGGGTTCCTAACTGGTTTACTACTGGTTTGCTGAGAGAGGGCATTTTGCATACCTGCAAATATTTTGCACCTGCCCTGCTTGCTTCACTTGCACAAGGGCTCACCGCTCATTGCTACGCATGTGCAGTTTACTGAAAACTGTTTTGCGCATGCACAAAAACATGCCTTTATTGGCCAAGTATGATTGGACATACAAGGAATTTGTCTTTGGTGTATATGCTCTCGGTATACATAAAAAGATAAGATACATTCATCAAGAATCATAAGGTACAACACTTAATGATAGTCATAGGGTACAAATAAGCAATCAGGAAACAATCAATATTAATATAAATTGTAAGGATACAAGCAACAAAGTTACAGTCCTGCAATCATAAGTGGGAGGAAATGGGTGATAGGAACAATGAGACGACTAATAGTAATAGTAATGCAGCCTTAGTGAATGGTTTGACAGTGCTGAGGGAATTATTTGTTTAGCAGAGTGATTGTGTTTGGGGATAAACTGTCTTTGTGTCTAGTTGTCTTGGTGTGCAGTGCTCTATAGTGTCATTTTGAGGGTAGGAGTTGAAACAATTTATATCCAGGATGTGAGGGTTCTGTAAATATTTTCATGGCTCTCTTTTTGATGCGTGCAATGTACAGGTTCCTCAATGGAAGGAAGTTGGCAGTAATTTTTTTTTTCTGCACTTCTGATTATCATCTGAAGTCTGTGTCTGTCTTGTTAGGTTGCAGAACCAAACCAGACAGTTATAGAAGTGCTGATAACAGACTCTATAAATCCTCTTTAGAATTCTATCAGCAGCTCCTTGGGGAGTTTAAATTTCCTGAGTGGGTACAGAAAGAACATGCTTTGTTGTGCTTTTTAAATGACATTTTTGAGGTTAAGTGTCGCTTTTAGGCCTTGCGATAGAACCTAGAAATTTGAAAGTCTTTACTGCTGATAGAACTAGAATAAGGTTACCTGGTAATAAAATTGACAAAAGTGAAGGGAGTCTGAATACATTCCAAATGCACTCTATAGCACTTTATTTTTTGTAAATAATATACGCAGTGACATACTCAATGTTCCTTCCTACTGCTGTTTTCCCTAGAAAAACAATCCTGTGATATGCGTTAAGCTGGGAAAGTTTTGGTCCAAAGTCACCCAGGCAGCATTCGTGCCTATGGCAGAACTAGTACTCAGAGTCACCCAGTTTCTAGCCTGGTGTCTTAACCATATGACCAAACTGAATTTATGGAAGAAGGAAATTTATTGAAAGAAAAATTGAAAAACATCATAACCTGGCTTTTTACATAAAGATTTTTTTAAAATGCTTTCTGCTCATAAAATACACTATACTCATTTCATAGAAAATATTAGCAAGAATCTGGGGAACAGGCACCATGCAGGGATGGTGTGGCCTCTCTCGAGCCAGGTTCTGCCAACCACGATTCGGTATTCCCTCCTGAACCCAGTCACTGGGTTCCTGATGGTCCCAAGCTGCTATAACCAAGACCACATGAGTCCTGAGAGGGATGTTCCCTTCTTAGAGATGTGCCCATTTGTGTACCGAGTTTGCTTTTAACCTAAGTTGAGGGTGGGTATGGTGTCCAATACACTACAGAAGGTTGTGGGACCATGGAATTCTCCCAGGTCAAACATTAGTTCAGGGTTGTGATCCAATCCTATAGGAATGAAAATATACAGTTTTCCTTTTTCTTTTCCAAGGCTTTAATGGGCAAGAGAATAAGAATTGCAAGCGTGAATGTCAATCGATCCATTCGAAATGGGGGGAAAGGAAATTTGAAGATCAGATGCAACCAAAGAATGATGAAACAAAGAAATCACAAAGTGGAATTAAAAATGGTTTTTCTCGGGTCCGTTGGCTTCCTAACTGTACAGTGATCAATAATGGAGAAAGACCATATAAATCCATGGAGTGTGGAAAGAGGTTCAATAAATCCGATCATCTCTTTTCTCATAAAAAGACACATTCAGAAGAGAAACCAAATACTTGCATGGAGTGTGGAAAGACCTTCTCCTTTAATTATTCTCTTATAAGACATCAAAGGAATCACAAAGGAGAAAGACCTTATAAATGCATGAAGTGTGGAAAAACCTTTAATTGTAGCAGTAGTCTTAATTCCCACAATTTGATCCACACAGGAGAGAAGCCATATCAATGCATGGAATGTGGAAAGGGTTTTAGGAAGAGTGGTAATCTTAATACTCACAAGAGAATCCACACAGGAGAGAAACCGTATCAATGCATGGAGTGTGGAAAGACCTTCTGTTATAATCTTTCTTTTAAAGCCCATCAAAGGAATCACAAAGGAGAACCACCTTATAAATGCATGGAATGTGGAAAGACCTTTACTTACAGCAGTAGTCTTTATTACCACATGAGGATCCACACAGGAGAAAGACCTTATAAATGCCTGGAGTGTGGAAAGACCTTTACTCGTAGTTATAATCTTAATTCCCACAAGATGGTTCACACAGGAGAAGGACCTTACAAATGTTTGGAGTGTGGAAAGACCTTTACTCGTAGTTATGATCTTAATTCCCACATGAGGACCCACACAGGAGAAAGGCCTTATAAATGCATGGAGTGTGGAAAGACCTTTACTCGTAGTAATGATCTTAATTCCCACAAGAGGATCCACACAGAAGGACCTTATAAATGCATGGAGTGTGGAAAGATCTTTACTCGTATTTGTGATCTTAATTCTCACAAGAGGATCCACACAGGAGAAGGACCTTATAAATGCATGGAGTGTGGAAAGACTTTTACTCGTAGTAATGATCTTAATTCCCACAAGAGGATCCACACAGAAGGACCTTATAAATGCATGGAGTGTGGAAAGACCTTTACGCGTAGTTATGATCTTAATTCCCACAAAAGGATCCACACAGGAGAAGGACCTTATAAATGTGTGACATGTGGAGATAGCTTTAGAAGGAGTTGTGAGTTCACATCCCATAAAAGGATCCATATGGGAGAAAAATGGAGTGGAACCTTTTAAGGAGTAGCGTTTTTACTTGCTATAGAGGCTTCCACACATTGGAAAAACCATATCAATAAAGAAATTGTGGAAAGAGCTTCAAGGGAAATCCAGATAGTCCTTGGTGCATGATGTAATTGAGTCCAAAATTTCTGTTGCAAAGCGAAACAGTTATTGTGCATTTTGCTCCATTTTACGAGTTTTCTTGCCACTTTTTTTTGAGTGAATCACTGTAGTTGTTAAGTTAGTAATACTGTTATGAAATGAATCAGGCTTCCCCATTGGATTTGCTTATCAGAAGCTCACAAAAGATGATCAAATGATCCAGGAACACTGCAGCTGACATGAATCGATTGCCAACATCTGAAGTTTGATCAGGTGATTGTTGAGATGCTTCCACAGTCATAAGTGTGAAAAATGGACGTCATGTTTTTCAGTGCTTCTATAACTTTGAATAATCACTATATGAACGGTAGTAAATTGAGGACTACCTATAGTTGTCCAAAATATGACACAAGGATCACATGAGTAATAATCCAAATAAACTGTAACTCTTCTTAGACATGCATGCATAAATTGCGTTTCTAGTGCAAACCAGAACAGTGTGGATCCCTAATCCTGCTTGTGGTTTTTGCCAAGTTTCAAAAGACAAAGGACTTTTCTACGTGCAGAAATATTCTGTGTTTTTTTTTCATTATATTGTTTCAAATATTCCAAAATACCAAACACAATTATCACATTACTCTTCAATTATCTTAGGTTAAAAAGGGGAAAAATAACCATAAGTTTGTTAGAGGTTATCAGATATCTCTTGATGTTGCCTGAATATTTCTGTTCTGATATTGGGCAAAGTATCTTGGCCTTTCCCTTTCTTGGGCTGTTCTACCTTTTCCATCTCTGCTTGTCTGAGAAAGAGCCCAGTGAGAGTTCTTATTCCTGGATCCAGAGTGATGGATGCTACCAATGTCTCATGGGTTCTTTTTAAACCAGGAGTTCCCAACCCAAAGGCTGTGGCCTGTTTGGAACTGGGCCACGGAAGCAGTGGGTGAGCTTGTGCGGAAGTTGCTCCACTTGTGCAAGTGTCAAGCGCTGGCACTGATATGGAAACCTTTATTTTTGTGAGCGGCAGGTGCACAGGCCAGTTACTTCCACAAATGGAGCTGTGCATGCATGCGTCTTCCTGCTGCTTGCACAGAACCATCCTCTGTCTCTCCCTCCCACCTCGCTTTGCTACAAAGTCCAAAAGGTTAGGGACTGCTGTTTCAAATCATCAACCATACCCAGTTTGACTGAGTTGAGCTCAAAATATTTATGAGTAGCACTGGATTCTAGATGGTTTCTCCCAATACGGGTTGTGGAGATGTTTTACTTTGAAAAAATATAGAAGATACAAAAGAAATATACAAACAATGATGTTCTTTTTATGTTTGTTTTTTATACTAAATCAGACATGACAAACACAAGTCCCGTCAGTACCAACCCGCGGTCAGATTAGATGTGGGCCATCCTAGTGACAGCAGAGGGCTGTCCCTTGCCACCACACCCCACCTCACCCCACCCCACCTGAACACTACCCCTGGTTGTGTGCACAGGAGATGGTGAGCGTGCAAGGTAAGGAGAGCCAAGTGGGCCATGGAGGCGGCAGAGTCCCTGAGGGCAGACGCTGTGCTTCTGCTCTTGGCCATCATGGCCTACTTGCTGTCCCAGCCTTGCAACTGGTTCTGTGCCTCCAGGCACTGTCCTTTTCACCGGGCTGGCCCTGGTTCCACGTGGGAAAGCTATGACAACTGGCAGCTCTGCCACTCTTTTCCCTCTCCCCATGTCCCTTCCTGGGCACGGAGGAAAGGAAGGAGATAGGAATGAGGACGAGGGAGGGAGGTATAGATTGTAATGAGATGGAGGGCGGACTTTAGTGAACTGCCTTAGCAATTATCCACCAGCAACCCTGCTAGTCTTGCCATCCCCTTTGTCTCCTCCTCCTGGCCTCTCCTTGTGGTCTCCCATCCGAACACTGACAATGCTTTGCTTACAAAGTCGGGTCTGCATGGAAAGGGAGTGGGCCTCTCTGGCATACTTTATTCTCACACCCACTATGAGCAAAATGGCCAAGAAGAGTAAGCACAGCAGCTGCAATCACAAAGAGAAGATAAGGGTGGCTGAGCAACCCTTCAGGAAGGGTTGACCTGGGCTGCAAGATCCCAGGCCTCCGGGCATCCCGTGCCTCTATCCAGGGATCCTCCATATGGCCTGAGAGGGATGGCGAGGCTCCTCTGACAGGCGAAGCTTTGGTGCTTGTCCTGGTCTCGCCTTCCTCTGCTGGAGGCCTCTGGATACCTATTTCCAGCCTTGTCTGGCCCATAATAGGCAGTTGCTTATGGAAGTGTGGAGGAGAAAGTTTACAGGAAGTAGTTTCCCCCATGTCCAGCTTTTGCCTTGACAGATCTCTGGAGAGGAGGAAGGGTGCCCTAACAAGCCAGCATCTTTATCACACATAACTGGAAACAAGGATTTCCTTTCAGAAAGGGCTAGCCTCTTTCGTGCAGGACGGAGTGTTCCTAACCCTAACCGTCTCCAAAGATCTATAAAGGTAGAAGTTGGACTCTGCTCTCTGCAAACTTTAACCTCCATCCTTTCACACTCAACAGTGTTGGCCCTCCCTCTGTTGCTTTGTTGGGAGTAGGTAACTGACAGGGAAATAAACACCAATGATGTCTGAGATTGGGAGAAGAACGTCTCCATTGTTGTCCTGTGCGCGCCCGCGTGCACACTCACCCCCCCCCACACGCCATCCAAGCTTGATGACTTATCAACATCTAAGCTTGCAAATTGCCAATCATGCTTGGGCTTGGATAAAAAGGCACCAAATTTTCACCATCTTGAGTTGCCTAGTGCAACATATTCCATCCTGACCCAGCTGTCCCAAGTCAGCCACACCCAGTGAGTGGTATTGAACCAACTATGGCCACCTGGCCACACTTACCCGGCCTCTGTGAGTTGTCATAGTCTTACATGCAACTGGCCTTTTGAGGTCAATGCTGATGCGGCCCTCAATAAAATTGAGTTTGACACCCCTGCTTTGCATCATCCCCCTGAACATTGATTGTATCATGTATGGAAAAAGCTTCATTCCTCTCACAAAATAAACCAGAATGAAGGGAAGAATTGCTCTCACAAAATAAGCCGGAATGAGGGGAATCCCATTAAATGCATATTCAAAAATCATTTTTCAAGTAATTTTTGCCTATCATATGATAAAGTTTAGGAAAAAATCTAAATGTGAATTAAATTTAATTAAATATCCACTAATATGGTTATTTATGAGACATTATTAAATTTCATTTTGTTCTAACTAAAAATTAAAAATACATGAAACTTACGGAAAGATTTGTGGGAGGCAATTCTCAATCTTCCCAAGATGACAGGTGGTTCTTAGACGTTAAAAAGAGGAAAATCTTTAAACTGATACTTGCTGGAGATGCCACGTCCTTTCTAGATAGACAATGTCAGAGGGAATCTTTCCTTAATGTAGCCTAATGCCCATCGTCCCAGACACGCATGGAACATGACGTCCTGCGCCCTTGCAGGGGCTTCTGGCAGCGCGCATAGGATCCTCTAGGGGGCTCCCTGGAAGAACCGGGCAGCTCCTTCCCGCCTTAAAAGAGAACTGAGCATGCGCGATCTCTCCCAAGTCAAGGGTGATGATTGCTTCCGAGGCATTTTCCAGCGAAGACTTGAAAGGTTGTCCGCTCTTTCTACGGTGTCCGAGTCTGCTCCTGCCCCCCCCCGTTCGCTATGAGTCTTTGGGTGAGTCTTTCTAGCAAAGTAAGGGGCTGCAGGGAGGTTTCGAGATCCAGACGTGATTCGGGGTTCAGTGATAGGGCTTTTCTCCCGCGCTGGAGACTCACATTGGAGACATGCAAAACTTCATCGGATTTGGAGATATGGGAAGGGGGGGAGCCCCTGATTCCATGTTCCCCTGTCGTCCCTGTGCATACGCGGGCCAGGCAGGAAGAAAGCAAAGCTTCGGATCCTCTCAGTTGGCGCTAGAGAGAAAAAAAAACAGCGTCAGAAAGGAGGGAGCCATTTCAATGGGAAAACCTCTCCCTGGGAGAAGAGGAGAGGTCGTCTTTGCAAAACAGAGATTTGTACCTCCAAGTCAGTCCTGATTCCTGGGCAGTTTCCTACTTTCCCGCCTTTCCCCGCCAGCAAGTAAAGAAGGAAGATGCATCATTGCCACTACGTCCCCGATTAGGCCAATGTTTTTGTCAATACTGGCCTTTGTAAACCCTGGGTGTTGCAATCCATTGTTTATTTATTTACTGATGAAGTGGATATAGAGAGCCCCTCGTGTCACTTGCTACTTGTGACCTGGGGCTTTTATGCTTTGGATTGTGCAAATGTTGTTCTTAATTGTGCAGCCATAGAAATGATATTAAACTGTCTATTATATTAAATAAAATTATAGTTAGACGTAAAGAGCTATTTGGTTCAGTGATGAAAACACTAGGTTGAAACCAATAGATTAAATTCTAGTAGTCCAACCTTTGGCATGAAAGCCTTGAGCCTATCCCAACTCTCAGCCCAATCTACTTCACAGGGCTGTTGGGGGGAGGGGAATAGTAAGAAGGAGCATTGTGTATAATTTCTGTCTAGAGTAAATAACAACAACAACAATAGTTTGGAACAGAACACGCCAGATATCACAGTTGTCGAAAACAGAAACGTACAATTTAATTGATATTGCTGTACCAGGAGATGCCTGAGTCAAAGAAAAAGAACTAGGAAAAAATCATGAAATATCGCGACCTGGCCATCGAAACCACAGCTCTGAATGAAACATATAACAGTGATACCCATTTTAATTGGGTTACTTGGCACCATGTTCAGGGATTTTATGCAACACATAAAGAAATTGCAGCTTTCTGCAATAACACCAGTGGAACTGCAAAAAACTGCACTCCTTGAAACATCATTTATTTAAAGAAAATCCTTGGTTGATACCTAGGATGCTGGCAGCAACTCATATAAACCATTAATACCATCAATGGTATTTGTGACAAATCTTTCACTTGATTGAGTTTCATGTTTAATGAATAAAAGAAAAAATAATAATAATTTGGAACACAAAATGCCAGACATCAAAGTTGTCAAAAACTGAAACAAACATACTGAAACATACAAACATACAATCTATTGACATCGCTGTACCAGGAGATGCCAGAGTTGAAGAAAAAGAACTGGAAATCACGAAATATCGTGACCTGGCCATCAAAACTACATAATTATGGATGAAACATGTAACAGTGATACCCATTGTCATTGGGGCACTTGGCACCATGTCCAAGAATTTTATAAGATGCATCAACAAATTGCAGCTTCCTGCAAAAAACTCTGCTACTCGGAACATCATATGTTTTAAGAAGGTTCTTGGTTGATACCTAGGATGCTGGCAGCAACCCATGTCAACCATTAGCACAGTCAGTGGTATTTGTGATGCTTTTTTGAATGTTCAGTGGACTGACTCATGTTCAGTATATAATAATAATATAATGACATTTAAAAATTAAATTTTAATAATTTTCCCTTTATGTATAGAAATAAAGTTAGTTAATAACATCCCCCCCCCGACATTGGTAGGTTCATGGATATTTCTTTTTTTGATTATTCCTTCTCACTTCCCTTCCCTCTCTTGATAAGGATGCTACATAGTTCAATTATTCACCCTAGTAAACACCCTAAATTATTTGATTTCCATTTCAGGAATATAAGCTGGGAATACTTTATGGTTCTTCTGGAATTTTAAGTATCTTGTCTGGGAAGAGAGCTGAATGGCCTTGGAAAATTTCCCCAGACCTCTTGTGAACAGAAAGACCTGTGGAGATCCTTGGGTACATTTTGGAGGTGCATTAGAGACCAGAGAGAAGATGGAGGGCCAACACCCAGCAGATGCAGAAATTGGAAAAGGCCCTCCAGCTGCTCAGCCTTGGGGCTGTGGGAAGAATGGTGCAAGTCCTGGGCGGAAGAGCCAAGAAGAGGCATCCAATAGTTCAATGGTCCAGTGCTGTCACTTCAGGAAAGTGCGGTTTCAGAATGGGAGCCGTCCCCGAGATGTTTGCACTCAGCTTCACTATCTTTGTCGACAGTGGCTGCAACCAGAAAAATACACAAAGGCTCAGATGCTGGACCTGGTGCTCCTGGAACAATTGCTGGCTGTCCTTCCCCCAGAGATGTCAAAATGGGTGCGGGAGTGTGGAGCAGAGACCAGTTCCCAGGCGGTGTCCCTGGCCGAAGGCTTCTTGCTGACTCAGGAGGAGGAAAACATGCAAGAAGAGTTGCAGGTGGGATAATGGAATCATGGCAGCTCTAAAGAGGATCTCTCTGAATTTGTCAATTCCTTTCTGGCAGAATTGTCTGTGCTTATTATCCTAAGGGCATTTTTGTGTTCTTCTAGAAGATGTATTTTGGGCAATTCTTCCCTTCTATTTCAGTAATGGACATTGGGGGCCTCTAGTTTGAAGGTGCAGTATGATAATTCATTTCTATCTCTGTGCTGTTCCTTTGTTTCTCCTATCACATCATGTCTAGAAATCTTCGGAAGCTTTAGCTGAGTATCCTAAGGGGAGGAAAGAGTCATTCAAGCTTCTCTTCAGGGAGAACATCCAGAAAGATCAAAATCAAGATGCTACGCAAGGTAAAAAAAGCTTGAGATTTTGATGATGCGAGATTTCAACATTTAGCTGATTCTTTCGCTCCTCTTCATTGGAGTGTCTCTTTTTAACAAATCTGCTTCCAGTATTTTTCTCTTTCTCACAGAGAATAGAAAACTGTCCTTGGACTTTTTAGAATCACCTCTTTATGCTGTAGCTGAAAGATTTGCTGAACCGCTTCTTCAGGTAAGGAGGAGAAAGACCGGAAAAGATCCATGAATCTTGGATGGATTTCATTTTGTTCTAGAGTTCAATGTATAAAATTGCTCCTTCTAAGCAATACAAATTTGACCTCAGGACACTGAACATTCACACTCAGCTTAATCTACCCTCTTCCTTCTGAGGGTATCCTTTGTGAGTGGCTTTCTCCACCCCTCCTGCTTCATCCTCAAGTTTCATTGACCAGACTGTTGTGAGCATCGGGGTTCTTCCCTCCGTCTTCCAGGGTTTTTTCCACACACCATTAGAAAGAAAATATTATCTTTGGGACAACCGTGACCTGGTATTGAGAATCTCTATAGACATATACTATGTAATATAGTACTCTAACAACCACTTTCAACTCCTTCATGAAGGTCTGGAGTTGGGGTACATTTGTCCCTCAGTGGATAAAGTGAACCATTGGAAATAATGTCACATGGGTTTTGCCAGTATTTTGCCCTGCCAATCCTAGGAAGAGTGGGAGTCACTGACAAGTAGTGGAATTAAGAACCAACTACCAACTGAGCAAGACTATTTTAGTTGGTTATATTGTAAGGCATTGCAAACACTTCCAGCTTGATCAAACATAATTTAGTTGTGCCGTCAGCTAAAAGAGGTGAGATCTTAATTCTGCAGAAGGTATCCATTTTGTTCACTGGATCTCTTTCCTAGAATTGGTGGAAGAAAATTATCCCATTATTCTTGGGATTCTCTGATAATAGGGAAACATGTTTCCTTGTTTAGGATGTTGTGTCCTTTGAGGAAGTGTCCGTGTATTTCTCCAAAGAGGAGTGGTCTCAACTGGATGCTGACCAAAAAGCACTGCATGGAGAAGTCATGCTGGAGAATTCCAGGAATCTGTTTTCTCTGGGTAAGAACCCTTTTCTGTGCTCAGAAATATAGAGAAGGGAGTTAAATGTTATTTCTGGGGGAAAAAATATTTATTTACAGTGCATTCAGAAAGTATTCTGACCCCTTCATTATTTTCAATTTTGTTATGTTGCTACATCATTCTACAGTTGTTGAAATGAGTATTTTGTATTTTAGGAGCAGGAAACGTTTAAGAAAAAAATGAATATACTTTATGTAAATGGTAGGCTATGCAGATTTCAAATTTTTCTGTGAATATATTTCCTTCTTCCATAAAATCAGTTTGGTCCAATGGTTAAGATACCAGGCTAGAAACTGGGTGACTGTGAGTACTGGTTCTACAATAGGCATAAATGGTGACTTTGGGCAAAACTCTCTCAGTCCATGTTAAAGGGTTTTTGTAGGGCCATGATGGCGAACCTATGATATGCGTGCCCAAAGTGGCACATAGAGCCATGTGGCCTGGCATGCCATTTGACCAAATTGATTTTATGGAAGAAGGAAATTTATTGAAAGAAAAATTGGAAAACATCATAACCTGGCTTTTTACATAAATATTTTTTAAAAATGCTTTCTGCTCATAAAATACACTGTACTCATTTCATAGAAGATATTAGCAAGAATCTGGGGAACGGGCTCCATGCAGGGATGGTGTGGCCTCTCTCAAGCCAGGTTCTGCCGACCACGATTCGGTATTCCCTCCTGGGTTCCTGATGGTCCTAAGCTGCTATAGCCAAGACCACATGAGTCCTGAGAGGGATGTTCCCTTCTTAGAGATGTGTCCATTTGTGTACCGAGTTTGCCTTTAATCTAAGTTGAGGGTGGGTATGGTGTCCAATACACTACAGAAGGTTGTGGAACCATGGAATTGTCCCAGGTCAAACATTGGTTCAGGGTTGTGATCCAATCCTATAGGAATGAAAATATACAGTTTTCCTTTTTCTTTTCCAAGGCTTTAATGGGCAAGAAAATAAGAATTGCAAGCGGGAACGCCAATCGATCCATTCGAAATGGGGGAAAAGGAAATTTGAAGATCAGATGCAACCAAAGAATGATGAAACAAAGAAATCACAAAGTGGAATTAAAAATGGTTTTTCTCGGGTCCGTCGGCTTCCTAACCATGCAGTGATCAATAATGGAGAAAGACCATATAAATCCATGGAGTGTGGAAAGAGGTTCAATAAATCCGATCATCTCTTTTCTCATAAAAAGACACATTCAGAAGAGAAACCAAATACTTGCATGGAGTGTGGAAAGACCTTCTCCTTTAATTCTTCACTTATAAGACATCAAAGGAATCACAAAGGAGAAAGGCCTTATAAATGCATGAAGTGTGGAAAAACCTTTAATTGTAGCAGTAGTCTTAATTCCCACAATTTGATCCACACAGGAGAGAAGCCATATCAATGCATGGAATGTGGAAAGACCCTTACTTACAGCAGTAGTCTTTATTACCACATGAGGATCCACACAGGAGAAAGACCTTATAAATGCCTGGAGTGTGGAAAGACCTTTACTCGTAGTCATAATCTTAATTCCCACAAGATGATTCACACAGGAGAAGGACCTTACAAATGTTTGGAGTGTGGAAAGATCTTTACTCGTAGTTATGATTTTAATTCCCACATGAGGACACACACAGGAGAAAGGCCTTATAAATGCATGGAGTGTGGAAAGACCTTTACTCGTAGTAATGATCTTAATTCCCACAAGAGGATCCACACAGAAGGACCTTATAAATGCATGGAGTGTGGAAAGACCTTTACTCGTATTTGTGATCTTAATTCTCACAAGAGGATCCCCACAGGAGAAGGACCTTATAAATGCATGGAGTGTGGAAAGACTTTTACTCACAGTTATAATCTTAATTCCCACAAGAGAATGCACGCAGGAGAAGGACCTTATAAATGCATGGAGTGTGGAAAGACCTTTACTTGTGTTTATGATCTTAAATCCCACAAGGGGATCCACACAGGAGAAGGACCTTATAAATGCATGGAGTGTGGAAAGACCTTTACGCGTAGTTATGATCTTAATTCTCACAAGAGGATCCACACAGGGGAAGGATCTTATAAATGTGTGACATGTGGAGATAGCTTTAGAAGGAATTGTGATCTCACATCCCATAAAAAGATCCATATGGGAGAAAAATGGAGTGGAACTTTTTAAGGAGTAGCCTTTTACTCGCTATAGAGGCTTCCACACATTGGAAAAATCATATCAATAAAGAAATTGTGGAAAGAACTTCAAGGGTAATCCAGATAGTCCTTGGTGTATGACTGTATTTGAGCCCAAAATTTATGTTGCAAAGCGAAAGTTATTGTGCATTTTGCTCCGTTTTACGAGTTTTCTTGCCACTTTTTGCGAGTAAATCACTGTAGTTGTTAAGTTAGTAATACTGTTATGAAATAAATCAGGCTTCCCCATTGGATTTGCTTGTCAGAAGCTCACAAAAGATGATCAAATAATCCAAGAACACTGCAGCTGACATGAATTGGTTGCCAACATCTGAAGTTTGATCAGGTGATTGTTGAGATGCTTCCACAGTCATAAGTGTGAAAAATGGACGTCATGTTTTTCAGTGCTTCTATAACTTTGAATAATCACTATTTGAACTATAGTAAATTTAGGACTACCTATAGTTGTCCAAAATATCACACAAGGATCACATGAGTAATAATCCAAATAAACTGTAGCTCTTCTTAGACATGCATGCATAAATTGCGTTTCTAATGCAAACCAGAACAGTGTGGATCCCTAATCCTGCTTGTGGTTTTTGCTAAGTTTCAATAGACAAAGGACTTTCCTAAGTGCAGAAATATTCCGGTTTTTTTCCATTATATTGTTTCAAATATTCCAAAATACCAAACACAATTATCACATTACTCTTCAATTATCTTAGGTTAAAAAGGGGAAAAAAACCATAAGTTTGTTAGAGGTTATCAGATATCTCTTGGTGTTGCCTGAATATTTCTGTTCTGATATTGGGCAAAGTATCTTGGCCTTTCCCTTTTTTTGGGCTGTTCTACCTTTTCCATCTCTGCTTGTCTGAGAAAGAGTCCAGTGAGAGTTCTTATTCCTGCATCCAGAGTGATGGATGCTACCAATGTCTCATGGGTTCTTTTTAAACCAGGAGTTCCCAACCCAAAGGCTGTGGCCTGTTTGGAACTGGGCCACGGAAGCAGTGGGTGAGCTTGTGCGGAAGTTGCTCCACTTGTGCAAGTGTCAAGCGCTGGCACTGATATGGAAACCTCTATTTTTGTGAGCGGCAGGTGCACAGGCCAGTTACTTCCACAAATGGAGCTGTGCATGCATGCGTCTTCCTGCTGCTTGCACAGAACCATCCTCTGTCTCTTCCTCCCACCTCGCTTTGCTACAAAGTCCAAAAGGGTAGGGACTGCTGTTTCAAATCATCAACCATACCCAGTTTGACTGAGTTGAGCTTAAAATATTTATGAGTAGCACTGGATTCTAGATGGTTTCTCCCAATACGGGTTGTGGAAATGTTTTACTTTGAAAAAATATAGAAGATACAAAAGAAATATACAAACAATGAGTTCTTTTTATGTTTGTTTTTTATACTAAATCAGACATGTCAAACGCAAGTCCCGTCAGTACCAGCCCGCGGTCTGCGATTTCTCCGCGGGTGGTTCATGAAGCCAATGAGGAAAGAAGACTCAGACACGAATTTCCTTCGGGACGAAACCGACCCAGAACGAAGTCTGGGGGTCCTTTTTTATTGAGCATACACAAGGGAGGGGTGGATTCACATAGCCAATGGGGACCAATCATGATTGTGCAAGCTTACAGTATATGGTAACTCATTTACTTCCATGTAGACCTAAGGAATGCTCATAGTCAATAATCTTTTATCATCATGCAAACATCCAATGCTTAATTAATGTTTGAGAGTTAAACAGTTGTAACCCCTGATTTAATCAACGCTTAGTTACAAGTCTGTGGTTGCTGATCTGCTTAGTGTTAAGGGTACTGATTTAATCAACGCTTGGAGTTGGACAGTTTGTCTTACTGATCTAATCATATGGCCAATTATTGCTTTTAGTTTACTGATTTAATCATATGGTTAATTATTCTGTTCTATACATGTTACAGTATGGCAGATGCATACCTGCACGTATATCGCAACAGGAGATGGTGAGCATGCAAGGTCCGGAGAAGCAAGTGGGCCATGGAGGCAGCAGAGGCCCTGGGGGCGGACGCTGCGCTGCTGCTCTTGGCCATCATGGCCTACTTGCTGGCCCAGACTTGCAGCTGGTCCTGTGCCTCCAGGCACTGTCCTTTTCACCAGGCTGGCCCTGGCTCCACATGGGAAAGCTATGGCAACTGGAAGCTCTGCCACTCTTTTCCCTCTCCCCATGTCCCTTTCTGGGCATGGAAGAAAGGCAGAAGATAGGAATGAGGACGAGGAAGGCAGGGAGGAAGGTAGTAGATTGTAATGAGATGGAGGGTGGACCTAAGTGAACTGCCTTAGCAATTGTCCACCAGGAACCCTGCTAGTCTCGCCATCCCTTTTGTCCCCTCCTCCTGGCCTCTCCTTGTGGTCTCCCATCCGAACACTGACAATGCTTTGCTTACAAAGTCGGGTCGCCATGGAAAGGGAGTGGGCCTCCCTCTGGCACACTTTGTTCTCACACACCCATTATGAGCAACATGGCCAAGAAGAGTAAGCACAGCAGCTGCAATCACAAAGAGAAGATAAGGGTGGCTGAGCAACCCTTCAGGAAGGTTGACCTGGGCTGCAAGATCCTAGGCCTCTGGGCATCCCGTGCCTCTATCCAGGGATCCTCCATATGGCCTGAGAGGGATAGCGAGGCTCCTCTGATAGGCGAAGCTTTGGTGCTCATCCTGGTCTCGCCTTCCTCTGCTGGAGAACTCTGGATACCTATTTCCAGCCTTGTCTGGCCCATAATAGGCAGTTGCTTATGGAAGTGTGGAGGAGAAAGTTTACAGGAAGTAGTTTCCCCCATGTCCAGCTTTTGCCTTGACAGATCTCTGGAGAGGAGGAAGGGTGCCCTAACAAGCCAGCATCTTTACCACACCTAACTGGAAACAAGGATTTCCTTTCAGAAAGGGCTAGCCTCTCTTGTGCAGGATGGCTGGGGAGTGCTTCTAACCCCAACCCTCTCCAAAGATCTATCAAGGTAGAAGTTGGACACAGCTCTCTGCAAACTTTAACCTCCACCCTTTCACACTCAACAGTGTCAGCCCTCTGTCTGTTGCTTTGTTGGGAGTAGGTAACTGACAGGGAAACAAACACCAATGATATCTGAGATTTCATTCATTTCATTTCATTTTCATTTTATTGACATTTATAGGCCGCCCTTTTCCCTAAGGGGACTCAGGGCGGCTTACATTTCATAGGAGGGGAGTGCAAGACAGGACACAAAAGAAATGTGAATAAAGGAAAATGACCAATAAAACACAACATTCATTCGGCATTCGGGCGGGGCGAGATTAGGATCTTATCCCCAGGCCTGACGGGATAGCCAGATCTTGAGGGCTATGCGGAAGGTCTGGATGGTGGTGAGGGTGCGAATCTCCACGGGGAGATCGTTCCAAAGCGTCGGAGCTGCAACCGAGAAGGCTCTTCTCCGCGTAGTCGCCAGTCGGCACTGACTGGCGGATGGAATTCGGAGGAGGCCTACTCTATGCGATCTGATGGGACGAAGGGAGGTAATCGGCAGAAGGCGGTCTCTCAAATAGTCAGATCCACTACCATGAAGGGCTTTATGAATGGTGAGTAGCACCTTGAAGCGCACCCGGAGATCAACAGGTAGCCAGCGCAGCTCACGGAGGATCGGTGTTATGTGGGCGAACCGCGGTGCGCCCACAATCACTCGCGCGGCTGCATTCTGGACTAGCTGAAGTCGCCGGATGCTCTTCAAGGGCAGCCCCATGTAGAGCACATTGCAGTATTCCAGCCTAGAGATCACAAGGGCTCGAGTGACTGTTGTGAGAGCCTCCCGGTTCAGGTAGGGCCACAACTGGCGCACCAGGCGAACCTGGGCAAATGCCCCCCTGGTCACAGCTGACAAATGGTGGTCAAAAGTCAGCTGTGGGTCCAGGAGGACTCCCAAGTTGCGGACCCTGTCTGAGGGGTATAAATTTTGACCCCCCAGCCTGATTGGTGGAATGTTGGCCAAATTGTTGGGAGGGAAACACAACAGCCACTCAGTCTTGTCTGGGTTGAGTACCAGTTTGTTAGCTCTCATCCAGTCCCTAACGGCCTCAAGACCCCGGCTCATCACGTCCACCGCTTCATTGAGTTGGCACGGGGCGGACAGATACAGCTGTGTATCGTCCGCGTATTGATGGTATTTTATCCCGTGCCTCCGAATGATCTCGCCCAGCGGTTTCATGTATATGTTGAATAGTAGGGGGGATAAGACCGAACCCTGCGGCACCCCATAAGTTAGGGGCCTCGGGGACGATCTCTGCCCCCCCACCAACACCGACTGCGACCTGTCCGAGAGGTAGGAGGAGAACCACCGCAGAACAGTGCCTCCCACTCCCACCTCCCGCAGTCGTCGCAGAAGGATACCATGGTCGATGGTATCGAAAGCCGCTGAGAGGTCAAGGAGAACCAGGATGGACGCATGGAGAAGAACGTCTCCATTGTTGTCCTGTGCGTACACACACACACACACACACACACACACACACACACACACACACACACACACACACACAGAGGAGCCAATCCAAGCTTGGTGACTTTTATCAACATTAAGCTTGCAAATTGCCAATCACGCTTGGGCTTGGATAAAAAGGCACTGAATTTTCCCCATCTTGAGTTGCCTAGTGCAACATATTCCATCCTGACCCAGCTGTCCCAAGTCAGCCACACCCAGTGAGCCAACTATGGCCACCTGGCCACACTCACCCGGCCTCTCTGAGTTGTCATAGTCTTACATGCAACTTGTCTTTTGAGGTCAATGCTGATGCGGCCCTCAATAAAATTGAGTTTGACACCCCTGCTTTGCATCATCCCCCTGAACATTGATTGTATCATGTATGGAAAAAGCTTCATTCCTCTCACAAAATAAACCAGAATGAAGGAAAGAATTGCTTTCACAAAATAAGACAGAATGCCCATTAAATGTATATTCAAAAATCATTTTCCAAGTACTTTTTGCCTATCATATGATAAGGTTTAGGAAAAAAATCTAAATGTGAATTAAATTTAATTAAATATTCACTGGTATGGTTATTTATGAGACATTATTAAATTTCATTTTGTTCTAACTAAAAATTAAAAATACATGAAACTTACGGAAAGATTTGTGGGAGGCAATTCTCAATCTTCCCAAGATGACAGGTGGTTCTTAGACGTTAAAAAGGGGAAAATTTTTAAACTGATACTTGCTGGAGATGCCACGTCCTTTCTAGATAGACAATGTCAGAGGGAATCTTTCCTTAATCTAGCCTAAAACCCATCGTTCCAGACACGCATGGAACATGACGTCCTTGCAGGGGCTTCTGGCAACGCGCATAGGATCCTCTAGGGGGCTCCCTGGAAGAACCGGGGAGCTCCTTCCCGCCTTACAAGAGAACTGAGCATGCGCGGTCTCTTTCCCAAGTCAAGGGATGATTGCTTCCGAGGCATTTTCCAGCAAAGGTTTGAAAGGTTGTCCGCTCTTTCTACGGTGTCCGAGTCTGCTCCTGCCCCCCCCCCCCGTTCGCTATGAGTCTTTGGGTGAGTCTTTCTAGCAAAGGAAGGGGCTGCAGGGAGGTTTTCATGGTTCGAGATCCAGATGTGATTCGGGGTTCAGTGATGGGGCTTTTCTCCCGCGCTGGAGGCTCACATTGGAGACATGCAAAACTTCATCGGATTTGGAGATATGGGAAGGGGGGGGGGAGCCCCTGATTCCATGTTCCCCTGTCGTCCCTGTGCATACGCGGGCCAGGCAGGAAGAAAGCAAAGCTTCCGATCCTCCCAGTTGGCGCTAGAGAGGAAAAAAAAACAGCGTCAATTTATTGACATCGCTGTACCAGGAGATGCCAGAGTTGAAGAAAAAGAACTGGAAATCACGAAATATCGTGACCTGGCCATCAAAACTACACGATTATGGATGAAACATGTAACAGTGATACCCATTGTCATTGGAGCACTTGGCACCATGTCCAATAATTTTATAAGATGCATCAACAAATTGCAGCTTCCTGCAAAAAACTCTGCTACTCGGAACATCATATGTTTTAAGAAGGTTCTTGGTTGATACCTAGGATGCTGGCAGCAATCCATATCAATCATTAGCACAGTCAGTGGTATTTGTGATGCTTTTTTGAATGTTCAGGAGACTGACTCATGTTCAATGAATAAAGTATATGATAATAATATAATGAAGACATTTAAAAATTAAATTTTAACAATTTTCCCTTTATGTATAGAGATAAAGTTAATTTATAACATCCCCCCCCCCCGACATTGGTAGGTTCATTGAAATTTCTTTTTTTGATTATTCCTTCTCGCTTCCCTTCCCTCTCTTGATAAGGATGCTACGTAGTTCAATTATTCACCCTAGTAAACACCCTAAATTATTTGTTTTCCATTTCAGGAATATAAGCTGGGAATACTTTATGGTTCTTCTGGAATCTTAAGTATCTTGTTTGCGAAGAGAGCTGAATGGCCTTGTAAAATTTCCCCAGACCTCTTGTGAACAGAAAGACCTGTGGAGATCCTTGGGTACATTTTGGAGGTGCATTAGAGACCAGAGAGAAGATGGAGGGCCAACACCCAGCAGATGCAGAAATTGGAAAAGGCCCTCCAGCTGCTCAGCCTTGGGGCTGTGGGAAGAATGGTGCAAGTCCTGGGCGGAAGAGCCAAGAAGAGGCATCCAATAGTTCAATGGTCCAGTGCTGTCACTTCAGGAAAGTGCGGTTTCAGAATGGGAGCCGTCCCCGAGATGTTTGCACTCAGCTTCACTATCTTTGTCGACAGTGGCTGCAACCAGAAAAACACACAAAGGCTCAGATGCTGGACCTGGTGCTCCTGGAACAGTTGCTGGCTGTCCTTCCCCCCCAGATGTCAAAATGGGTGCGGGAGTGTGGAGCAGAGACCAGTTCCCAGGCGGTGTCCCTGGCCGAAGGCTTCTTGCTGACTCAGGAGGAGGAAAACATGCAAGAAGAGTTGCAGGTGGGAGAATAGAATCATGGCAGCTCTAAAGAGGATCTCTCTGAATTTGTCAATTCCTTTCTGGCAGAATTGTCTGTGATTATTATCCTAAGGGCATTTTTGTGTTCTTCTAGAAGATGTATTTTGGGCAATTCTTCCCTTCTGTTTCAGTAATGGACATTGGGGGCCTCTAGTTTGAAGGTGCAGTATGATAATTCATTTCTATCTCTGTGCTGTTCCTTTGTTTCTCCTATCACATCATGTCTAGAAATCTTCGGAAGCTTTAGCTGAGTATCCTAAGGGGAGGAAAGAGTCATTCAAGCTTCTCTTCAGGGAGAACATCCAGAAAGATCAAAATCAAGATGCTACGCAAGGTAAAAAAAGCTTGAGATTTTGATGATGCGAGATTTCAACATTTAGCTGATTCTTTCGCTCCTCTTCATTGGAGTGTCTCTCTTTAACAAATCTGCTTCCAGTATTTTTCTCTTTCTCACAGAGAATAGAAAACTGTCCTTGGACTTTTTAGAATCACCTCTTTATACTGTAGCTGAAAGATTTGCTGAACCGCTTCTTCAGGTAAGGAGGAGAAAGACCGGAAAAGATCCATGAATCTTGGATGGATTTCATTTTGTTCTAGAGTTCAATGTATAAAATTGCTCCTTCTAAGCAATACAAATTTGACCTCAGGACACTGAACATTCACACTCAGCTTAATGTACCCTCTTCCTTCTGAGGGGATCCTTTGTGAGTGGCTTTCTCCACCCCTACTGCTTTACCATCAGGTTTCATTGACCAGACTGTTGTCAGCATCGGGGTTCTTCCTTCCGTGTTCCAGGTTTTTTTTCACACACCATTAGAAACAAAATATTATCTTTGGGACAACCGTGACCAATGTTCCCTCTAATTTTTTTTCAGGGTGAGCGGAAAAGTATAGTGTTTGAGCGGCACAGTTTCATGCCTGAGCACCTAAGAGAGCAACAGTTTGAACTTCTGTCTCGTCTGCTGGACATTTGCGCAACATTCCAAGCGCCAAGCACCAATTGTGAGCGAGGTTTCAGCCTGATGAATGCCAGGCATGAAAATGTGCTACTCAAACACTATACTTTTCTGCTCACCCTGAAAAAAAAAAGACTTCTGCTCAGCTTTTAGATCATTAGACTGGCTAGAGAGAGACATGGCACCAACAGGGTCCTGGGTCCTGGCATTTTGCAGGCAACCTGTCCTCTCACATTCCTTTGGAATGCAACCCATCACATTTGAATTAGATTTTGCCAATTATCCTATTAAAAGATAATCCTATTATTCTAAAATATGACTAACTCGATATTAAAAATGTAAATATTTAATGCTGATAAATAATAGCAGTAATTGTTATTTAGTATGATTAAAATCAGTATTGATATATCAATATATCTATCAAAATTGACAATAAACACTAAAATAACAGTACAAATATATAATGTGGAATATAAATGTAATAAATATAATATATAAATACAACATAAATGTAATAAAATAATTTATCATGAAACTCTCCCCCTTTAAAGTAATAAGATCAATTAAATAGTCTAGCAAGTTTGGACAATATGCTATATGTTATGTTACTTAAGAATATATATGCCTCAGAATCAGATACAACATCCACATCATTTCCAACTGAGTCAATAAAATGATATGCCATGCCAAAACTATTTTAAATAAAGATATGAAATTAATCAAGTATTGCATTTATTTTTCAAAATGAATGTAGAATTTTTATTATTTTTTAAGTTTTGTACCCTATCTTTTCTAACTAACGCTAACTTTAAAAAGATGTTACATCAGACTACAATACAAGTAATTAAATGAAGACTAAAATAAGTGTTTTGGCATATTGAGCTTTTTATATTTCTTTCTAATATTGCTTCCTTAGTTGAGAACTTCCTCCTCAGCTTACTTACGCATTAACTGTTTGTTGCTTTTATGGCTTATTCATTCACTGCTCCATCTTCAGTTTTTTTCACAGGGGGCAGGGCTTCCTTCCTTCCTTCCTTCCTTCCTTCCTTCCTTCCTTCCTTCCTTCCTTCCTTCCTTCCTTCCTTCCTTCCCGCCACTCCTTTGGCCACCAATTTCGATCCAACTCTCTCTCTCTCTCTCTCTCTCTCTCTCTCTCTCACACACACACACACACACACACACACACACAGACACGTGTTCTTTGGGGGGGTTGAATTACTCCGCCTCACTGCGCAAAGTCGGCTCAGCATGTGTTCGGCCCCTGCTTACGCTGAATCAAATCTGCAGCCGGCGGGACCATTTCAAAGCCTCCAGTCCTCTTGCTCCTTCTCCTTCACCGGCAAAGCAGCGGCGGTGGTGCCTCCCTCTCCGCTCGGAGCACCTCAGCTGGGCTCTGGGTTATCCCTGCCATCGCCTCCACCTCCGCCGCTTTCCTACTAGCTCCCGCGGCCTCAAAAGCACAGCAGAGGAGGAAGGGGGAGGGATAATGCGGGGGCCAGCTCAGGTGCTCCGTGTGGAGAGAGAGGCACCACTACGGGAGCTTTGCTGGTGAAGGAGAAGAAGCAAGAGGACTGGCGGCTCATCAAAACAAGTCTGGGGAGGTCCTTTGCAGGCGGCCAGTTCTAGCTGCCTGCAAAGGACTTCCCCACGTTTGCTTTGGTAGAAAGCTCTGCGCGGCAGTTAGAAAGCTCTGTGCGGAGGTTTCTAGCGACGTGCGCGGCCGCGCACGCGCGCACCTTAGAGGGAACAGTGACCGTGACCTGATATTGAAAATCTCTATAGACATATACTATGCAATATAGTACTCTTACAACCACTTTCAACTTCTTCATGAAGATCTGGAGTTGGGGTACATTTGTCCCTCAGTGGATAAAGTGAACCATTGGAAATCATGTCAGATGGGTTTTGCCAGTATTTTGCCCTGCCAATCCTAGGAAGAGTGGGAGTCACTGACAAGTAGTGGAATTAAGAACCAACTACCAACTGAGCAAGACTACTTTAGTTGGTTATATTGTAAGGCATTGCAAACACTTCCAGCTTGATCAAACATAATTTAGTTGTGCCGTCAGCTAAAAGAGGTGAGATCTTAATTCTGCAGAAGGTATCCATTTTGTTCACTGGATCTCTTTCCTAGAATTGGTGGAAGAAAATTATCCCATTATTCTTGGGATTCTCTGATAATAAGGAAACATGTTTCCTTGTTTAGGATGTTGTGTCCTTTGAGGAAGTGTCCGTGTATTTCTCCAAGGAGGAGTGGTCTCAACTGGATGCTGACCAAAAAGCACTGCATGGAGAAGTCATGCTGGAGAATTCCAGGAATCTGTTTTCTCTGGGTAAGAACCCTTTTCTGTGCTCAGAAATATAGAGAAGGGAGTTAAATGTTATTTCTGGGGGGAAAAATATTTACTTACAGTGCATTCAGAAAGTATTCTGACCCCTTCATTATTTTCAATTTTGTTATGTTGCTACATCATTCTACAGTTGTTGAAATGAGTATTTTGTATTTTAGGAGCAGGAAACGTTTAAGAAAAAAAGAATATACTTTATGTAAATGGTAGGCTATGCAGATTTCAAATTTTTCTGTGAATTAATTTCCTTCTTCCATAAAATCAGTTTGGTCCAATGGTTAAGATACCAGGCTAGAAACTGGGTGACTGTGAGTACTGGTTCTACAATAGGCATAAATGGTGACTTTGGGCCAAAACTCTCTCAGTCCATGTTAAAGGGTTTTTGTAGGGCCATGATGGCGAACCTATGATACGCATGCCCAAAGTGGCACATAGAGCCATGTGGCCTGGCATGCCATTTGACCAAACTGATTTTATGGAAGAAGGAAATTTATTGAAAGAAAAATTGGAAAACATCATAACCTGGCTTTTTACATAAAGATTTTTTAAAAATGCTTTCTGCTCATAAAATACACTGTACTCATTTCATAGAAGATATTAGCAAGAATCTGGGGAACAGGCTCCATGCAGGGATGGTGTGGCCTCTCTCAAGCCAGGTTCTGCCGACCACGATTCGGTATTCCCTCCTGGGTTCCTGATGGTCCTAAGCTGCTATAGCCAAGACCACATGAGTCCTGAGAGGGATGTTCCCTTCTTAGAGATGTGCCCATTTGTGTACCGAGTTTGCCTTTAATCTAAGTTGAGGGTGGGTACGGTGTCCAATACACTACCGAAGGTTGTGGCACCATGGAATTGTCCCAGGTCAAACATTAGTTCAGGGTTGTGATCCAATCCTATAGAAACAAAAATATACAGTTTTCCTTTTTCTTTTCCAAGGCTTTAATGGGCAAGAGAATGAGAGTTGCAAGCGGAAACACCAATCGATCCATTCAAAAGTGGGGGAAAGGAAATTTGAAGATCAGATGCAACCAAAGAATGATGAAACAAAGAAATCACAAAGTGGAATTAAAAATGGTTTTTCTCGGGTCCATTGGCTTCCTAACCAGACAGTTATCAATAATGGAGAAAGACCATATACATCCATGGAGTGTGGAAAGAGGTTCAATAAATCTGATCATCTCTTTTCTCATAAAAAGACACATTCAGAAGAGAAACCAAATACCTGCATGGAGCAGGGAAAGGCCGCCTCCTTTAATTATTCCGTTATAACACATCAAAGGAATCACAAAGGAGAAAGACCTTATAAATGCATGAAGTGTGGAAAAACCTTTAATTGTAGCAGTAGTCTTAATTCCCACAATTTGATCCACACAGGAGAAAAGCCATATCAATGCATGGAATGTGGAAAGGGTTTTAGGAAGAGTGGTAATCTTAATACTCACAAGAGAATTCACACAGGAGAGAAACCGCATCAATGCATGGAATGTGGAAAGACCTTTAGTTACATGAATAGTCTTTATTACCACATGAGGATCCACACAGGAGAAAGACCTTATAAATGCATGGTGTGTGGAAAGACCTTTACTCATAGTAATGATCTTAATTCCCACAAGAGGATCCACAAAGAAGGACCTTATAAATGCATGGAGTGTGGAAAGACCTTTACTGGTATTTGTGATCTTAATTCTCACAAGATGATCCATACAGAAGAAGGACCTTATAAATGTGTGACATGTGGGGATAGCTTTAGAAGGAGTTGTGAGATCATATCACATAAAAAGATCCATATGGGAGAAAAATGGAGTTGAACTTTTTAAGGAGTAGCGCTTTTACCTGCTCTAGAGGCTTCCGCACATGGGAAAAGCCATATCAATAAAGAAATTGTGGAAAGAGCTTCAAGGGAAATCCAGATAGTCCTTGATGTATGATTGTAATTGAGCCCAAAATTTGTGTTGCTAAGCAAAACATTAAGTGCATTTTACCCCGTTTTACGAGTTTTCTTGCTACTTTTTTTGAGTGAATCACTGTAGTTGTTAAGTTAGTTATGAAATGAATCAGGCTTCCCCATTGGATTTGCTTGTCAGAAGCTCACAAAAGATGATCAAATGATCCAGGAACACTGCAGCTGACATGAATCGGTTGCCAATATCTGAAGTTTGATCAGGTGATTGTTGAGATGCTTCAACAGTCATAAGTGTGAAAAATGGACGTCATGTTTTTCAGTGCTTCTATAACTTTGAATAATCACTATATGAACTGTAGTAAATTGAGGACTACCTATAGTTGTCCAATATATTATACAGGGATCATTTGAGTAATAATCCAAATAAACTGTAGCTCTTCTTAGACATGCATGCATAAATTGCGTTTCTAGTGCAAACCAGAACAGTGTGGATCCCTAATCCTGCTTGTGGTTTTTGCTAAGTTTCAAAAGACAAAGGACTTTTCTATGTGCAGAAATATTCTGTGGTTTTTTTTCATTGTTTCAAATATTCCAAAATACCAAACATGATTATCACATTACTCTTCAATTATCTTAGATTAAAAAGAGAAAAAAACCCATAACTTTGTTAGAGGTTATCAGATATCTCTTGGTGTTGCCTGAATATTTCTGTTCTGATATTGGACAAAGTAGCTGGGCCTTTCCCTTTTTTGAGGTGTTCTACCTTTTCCATCTCTGCTTGTCTGAGAAAGAGTCCAGTGAGAGTTCTTATTTCCGCATCCAGAATGATGGATGCTACCAATGTCTCATGGGTTCTTTTTAAACCAGGAGTTCCCAACCCAAAGGCTGTGGCCTGTTTGGAACTGGGCCACGGAAGCAGTGGGTGAGCTTGTGCGGAAGTTGCTCCACTTGTGCAAGTGGCAAGCACTGGCACTGATATGGAAACCTCTATTTTTGTGAGCGACTGGTGCACAGGCCAGCTACTCCCACAAATGGAGCTGTGCATGCATGCGTCTTCCTGCTGCTTGCACAGAACCATCCTCTGTCTCTCCCTCCCACCTCGCTTTGCTACAAAGTCCAAAAGGTTAGGGACTGCTGTTTCAAATCATCAACCATACCCAGTTTGATTGAGTTGAGCTCAAAATATTTATGAGTAGCACTGGATTCTAGATGGTTTCTCCCAATACGGGTTGTGGAAATGTTTTACTTTGAAAAAATATAGAAGATACAAACGAGAAATATACAAACAATGAATTCTTTTTATGTTTGTGTTTATACTAAATCAGAAATGTCAAACACAAGTCCCGTCAGTGAGAACCAGCCCGTGATCAGATTAGATGTGGTCCATAGGGTTGCCCTAGAAACAGCAGAGGGCTGTCCCCCGCCACCTCAGCCCATCCTACCCCCCCCACCTGGACACTACCCCTGGGTGTGTGCACAGGAGATGGTGAGCAAAGCAAGGTCCGGAAAGTCGAGTAGACGGCAGAGGCCGTGGGGGCGGACGCTGCACTGGTGCTCTCAACGATCATGGCTCACTTGCTGTCCCAGCCTTGCAGCTGGTCCTGGCCTCCAGGCACTGTCCTTTTCACTGGGCTGGCCCTTTCCCCACATGGGAAAGCTATGGCAACTGGCAGCTCTGCCACTCTTCCCTCTCCCCACGTCCCTTCCTGGGCATGGAGGAAAGGAAGAAGGGAAGGAAGGAGAGAGGAATGGGGACGAGGGAGGGAGGGAGGTATAGATTGTAATGAGATGGAGGGTGGACTTGAGTGAACTGCCTTAGCAATTATCCACCAGCAACCCTGCTAGTCTTGCCATCCCCTTTGTCCCCTCCTCTTGGCCTCTCCTTGTGGTCTGCCATCCGAACACTGACAATGCTTTGCTTACAAAGTTGGGTCTGCATGGAAAGGGAGTGGGCCTCTCTCTGGCACACTTTGTTCTCACACACCCATTGTGAGCAACATGGCCAAGAAGAGTAAGCACAGCAGCTGCAATCACAAAGAGAAGATAAAGGCGGCTGAGGAACCCTTCAGGAAGGGTTGACCTGGGCTGCAAGATCCCAGGCCTCTGTGCATCCCGTGCCTCTATCCAGGGATCCTCCATATGGCCTGAGAGGGATAGCGAGGCTCCTTTGATAGGCGAAGCTTTGGTGCTTGTCCTGGTCTCGCCTTCCTCTGCTGGAGACCTCTGGATACCTATTTCCAGCCTTGTCTGGCCCATAATAGGCAGTTGCTTATGGAAGTGTGGAGGAGAAAGTTTACAGGAAGTAGTTTCCCCCATGTCCAGCTTTTGCCTTGACAGATCTCTGGAGAGGAGGAAGGGTGCCCTAACAAGCCAGCATCTTTACCACACCTAACTGGAAACAAGGATTTCCTTTCAGAAAGGGCTAGCCTCTTTCGTGCAGGACGGAGTGTTCCTAACCCTAACCGTCTCCAAAGATCTATCAAGGTAGAAGTTGGTCTCTGCTCCCTGTAAACTTTAACCTCCATCCTTTCACACTCAACAGTGTTGGCCCTCCCTCTGTTGCTTTGTTGGAAGTAGGTATTGGACAGGGAAACAAACACCAATGATGTCTGAGATTGGGAGAAGAACGTCTCCATTGTCGTCCTGTGCATGCCCGCGTGCACACTCACCCCCCCCCCCACGCCATCCAAGCTTGATGACTTTTATCAACATCTAAGCTTGCAAATTGCCAATCATGCCTGTGCTTGGAAAAAAAAGCACTGAATTTTCCCCATCTGGAGTTGCCTAGTGCAGCATATTCCATCCTGATCCAGCTGTCCCAAGTCAGCCACACCCAGTGAGTGGTATCAACCAACCATGGCCACCTGGCCACACTCACCCGGCCTCTGTGAGTTGTCATAGTCTTACAAGAGCCGAGGTGGCACAGTGGTTAGGGTGCAGTACTGCAGGCCACTTCAGCTGACTGTTATCTGCAGTTCAGTGGTTCTAATCTCACTGGCTCAAGGTTGACTCAGCCTTCCATCCTTCCGAGGTGGGTGAAATGAGGACCCGGATTGTTGTTGGGGGCGATATGCTGACTCTGTAAACCGCTTAGAGAGGGCTGAGAACACCCTATGAAGCGGTATATAAGTCTAACTGCTATTGCTATTGCTATTACATGCAACTGGCCTTTTGAGGGTAACCATAATGCTGATGTGGCTCTCAATAAAATTGAGTTTGACACCCCTACTTTGCATCATCCCCCTGAACATTAATTGTATCATGTATGGAAAAAGCTTCATTCCTCTAACAAAATAAGCCAGAATGAAGGGAAGAATTGCTCTCACAAAATAAGCCAGAATGATGGGAAGCCCATTAAATGCATATTCAAAAATTATATTTCAAGTACTTTTTGCCTATCATATGATAAGGTTTAGGAAAAAATCTAAATGTGAATTAAATTTAATTAAATATCCACTGGTATGGTTATTTATGAGACATTATTAAATTTCATTTTGTTCTAACTAAAAATTAAAAATACATGAAACTTACCGTAAGATTTGTGGGAGGCAATAGTTTAGGCTTTCAGAGGACCTGACTTCTTTGAAAATATTTCTTCAAATATTGTTAATTGATGTTTTTGCACCAAACAGGTAAAAAGGCACTGATTATGGTTTCCCAAAAATTATGTCATTTTTGTCATAATGGAAATACTGTTCACTGATGGTTCTAGATTAAACAGGTGAAAGGGCAGTGATTTAGGTTTTGTAATCATGTCATTTTTTTCATAATGGAAAAGTGACAAAGTTAGACAGGTTGGACTTAGAAGGAGCCTTGATATGTAGATAAATGGGCTGGAAAGAATGGAGCCAGAATTTAAAATTGCTTCTTAACCACAATTTCCCCTCTATCCTTTCTTTCATTAATTGTAGCTAAATCTATTTTTTCTTGCATTATCCACCTCCAAATCCAGATTAATCTTTTCAAACCATTAAAATCTTCATTACTTTTTACTAGAAAAAAAATTCTTTTTCTCCAAAGCTCTTAAGGTTCCTACTCAAATTTCCTGAGGCGTATTTCCTACTCATCACCAAAATAAAACTATTCATGTCTTTTTTTTTTGCCTCATAGTATTTGAGATTTATATTTATTTTTCAGTATTTGCCTTCTTTCATTTTGGGATTCCACTATTTCTCCAGTCATATATGAGACTTTATTCTCCCAATCATCATTTCTCCCTCATGGCGGCTTGTTTTGAGGTAAAAAATTTAAAGGTCTACATTTTGGTTCTTTTCTTTTGATGCTTCTTTTTCATCAGGATCTATTTTTCAGGATTATTCGCATTATTACAGACTGCCTCTAGTGTTTCCAGGCCTCCTTGGATGCCCAAAAGCATGAATTTGAAAAGGCAGCTTAATAATTGAGCTCATTAAAGAAAAATCAATACAAATCTTAATTTTCCTCAACCTGTCGCTTTCCTCCCTGTGTCTCTGCCAGCCCCCTGATCTCTCCTCGCATCAGCCACAAGAAACAGGCTGGGTTTCAGAGAGAGACTTTCGTTTCTTGTCTTTTGACCGCCCTGCCATTTCTGACAGGATTTTGCTCGTTTTTGATTTCTTCACAAGATCACAGGTGGTTCTTAGACGTTAAAAAGAGGAAAATCTTTAAACTGATGCTTGCTGGAGATGCCACGTCTTTCCTAGATAGACAGTGTCAGAGGGAATCTTTCCTTAATCTAACCTAATGCCTATCATCCCAGAGACGCATGGAACATAACGTCCTGCGACCTTGCTGGGTCTTCTCGTAATGCGCATAGGATCCTCTAGGGGGCTCCCTGGAAGAACCGGGCAGCTCCTTCCCGCGCACCCGCGTTAGAAGAGAACTGAGCATGCGCCGGCCTCTTTCCCAAGTCAAGTGTTTCTTGCTTCCCGAGAGGTTTTCCAGCAAAGGTTTGAAAGGTTGTCCGCTCTTTCTACGGTGTCCGAGTCTGCTCCTGCCCACCCCTCCTTCGCTGTGAGTCTTTGGGTGAGTTTTTCTAGCAAAGGAAGGGGCTGCAGGGAGGTTTTCATGGTTCGAGATCCAGACGTGATTCGGGGTTCAGTGATGGGGCTTTTCTCCCGCGCTGGAGGCTCACATTGGAGACATGCAAAACTTTATCAGAAGGGGGGGGGGAGCCCCTGATTCCATGTTCCCCTGCCGTCTCTGTGCATGCGCGGGCCAGGCAGGAAGAAAGCAAAGCTTCGGATCCTCCCAGTTGGCGCTAGAGAGAGAGAAAAAAAACAGAGCGTCAGAAAGGAACTCTGAATGAAACATAACACTGATACCCATTGTAATTGGTTACTTGGTACCATGTTCAGGGATTTTATGCAACACATAAAGAAATTGCAGCTTCCTGCAATAACACCCGTTGAACTGCAAAAAACTGCACTACTTGAAACATCATACATTTAAAGAAGATCCTTGGTTGATACCTAGGATGCTGGCAGCAACCCATATCAACCATTAATACCATCAATGGTATTTGTGACACATCTTTAAATGTTCACTTGATTGAGTTTCATGTTTAATGAATAAAAGAAATAATAATAATAATTGGAACACAAAACGCCAGACATCACAGTTGTCAAAAACCGAAACATATAATTTATTGACATTGCTGTTCCAGGAGATGCCAGAGTCAAAGAAAAAGAACTGGAAATCACGAAAAATCGCGACCTGGCCATCAAAACTACACGATTATGGATGAAACATGTAACTGTGATACCCATTGTCATTGGAGCACTTGGCACCATGTCCAAGAATTTTATAAGATGCATCAACAAATTGTAGCTTCCTGCAAAAAACTGTGCTACATGGAACAGTAGCACAGTAGTATTTTAAGAAGGTTCTTGGTTGATACCTAGGATGCTGGCAGCAATCCATATCAACCATTAGCACCAGTCAGTGGTATTTGTGATGCGTTTTTGAATGTACAGTGGACTGACTTTCATGTTCAATGAATAAAATATATAAAGTATATAATAATATAATGAAGACATTTAAAAATTAAATTTTAATAATTTTCCCTTTATGTATAGAGATAAAGTTAATTAATCATCCCCCCCCCTGACATTGGTAGGTTCATTGAAATTTCTTTTTTTGATTATTCCTTTCCCCTTCCCTTCCCTCTCTTTATAAGGATGCTACATAGTTCAATTTATCACCCTAGTAAACACCCTAAATTATTTGTTTTCCATTTCAGGAATATAAGCTGGGAATACTTTATGGTTCTTCTGGAATCTTAAGTATCTTGTCTGAGAAGAGAGCTGAATGGCCTTGGAAAATTTCCCCAGACCTCTTGTGAACAGAAAGACCTGTGGAGATCCTTAGGTCCATTTTGGAGCTGCATTAGAGACCAGAGAGAAGATGGAGGGCCAACACCCAGCAGAACCAGAAATTGGAAAAGGTCCCCCAGCTGCTCTGCCTTGGAGCTGTGGGAAGAATGGGGCAAGTCCTGGGCGGATGCCCCAACAAGAGGCATCCAATAGTTTAGAGGTCCAGTGCTGTCACTTCAGGAAAGTGCGGTTTCAGAATGGGAGCCGTCCCCGAGATGTTTGCACTCAGCTTCACTATCTTTGTCGACAGTGGCTGCAACCAGAAAAACACACAAAGGCTCAGATGCTGGACCTGGTGCTCCTGGAACAATTGCTGGCTGTCCTTCCCCCAGAGATGTCAAAATGGGTGCGGGAGTGTGGAGCAGAGACCAGTTCTCAGGCGGTGTCCCTGGCCGAAGGCTTCTTGCTGACTCAGGAGGAGGAAAACATGCAAGAAGAGTTGCAGGTGGGAGAATGGAATCATGGCAGCTCTAAAGAGGATCTCTCTGAATTTGTCAATTCCTTTCTGTCTGTGATTATTATCCTAAGGACATTTTTGTGTTCTTCTAGAAGATGTATTTTGGGCAATTCTTCCCTTCTGTTTCAGTAATGAACATTGGGGGCCTCTAGTTTGAAGGTGCAGTATGATAATTCATTTCTATCTCTGTGCTGTTCCTTTGTTTCTCCTATCACATCATGTCTAGAAATCTTCGGAAGCTTTAGCTGAGTATCCTAAGGGGAGGAAAGAGTCATTCAAATCTTCTCAAGAGCTTCTCTTCAGGGAGAACATCCAGAAAGATCAAAATCAAGATGCTATGCAAGGTAAAAAAAGCTTGAGATTTTGATGATGCGAGATTTCAACATTTAGCTGATTCTTTCGCTCCTCTTCATTGGAGTGTCTCTCTTTAACAAATCTGCTTCCAGTATTTTTCTCTTTCTCACAGAGAATAGAAAACTGTCCTTGGACTTTTTAGAATCTCCTCTTTATGCTGGAGCTGAAAGATTTGCTGAACCGCTTCTTCAGGTAAGGAGAAGAAAGACTGGAAAAGATCCATGAATCTTGGATGGATTTCATTTTATTCTAGAGTTCAATGTATAAAATTGCTCCTTCTAAGCAATACAAATTTGACCTCAGGACACTGAACATTCACACTCAGCTTAATCTACCCTCTTCCTTCTGAGGGTATCCTTTGTGAGTGGCTTTCTCCACCCCTACTGCTTTACCATCAGGTTTCATTGACCAGACTGTTGTCAGCATCGGGGTTCTTCCTTCCGTGTTCCAGGGTTTTTTTCACACACCATTAGAAAGAAAATATTATCTTTGGGACAACCGTGACCTGGTATTGAGAATCTCTATAGACATATACTATGTAATATAGTACTCTTACAACCACTTTCAACCTCTTCATGAAGGTCTGGAGTTGGGGTACATTTGTCCCTCAGTGGATAAAGTGAACCATTGGAAATCATGTCAGGTGGGTTTTGGCAGTATTTTGCCCTGCCAATCCTAGGAAGAGTGGGAGTCACTGACAAGTAGTGGAATTAAGAACCAACTGCCAACTGAGCAAGACTACTTTAGTTGGTTATATTGTAAGGCATTGCAAACACTTCCAGCTTGATCAAACATAATTTAGTTGTGCCGTCAGCTAAAAGAGGTGAGATCTTAATTCTGCAGAAGGTATCCATTTTGTTCACTGGATCTCTTTCCTAGAATTGGTGGAAGAAAATTATCCCATTATTCTTGGGATTCTCTGATAATAGGGAAACATGTTTCCTTGTTTAGGATGTTGTGTCTTTTGAGGAAGTGTCCGTGTATTTCTCCAAAGAGGAGTGGTCTCAACTGGATGCTGACCAAAAAGCACTGCATGGAGAAGTCATGCTGGAGAATTCCAGGAATCTGTTTTCTCTGGGTAAGAACCCTTTTCTGTGCTCAGAAATATAGAGAAAGGAGTTAAATGTTATTTCTGGGGAAAAAAATATTTATTTACAGTGCATTCAGAAAGTATTCTGACCCCTTCATTATTTTCAATTTTGTTATGTTGCTACATCATTCTACAGTTGTTGAAATGAGTATTTTGTATATTAGGAGCAGGAAACATTTAAGAAAAAAAGAATGTATTTTATGTAATAAGGGAGGCTATGCAGATTTCAAATTTTTCTGTGAATATATTTCCTTCTTCCATAAAATCAGTTTGGTCAAATGGTTAAGATACCAGGCTAGAAACTAGGTGACTGTGAGTACTGGTTCTACAATAGGCATAAATGGTGGCTGGGTGACTTTGGGCCAAAACTCTCTCAGTCCATGTTAAAGGGTTGTCCTCTTCCGGATTTCTGGCGCACATGAGCATGCAATAATCAGCTGGCCTTTGTGCGTGGGGCAGTGCCGGAAAACATAAGAGCTGGTCTTATGTTTTCCGGCGTGAGCATGTGTGCCAGCCAGCTGATTTATGCAGGCAAACCTAAAGTCTTGCTGGTGCAGAGGAAACCGGAAGTACCTTATCTGGCCTACATATGACCCTGAGCATCTCCTCTTCCTAGTCGCCGCCCTGACGAGCGTGCGTGCAGGTAAAGTATGCGCCTAAAGTGTTCCCTTTTTGGCACTTGGTGCCGAAAATGTTCGCCATCACTGTTGTAGGTGATGAAACAGCAGAAAGAGAGAATATCTGATATGTCCACTTCCCTTATTATTTGCAAAAAATAAAGGAAGCATATAGAGTTCATTCAGAAAGTATTCAGATCCCCTTCACTTTCATCAATTTTGTTATGCTGCAGGCTGATTCCACAGTCGTTGAAATTCATTTTTTTCCTCATTTATCTGCACTCAGTTCCTGATAATGACAAAGTAAAAATAGAATTTTAGAAATGTCTGTAAATTTATTAAAAAGAAAAAACTGAAATATCACATTGAAGTAAGTATTCAGAGCCTTCACTCAGTACTTTTTGAAGCACCTTTGGCAGCAATTGAAGCCTCCAGTCTTTTTGGGTATGAGATGACAAGTTTTACGCACCTGGATTGGGGGATTTTCCGCCATTCTTCCTTCCAAATCCACAGAAGCTCAGTCAGATTGGATGGTGACCATCGTTTGAGAGTCATTTTCAGGTCCCTCTAGAGATGTTAAAAAAGGTTGAAGTATGGCTCTGGGTGGGCCACTCTAGGACATTCACAGAGTTGTTCCTAAACCACTCCTGTGTTTTGGCTGTTTGTTGTATGGTTGTCACGTAGGAAAGTGAATCTTTACCCCAGTCTCAGGTCCTGAGCACTGTGTTGTACATATTTTCATTGAGGATATCTCTATATTGCTCCATTCAGCTTTCCGTCACCCATGACCAGTCTCCCAGTTTCTGCTGCTGAAAAACACTCCTACAGCATGATGCTGCCAACCATCAGGCTTCACTGTTGGGATGGTATTGGGCAGGTGATGGGTGGTTTCCTCCAGACATAATGTTTAGAATTGAGGTCAACAGGTCAATCTTGGTTTCATCAGACCAGGGAATCTTACTTACTACAGTCTGAGAGTCCTTCAAGTGCTTTTTTGAAACTCCAAGTGGGCTTTCATGGGTTACGCACTGAGAAAAGACATCCTTCTAGCCAATATGCCATAAATCCCAGATCACTGGAGGGCTGTAGTGATGGTTGTCTCCAACCAGAATTTCTGGAGCTCAGTCAGAATGACTATTGGGTTCTCAGTCACCTCTCTTACTAAGGCCATTCTACCCCAATTGCTCATTTTGACTGGGCAACCAGCTGTTGAAGAGTCCTGGTGGGGCCAAACGTCTTCCATTTGAGAATTATGGGGTCCATTTTGCTCTTAGGAACCTTTAGTGCAGCAGAAATTTTATGGTAGCATTCCCCAGATCTGTTCCTTTGCAATAATCCTGTCTCTGAGCTCTGCAAGCAGTTCTTTTGTCCTAGTGGCTTTTGGTCTGCCTCACCATGCACTGCCAGCTGTGAGGCCTTCTATGGAGAGCTGTGTGTCTTTCCAATCCCATCCAATCAATTGAATTGACCACAGGTGAACTCCAATCATGGCACAGAAACATGTCAGCAACAAACATGAGAAATGGGAGGCACCTGAACTAAATTTCAAACGTTGTAAAGAGTCTGAATACTTACGTTAATGTGATATTTCAGTTATTTCTTTTAAATAAACTTACAGACATTTCTAAAATTCTGTTTTTACTTTGTCATCATGGGGTACTGAGTGTAGATTAATGAGGAAAAAATGATTTTCAACAATTATAGAATCAGGTATACTATAATAAAATTGACAAATGTGAAGGGAGTCGGAATACGTTCTGAATGCACTCTATATGCCTCTTTTATTTTTTTGTAAATAATTAGGGTACTATGACATATCCAATATTCCCCCTTTCTGCTGTTTTCCGAACCCTGTGAGATGGGTTGAGCTGAGAAAGATTGGCCCAAAGTCACCCAGCCAGCATTCATTCTTATGGCAGAACTAGTACTCAGAGTCACCCAGTTTCTAGCCTGGTGTCTTAACCATTTGACCAAACTGATTTTATGGAAGAAGGAAATTTATTGAAAGAAAAATTGGAAAACTTCATTACCTGGCTTTTTACATATTTTCTAAAAATGCTTTCTGCTTATAAAACATAATATTCATTTCATAAAAGATATTAGCAAGACTCTGAGGGACAGTCTCCATGCAGGGATGGTATGGCCTCTCTTGAGCCAGGTTCTGCCTACCAGGATTCGGTATTTTCTCCTGAACCTGGTTACTGGGTTCTTGATAGTCCTGAGCTGCTATAACCAAGACCAGATGAGCCCTGAGAGGGATGTTCCCTTCTTAGAGATGTGCCCTTGTGTACTGAGTTTGGCATTAGTCTTAAGTTTATATAAATCCATGAAGTGTGGAAATTGGTTTATTAAATCCGATCATCTCATTTCTCATAAAATTGCACATTCAGAAGAGAAACGATTTACCTGCATGGAGTGTGGAAAGAGCTTTCCTCGTAGTAATGGTCTTAATTCCCACAAGAGGATCCACCCAGGAGAGAACCCATATCAATGCATGGAGTGTAGAAAAGATTTTAGGAAGAAGAGTGCTCTGATTCACTATAAAACAATTCATACAGAGAAAAAGGCACATTCAGAAGAGAAATCAAATACCTGCATGGAGTGTGGAAAGACCTTCTGTGATAATTATTCTCGTAGAAGACATGAAGGGATTCACAAAGGAGAACGACCTTATAAATGCATGGAGTGTGGAAAGACTTTTAGATGTAGCAGTAGTCTGAATACCCACAAGAGGATCCACACAGGAGAGAAACCATATCAATGCGTGGAGTGTGATGAGGCCTTCTGTTATTCTAAGACTCTTAGAATCCATCAAAGGAATCACAGAGGAGAAAAACCTTATAAATGTATGGAGTGTGGAAAAACCTTTACTTCTAGCAGTAGTCTGAAATCCCACAATTTGATCCACACAGGAGAGAAGCCGTATCAATGCATGGAGTGTGGAAAGGGTTTTAGGAAGAGTGGTAATCTTAATACCCACAAAAGGATCCATACAGGAGATAAACCCTATCAATGCATAGAGTGTGGCAAGACTTTCTGTTATTATCTTTCTTTTACAACCCATAAAAGGAATCACAAAGGAGAAAGACCTTATATATGCATGGTGTGTGGAAAGACCTTTACTTATAGTAGTAGTCTTAATTCCCACAAGAGAATCCACACAGGAGAAAGACCTTATAAATGCATGGAGTGTGGAAAGGGCTTTACTCGTAGTAATGATCTTAAATCGCACAAAAGGACCCACACAAGAGAAAGACATTATAAATGCATGGAGTGTGGAAAGAGCTTTACTCGTAGTACTCATCTTAATTCCCACAAGAGAGTCCACACAGGAGAGAAGCCATAAAATGTTTGGAATGTGGAGAGGGGTTTAGAAACAATTGTGATCTCACTTCCCATAAAAAGATCCATACAGGAGAAAAAAACCATATGAATGCGTGGAGTGAGGGACGAGCTTTGTAAGGAGTAATGCTTTTACTCTCCATAGAAGCATCCACACATGGGAGAAATCACATCAATAAAGGAATTATGGAAAGAGCTTCAATAGAAATGCAGGTAGTCCTCAACGTATTACTGCAGTTGAGCCCCAAATTTCTGTTCCTAAGTGAGACTGTTATTAAGTATGTTTTACCCAGTTTTATGACTTTTCTTGCCACATTTGTTAAGTGAATCATTGTAGTTGTTAAGTTAGTAATAATGTTATGAAATGAACCTAGCTTCCCCATTGGATTTGCTTGTCAGAAGCTCACAAAAGATGATCACATGATCCGGGACATTCCAGCTGTTATGCATCAGTTGCCAAGCATCTGAAATTTGATCAGTTAACTATTGGGATGTTGCAACAGTCATAAGTCTGAAAAATGGTCATGAGTCACATTTTCAGAGCTTCTATAACTTTGAATAATCGCTATATGAACTGTAGTAAATCAAGGACTACATATAGTTGTCTAAAATATGCAAGGGCCATTTGAGTAATAGTCCAAATAAACTAGCTCTTCTTAAACATGCATGCATAAATTGCCTTTCTGGTGCAAACCAGAACAGTGGATACCTAATCCTGCTTGTGGTTATGCTAAGTCCAAATAGACAAAAGCCTTCTCTAAACATAGAAATATAAGAATGATAAATATAAAAAAGGATAACAATTATGTGAATGTATACTTAAAATGGTATGTAAGAGAATAAAAAATAAAAAAAATTCTTAAAGAAAAGAAATATTCCTGATTGTTTTCCATTACCCTATTTTTCGGAGTATAAGACGCACCTTTCCCCCCTCTAAAAGTGGGTGAAAATTGCTGTGCGTCTTATACACCAAATGTTGAAGCCCTGCCCATCTGCCGACTTCCTGCCTTTGGCTGTTTTTGGCCTCTGCATGCTCCATTTTATACCTGTTCCAGGCTGTGGGAATTGCCACAGCACATCGCTGCCAATCGCTGCCTTTGTGCATCAGGTTTTCGGCATCCACATGTCCCCTCTTTGGCCTCCGTGCGTTGCATCCGCGGCAGGGGAAGAACTGATTTCCGCTGCCTGGAATGCGACATGCGGAGGCCAGAAACGGGGCATGTGGAGGCTGAAACATGACATGGCGCACGGGACACAGCAATGAACTGTGGCAATCCCAGCAGCCTGGAACAGCTGATTGAGGGTATTCCAGGAGGGGTCCTCCATGTGGCCTGAGAGGTATGGCAAGGTTCCTCTGGTGGGCCAGGCTTTGGTGATCATCTTGGCCTCATCTTCCTCTGCTGGAGACCTCTGGATCCCTATATCCAGTCTTGCCTGGCCCATAATAGGCAGAGGCTGCTGCTGCATGTGAAAGGAGGAGAAGGTTTGCAGGAATCACTTTCCTCCACGTCCAACTTTTGCCTCTCTGGAGAGGAGGAAGGATGCCCCACCAAGCCAGCATCTTTACCACATATAACTAGAAACAAGGATTTCCTTTCAGAAAGGGCCAGCCTCTCGTTCAGGACAGCTGGGGAGTGCTCCTCCCCTCCTCTTCCTCTCCAGAGATATTTCAAGGCAGAAGTTGGACTCTGCTCCCTGCAAACATTCTCCTTCACCCTTCCACACTCAACAGTGTCGTCCCTCCACCTGTTGCCTTGCTGGGAGGAAGTACCGGACAGGGAAACAAACACCAACGATGTCTGAAATTGGGAGAAGAACATCTCCTTTGTCGTCCTATGCACACACGCACGCGTCAATCCAAGCTTGGTGACTTTTATCAACATCTGAGCTTGCAAACTGACAATCATGCCTGGGCTTGGGAAAAAAGGCAATGAATTTTCCCCACCTTGAGTTACCCAGTGCAATTTATTCCATCCTGACCCAGCTGTCCCAAGTCAGCCACACCTAGTGAATGGTATTGAACCAACTATGGCCACCTGGCCATACCCACCCAGCCTCTTTGAGTTGTCATAGTCTTACATGTAACTGGCCCTTTGTGGGCAACGATAATACTGATGTGGCCCTCAATGAAATTGTTCTGACCTAAGCTTCCTGAGACAGTAAAATCACATGCTTAGTCCCAAAAACCCTCTTTTTATAAAAACGGCTTTGAATTATGATTCACAACATATCTGTGAAGAGTCTGACAGAACTGTGCCACAGTCTTTCAGGGTAAGGCTTATAAGCACCCACCTTTATGTTGCCAAAGACCTAATTGCCAATTAGTTTTGCAAGGCCAAATGGAACACAGAGTCAAATGGAGCTTCAGAGTTTAAACCGACCAGAACGAACAAAATCGCTTCCTTCAAAGACTCATGTCCGTTTGTTCCTCTTTTATGTCTTATGTGAGGGGCCAATCATCTCCAAGCCTTACTCTCGAGTCACCCCTTTATCTTAGCTGTTCTTGCCTTCTGGCAGGTTTGCGCATGCGCACAGCGGGAACAGGCTTTCCTTGTTCCTGTTTTGCTGATTTCAGACTCGACGCTCCGGAGGCAGCACATAACTCCCAGATGGCCCTAATCCTCTCTCTGCCTCTGACATGGAACCCTCATCTGAGCCTTCCCCAGACTCCAGAACTGGCCCGTGTTCCTCTCCAGCCTCCTCACTGTTCGACTCTGCTGCCAGCTCTGCAGGCTGCCGGTGGACCACAACAGAAATTGAGTTTGACACCCTTGCATTGCACCATCCCCATGAATATGTGATTGTATCAAGCACTGAAAAAGCTTCATTTCTCTAACAAAATAAGCCAGAATGAGGGGAAGTCCATGCTATGCATGTTCAAAATCCCCTTTTCTCATTTCTGACAGGATTTTGCTCATTTTGATGCTTTCTGGCAATCCTTAAGAGATCCTTCAGACAAGCTGCTCTTCAGGAAAGGGATTTTTAAGTCTTCACAATATCAGAGATGGTTCTTTGAGATTAAAAATGGAAAATCTAGAAACTGATGCTTGCCAGAGAGGCCACTTCCTTCGCGCAATGCGCATAGGATCCTCTAGGGGGCTCCCTGGAAGAGCGGGGCAGTTTCCTCCCGCCCATGTGTTACAAGAGAACTGAGCATGCGCTGGTCTCTTTCCCAAACCAAGGGAGATGCATGCTTTGCGAGGCATTTTCCAGCAAAGGCTTGAAAGGTTGTCCGCTCTTTTTACGGTGTCCGAGTCTCCTCCGCCCCCCCCTTCGCTGTGAGCCTTTGGGTGAGTCTTTCTAGGAAAGGAAGGGGCTGCAAGGAGGTTTTCATGGTTCGAGATCCAGACGTGATTCAAGGTGCAGTGATGGGGCTTTTCTCCAGCGCTGGAGGCTCGCATTGGAGACATGCAAACCTTCATCAGGTTTACTATCGTGGGATGGGGGGGTGGGAAAGGTGATGATCCCATGTTCCCCTGCCGCCCCTGTGCAGACACGAGTCAGGCACAGGAGAAAGTAAAGTTTCGCGCCCTTCGCTTTGCCCCCAGGGGAAAAAAAAAAAAACCAGGATCGCAGGACGCTCCATTTCGATGGGAAAACCTCTGCCTGGGAGAGGGAGGAGGAGAGGTCGTCTTTGCAGAATGGATTTGTGTCTCCAAGTCAGCCTTGACTCCGGGACAGTTTTTTGCAAACTTCTTGGCCCCGTTTTCAGAAGGGATTTCGCTCGCCTCCCCCTTCCTAGACCGAGAGAAGCGAGCGGTCGGAGTCCCTTCTGCTGGCTTCGTTCGCACGCAAGGCTTCATCTGCGCGTGCAAGGAGTTGGGTGTGCAAAGACTGGAACTCGGTTTCCTGCTTTCCCGCCTTTCCCCATTGTCACCTGTTTGCTTCTCCCAAAAAAGGAAGATGTTGTAGGAGAGAGGTGCTCCTTGGATTGAGAGAGATGCATCATTCACACGCTATGATTAAGCCTGTGTTTTTTGTCAAGTTGTCCTTTGTAAAGCCTGGTTTTTGAACTCCCTAGTTGCTTTATTTAGTTATTAAATAGATTTAGAGAGACCTTCATGTCAATTGCTCTGTGACCTGGGACATTTAGGGTTTGGATTGTGTTGCTCTTAACTATGCAGCGGTAGAAATGATATTAAACTCCCTATTAAATTATATGAAATAAAGTTATAGTTAGCCATAGGGAGCTATTTGGCTCATTGATGAAAGCTTTAGACTTGAAACCAGGAGATTAAGTTCTAGTCCAACTTTTGGCATGAAAGCCTTGAGCTCATCCCAACTCATCCCAATCTACTTCACAGGGCTGTTGGGAAAATAGAAAGAACAATGATAACAAAAATCATAATACATAACAGAAGACATCAAGATTAAAATTTAATGTTAATTAAAACTAGAAATCAAAAACACATTTATATTTATTTTTCCAGCATTTTGATAGACATTGGCATCCTGAAGGGTTCCCTGCAATTTTTCCCATATCTAGAGAGATCAAGCTAATTAATAAGATTCCCCCCTGACATTGGGGTTCCACCACAAAACCGCGGTCGACTAAAGCGCGCTCGACGAAACCGCATACCTGACGTCATCACAGCGTGACGAAAAAAGCACGCTGTGAGCTGTAAAGCTAAAATTAACGCGTAAACCTAACCCTAAACCTAACCCTTAACCTAACGCTAAACCTAACACTAACCCTTAACCTAACCCTAAACCTAACCCTAACGCTTAACCTAATCCTTAACCTAACCCTAACTCTAAACCTAACCCTTACCTTAATGTGAATCAGCTTGCTTTAAAAGCGCTTTTTAAAGCGCCCTTTTTTCTCCGCGGTCGTATTTGTCGTGCTGCTGATGACGTCAGGTACGCGCTTTAATTGGGCGCACTTTAGTGGACCGCGGTTTTGTCGTGCCACGGACATTGGTAGGTTCATAGAAATTTCTTTTTTTTAATTATTCCTTCCCTCTCTTGATAAGGATGCTACGTAGTTCAATTAATCACAATAGTGAACACCCCAAATTATTCTATTTTCAATTTCAGGTAAGCTGGAAATATTTTCCAGTTTTTCTCGAAATCTTAGGTATTTTGTCTGGGAAGAGAGCTGAATGGCCTTGGAAAATTTGGCCAGATCTCTTGTGAACATAAAGACCTGTGGAGATCTTTTCCATTTTGGAGCTGTATTAGAGACCAGAGAAAAGATGGAGGGACAGCACCCAGCAGATGCAGAAATTAGAAAAGGCCCTCCAGCTGCTCAGCCTTGGGACTGTGGGAAGAATGGTGCAAGTCTTGGGCAGAACAGCCAAGAAGAGGCATCCAATAGTTCAGAGGTCCAGTGCTGTCACTTCAGAAAAGTGCGATTTCAAGAGGGGAGCCATCCCCGAGATATTTGCACTCAGCTTCACTACCTTTGTCGTCAGTGGCTTCAACCAGAAAAACACACAAAGGCTCAGATGCTGGACCTGGTGCTCCTGGAACAATTGCTGGCTGTCCTTCCCCCAGAGATGTCAAAATGGGTGCGGGAGTGTGGAGCAGAGACTAGTTCCCAGGCGGTTTCCCTAGCTGAAGGCTTCTTGCTGACCCAGGAGGAGGAAAACATGCAAGAAGAGTTGCAGGTGGGAGAATAGAATCATGGCAGCTCTAAAGAGGATCTCTCTGAATTTGTCAATTCCTCTCTGGCAGAATTTTCTGGGATTATTAACGCCTAAAGACATTTGTTCTATTTTCCCATGTATTTGGGGCAGTTCTTTCATTCTGTTTCAGCAATGGACATTGGGGGCTGCTAGTTTGAGGGTACACTATGATAATTCATTTCTATCTCTGTACTCTTTGTTTCTCGTATCACGTCATGTCTAGAAATCCATGGAAGCTTTGATTGAATATCCCAAGGGGGGTAAAGATTCATTCAGCTCTCCTCCAGAGCTGCTCTTCAGGGGGAACTTCCAAAAAGATCTTAGTCAAGATGCTACGCAAGGTAAGAAAAGCTCTTTCTGTGTGATATGAGATTTCAACATTTAGTTGATTCTTTCGCTCCTCTTGATTGGAGTGTCTTTCTTTAACAAATCTGCTTCCACTGTTTATCTCTTTGTCACAGAGAGTAGAAAACTGTCCTTGGAGTTTTTAGAATCACCTCTTTATACTGGAGCTGCTGAAGGATTAGCTGAACCGCTTCTTCAGGTAAGGAGGAGAAAGACTGAAGGTGCAGAGTTGGGATACATTGGTCCCTCAGTGGATAAAATGAGCACTGGAAAATATGTCAGGTTGCCAATATTTTCCTCTGCCCATTCTAGGAAGAATGGGAATCACTGATAAGTAGTGGATTGAAGACCCAGCTATCAATAGACCAAGAATATTTTAGTTGGCTATACCGTAAGGAAGGCACTCAAAACACTTCCAGCTTGATCAAACCTGATTTAGTTGTGCCATCAGCCAAAAGCGGTGAGATCTTAATTCTGCAGAAGATGCCAATTTTGTTCACTGGATCTCTTTCCTAGAATTAGTAGAAGAAAATTATCCCATTATTCTTAGGATTATCCGTTAATAGGGAAACTTGTTTCCTTGTTTAGGATGTTGTGTCTTTTGAGGATGTGGCCGTGTATTTCTCCAAAGAGGAGTGGTCTCAACTGGATGCTGACCAAAAAGCTCTCCATAGAGAAGTCATGCTGGAGAATTCCAGGAATCTGCTTTTTCTGGGTAAGAACCCATTTCGGTGCTCAGGAATGTAAAGAAGGGGCTTTTTTCAATGTTGTTATGCTGCAGCATCATTCTACACTTGTTGAAATGAGTATTTTGTATTGTATAAGCAGAAAGCATTTTTTTTTAAAAAAACAACAATTTATTTCATGTAAAAAGGCCAGTCTATGCAGCTTTCCAATTTTTCTTTCAATAAATTTCCTTCTTCCATAAAATCAATTTGATCAAATAGTTAAGATACCAGTTCTGCCATAGGCGTAAATGTTGGCTGGGAAGGGGCTTGAATATTATTTGTGGGGCATTCAGAAAGCATTCATAGCAACTTCACTTTGTAGAATTTTGTTATACTGCAGAATGATTCTACAGTTGTTGATACTTATTTTTTTCCTCATTCATCTACACTTGGTACTCAATAATGACAAAATGAAAACAAAATTTTATAAATGTCTGCAAATTTATTAGTTCCTAGCCTGTTGTCTTATCCTTTTGATCGAACTGACTTTATGGGAGAAGGAAAATTATTCAAAGAAAAAATGAAAAACTGCATAGCCTGGCTCTTTACGTTAAGAAAACCGTTTTCATTAATGCTTTCTGCTCATGAAATAATTTTTTTTTAAAAAATGTTATTGTCAATTCTAATTGGGTTTGTTTGGAATATTCTATTTAATTTTATAAAAAACTTTGGTATTATGTGTTTCTTTTAATGTTGTACGCTGCCCTGAGTCCTTGGGAGAAGGGCGGCATATAAATCTAATAAACCAAACCAAACCAAAATACTCATTTCATAGAAGATATTATCGAGATGCTGAGGAAGAACCTTAATGAACTGATCAAAGTTCTGGCTATCAGGATTCAGTTTCCCTCCTGAACCTGGTCACTGGGTTCCTGATGGCCCTGAGCTGCTATAACCAAGACTGGATGACCTCTCAGAGGGATGTTCCGAGGTGGCGCAGTGGTTAGGGTGCAGTACTTTAGGCCACTTCAGCTGACTGTTATCTGCAGTTCAGCGGTTCTAATCTCACCGGCTCAAGGTTGACTCAGCCTTCCATCCTTCCGAGGTGGGTGAAATGAGGACCCAGACTGTGGGGGCGATATGCTGACTCTGTAAACCACTTAGAGAGGGCTGAAAGCCCTATGAAGCGGTATATAAGTCTAACTGCTATTGCTATTACTACTGCTATTTTTAGAGATATGCCCACTTGTGTACCGAGTTTGGCATTAGCCTAAGTTTAGGGTGGGGAGGTATTGCCATCCAGAAATTCCCCTTGGCTTTCAAAGATTCTGCTCTGCAGACAAGTGGAAATGAGACTCTTATTGAAGTTGGGAGATGCTGGGTATGTTGCTGCCCCAGAATGATCCAGTTTCCAATACACTTCAGGAGGTTGTGGCATTGAATTGACTCAGGTCAAAGATTAGATCAGGGCTGTGATCCAATCCTGTTATATGGGGATCATTTCACTTGGAAAGGGGTCTTTGCTATAATCTTAGTTTGGATTCTTCATGTTGGCCAACAAAACAGTTGAAATACATTGATGATTTTTTGGCTAAATTTCAGAAGAAATGTCCCATCACCCCATTTCTCATAAAAAGACATATTCAGAAGAGAAACGATTTACCTGCATGGAGTGTGGAAGTACCTACTCTTATAAGTACTCCCTTATAATTCATCAAAGGTCTCACTCAGGAGAACGACCTTATCAATGCATGGAGTGTGGGAAAAAGTTTAGTTGTAGCAGTCGTCTTAATGGCCACAAGAGGATCCACACAGGAGAAAGACCTTATAAATGCATGGAATGTGAAAAGACCTTTACTTGGAGCAGTCATCTTCTTCGCCACAAGAGGAACCACACGGGAGAGAAGCCATATCAATGCATGGAGTGTGGAAAGAGCTTTGCTAATAGCAGTCATTTTAATTCCCACAAGAGGAGCCACACAGGAGAAAGACCTTATAAATGCATGGAGTGTGGAAAGAGCTTTACTCGTAGCAATCATCTTTATCGCCATGAGAGGAGCCACACAAAAGAGAAGCCATATTGAAAGGATAGAGGTGGGAGGAAAAATTAGATTGCATAGTCAAATAGAGGGAATAAAAGACCCAAAGGACAAATATGGAAGGAAAACTAAAAAGAAAATAATATTAAAGGTTCCAAAGCGAGTAAGAGATGAAGGATAAAGGAAAATAGAGTTAAATAATATTTTTATGAATATATTTCAATAAAGTTTATTAATACCAGAATTATACAGGTTGGATTATTATATTAGCAGTGTGATAGATATCAGGATAATATTGTAATATAAATGGATATAAAGAATGGGAAAAATAGACTTTGAATACTGCTAAAGATGTGCAAAAAAACAGTGGAAATTTAGATTTTAATGGGCGATTAGTGAAATATATAAATATATATATTAATCTAAACATGTCTATTAATAATAGAATTATATGGATTGAAGAACTGGAAAAAAGATGAATAGAAATACCCTAAATGTATAAATCATTGTGATTGATACTAAAACTGTATAAGGAGATTGAAAAATGGAGTAATGAAGGATGGAACTTTGATTTAACTATGGAAAAATGAATAACAAAATAGGTGGAAAACACGTCTTTGAATATTATAGCGATAAGAAAGGGGGGGAAATAATAGGGAAAAATAATAATTATATATTAATATGTTAAGATATACAAAAGGACAGAAAGAAGGTTCAGGAATGAAGGGTGATAATAAAAGACATATATAAATAAAATGAAACAATGGAAACGACATGTAAGATTTAGGAATAATAAGATTATGCTTATTATCTTAGTCACACAAGATAGAAGTCATATAAATGTTTGCAGTGTGGAGAGGGCTTTAGAAAAAGTTGTGATCTCAAAAGGATCCGTAAAAGGATCCCGCCAGAGAAACTTACACACACAGGATAAATCATATGAATAAAAGAATTGTGGAAAGAGCTTCAAGAGAAATCCAGGTAGTCCTCGGCATACAACTGCAGTTCAGCCCAAAATTTGTGTTGCTAAGCGAGACAGTTATTAAATGTTTTTCCCCATTTTACAAGCTTTCTTGCCTCATTTGTTAAGTGAATCACTATAGTTGTTAAGTTAGTAACACTTGTGAAGTGAATCTGGCTTCCCCTTTGGCTTGGCTTATCAGAAGGTTATAAAAGATGATCACATGATCCCAGGACACTGCAACTTACACGAATCAGTTGCCAAGTATCTGAAATTTGATCAGGTGACCTTGGGGATGTTGCAATGGTCATAAGTGTGAAAAATGGCCATAAATTACTTTTCTCAGTGCTTCTGTAAATTTGAACAATTAGTAAATTGCTGACTGCCTATAGTTGTCTAAAATTTCATACACGTACCATTTGAGTAATAATTCAAATAAATTGTATACCTTCTTAGATATGCATGCATAAATTGCCCTTCTAGTGCATAACCAGAACAAGGTGGATCCCTAATCCTGCTTGTGGTTTTTGCCAAGTCCAAATAGTCAAAGATGTTCTTTACATGTAGAAATATTCCTGGTTGTTTTTCATTTTATTGTTCCTGATATTCCAAGTATCAAACACAATTATCACATTATTCTCCAAGTATCTTTTAGATTAAAAAAAAACCCACTACTTTATTAGTGGTTGTCTGATAACCCTTGTTGTTGCCTCAATACTTCTGTTGGGCTAAGTATGTGAGGGCTACATTATTTTCGTTTAGTAGCTATGATTTGTTTTCATACACAGTACTTACTCTTGAGTATGAGCCGATCCCACCATTGCCACCAATTTGTCATTGGTTCTATTTAAACCAGGGGTTACCAACCTTTGGGCAGTGGCCTGTTCAGAACTGGGCTGCAGAAGCGGCAAGTGGGCATGCCTGTGGAGCTCCACGTCTGCAAGTGACAGGCTCACATGGAAAGTTCCATATGTGTGAGTGGCGGGTGTGTGAGCCAACTGCTTCCAGAAATGAATTGAGCTCAAAACATTCATCAAAAGTACTGGATTTTAGAGACAGTTTTCTGTCTCTTTATAGATGTTGAGGAGATGTTTTATTTTTAAAAAAATATCCAAGGCACAAAGAGAAATATAATGTTCTGCTACCTCTCCAAATTCCTCTATCTCCTTAGTAATTTGGGAATTGTCTCTAGTGGATCTTCTACAATAAATGCCACGTATTCTACAAACACTTGTGGTTTATATCTTTCCTGTCTTATCTCCATTCCTTTAATTTTGTCTGATATTCCTATTTAAAACTTCCAAAGTCAACATAAATAAGAAAGGCAATGGTGGACATCCTTATCTTGTCCCTTTTTTATACTAAAATTCTCTGTGTACTTTACTTTAGTTGTTTGTTTATTATATATCATCTTAGTTACATTTATAAATTCTTTTCCAAAGTTCATACAGTTTAATTGATGTATCATAATTTGCCAAGTTACGTTGTCAAAAGGTTTCTGAGCATCTAAGATGATTAGTGCCATTAGTTTTACTGGATGTGTTTCGTTGTGTTCATTCTGAGCCTTTGCTTTCCTGACTTCATGTTTATAGCTTCAGGCTATCTGCTGATATTCTGCCTCAGTTATGTGTCTCTCACTTTCCATTTTTTTGTACTTATCCTTTTTGTCTTTCAGTTTATCAGAGAGATCTTTGTGCAACCATTTTCTTCTTGGATTTCTTTTTTAGTGGCATTGGGTTGGACTGGGCTTTTATGATATTTTTCAGTGTTTCCCATACTTCTTGTTTTCCCCTTTAGGATTATTATCCATGAAATTGTGTTTAGGCTCTGAGTTTGTTAAAATCAGCTCTTTTAAAGTTTAAGACACTGGTTGGATTATATTCTGTTGCTTGTTTGCATTGTATTGAATTCCAGTATGATGTGGTCATTCTCGCCCAAGATTCCAGCAACTTCAACTCCTTCTACCATGGATTAAAGAGCTCTGATTCTTCAGAGTGAAGGATGAGAGAGCAAAATTTAAGGTATTTTCAGACTGCTGTTTGAAACATGGGTTTCAGAAGTTTTTCTCATCATCAGATGGGGAAAAAAACCTTGGACATAAATTTTACAACTCGAGACAAAATCTCAACAGTTGTGCCAGTGGTTTAGGGGCATCAGGCAGGGTTCCCAATCCTGTGACCTGGGTTTGAATTCTGGCTGTCAAATGCCCTTTTTTTAACTTTTACCATTCTGGGATGTTCAGACAGCATCACCAGACTGGGTTTACATCCCAGCTTTTGTTTTTAGTGGGGGAAAAGGAGCCACACTATGAAAACCAAACCAAATCTCTTGACATATGGCTCTCCAGGCTGAGGGAGACTGATGCCAAGTCCTGTGGCACAATGGCTTAGCAAATCTGGTTGTTAACCAGAAGGATGGTAGTTTGAACTTACCAAGGGATGGCCTGCTTGAGGAGGTGATTCCAGTTTGAAGATGGTAGGCTGTTATTGTATTGGATTTTTCATCTGAGGATTTAGATTCCCACACTGTCAATGGTTTTCTCAAATTTCTGAATTAGTTTTACCCTTCAGAATGCAAAAGAGGAAAATTCATCACCTTTCTTGAGAATTATATTGGCCACAGACAAGCACAGGGATAGTGTGTCTCTTATGAATGGTTAATCCAATCAGGACCAGCCCATATTGGGAGCTATCCTGAAACTGCAGATGTGTATTTGATCACAATGCTTTTATTAAGCAATCCAATTTTTTTCTTTCTTGCAGTTTCACCTCCAAAGGCAGACTAATCTCGAACCAGCATACTCTTCATTTCGTTTCTCTATATTACTTTTGCTTACACCAAAGCTCTTGAGTTTAGTATTCTTATTTACTGCATCATTTTCCCTACTGAACACCTAAATAAAACTATGCCTTTTTTTCTTTTTTCTTAATGGATCTGAGCTTTGTATTTAGTTTTCAATGTTTACCTTTCTTTATTTTGTAATTCTACTTTTTCTCCAGTCACATGTGACACTTCCCTCTCTCACTATTCATTTCTCCATCATGGCGCCCTTCTTTTGAGGTAACATTTCTATAAGGATTCCAGCTTTCTCTCCATTTTGGAACTTGTTTTCTTTTGATGTCTCCTTTTCATCAGGATCATTTCCTCTGGATTATTTTTATTATTGCCAGTTACCTCTTGGTGTTTCGAACCTTCCTTTGGTGGCCAAAGGTATAAAATTGACAAAGGAAGTTGTAATAAAAGAAGTAATTAAAGGAAAATAAATACAAACTTTACTTTTCCTAACCTGTCCATTTCCTCCCTTTATCTCTGTCATCCCCCATATCCATGATGGCGAACCTATGGAGTCATATCCGTTAGAACAAGAGCCAAAAGCTCCAGCGTGCATGCGCACACTGGCCAGTTGATTTTTGGCCTTCCGGAGGGTCGGCAGAGGCTGTTTTCACCCTCACCAGGCTTCAGGAAAGCCTCTGGGGAGGGTGAAAAATGGGCCCAATGGAAGTTTGGAACCCAGAAGCGTCATGGCGCGAACAGCTGGGGAAATAGCGAGCTCTGCAGAGCTCTGTGAAAACCCAGCCGGCAAACCATTATCAAAAGGTCCACGGACCAGAACTGTCCTGAAGGGACGCGGTACAAGAAGAGGCATTTTGGACGACTGCGAGAAGTGAGGCAAGCTCCATGACAGTTCAGAAACAACCTCTTTAAAGATCGACAGTGGGGGTGGCGGCCATTTTCAAATGACCGCTTTGGAGCCGGGGCAGTCGGAATAAGTTTGGGCAAGAGCGGTGTTACAGACGGAGTGCTGGGACTGGAGAAAGAATGGCTGAAGCAAGGGTAAAAGAATTTCCTTTTGGTGCTTAAAATTTTTTTCCGGAGCGTAAAATAGCAGCTGAATGTCACCCGGAACACAGAGGGAGGAAAAGAAAAGGGGAAAAAACCAATCGGTGATTAAATATCAAGCCCAAGAGGATTTTGATTAATAAAATCGGATTTGGAGGAACTGAAAACAAAAAAAAAGGAGGAAACTTGGAAAATTTCTGTATGGATTTAGAGCTTAGGTTTGGTTCGTGGTAATTTTTGACAAAATTATTGACGCGATCGCATAGAGGGATTTTAAAAGGCACCTACTGGAGAGAAGTAGTACAGTAACAATTTCAAACAAAGCCTTGGAGTTAAAACTTCACCTTGATCACAGAGGAGATATACTGAGAATGCTGAAGGAGGGTGCGGTCCCTTTCTTATGTCTGACTGCTTTCTCTACGGCTGAGGAAGAAAATAAAAAACTTTTTGAAGTGGATTGGACTATTCTGGGACCTGGTATTGAAAGGTGGAAGCATCAAGAAGAAGGACTTAATTAACTGTGGAAAAATTATAAAGATATTGAAAGGGTATTAAATTTGAACATGGAGGGTGGGATGTTTGAGGAATTACTTGAAATGTTAAAAGATGCGTGAGCAACATTAAAAGGTAATAAAGAGTCAGAAAAATTGCTAAAGCACTAAAAACAGGAGTTAGGAGAGGAACTGGCAAGAAACACAAATGAGAAACAAAAAGTTAACAGTGTAGAGAAAGAAACAAAAAATAAAAACCAGTTAGACAATATGATTGAGATTTACAGAGGCATAGAAAGAGTAGAGAGGAAAAAAGGAAAATGGAATCTAAAAAAGAAATTAGCCAAAAATAAAGAGAGAAATAGTGGGAAGCGAAAAAGAAAAATCTTGGGGAGGTTAATTCAAAAAATTATTGAAAAATGAGAAAGCCAGAAGAAAAGAAATAATACATATAAAAAAAGAAAAAGAGAAAAAAAAAGAAAGTAGGAACAGGAGATTAGTAAAATATGTTATTCATGGTAATGGTATGTAGCTAATTAAGATGTGATTGAACTCTTAATATTATTAACTGTAAATTATTAAGTAAAATGTTGATTATATGCAATACTGAATTTGAAGATATATGTTATAAAAAAATAGAAACGCTATGATAAATTTGGTTTATTTCTAAAGGGTTAAAAATGAAATGCTTTATGTATATTGAAAAAATTAAAAGTTGGGAAAATATGGGAAGAAAACAACATGGCTAAAAAGGGAAATGGAAATATAATGTAAAATGAATTATGTATATATGAAAATGTTAAAGGAGGAACCAGACTCGGTTTACAAATGAATTTTAAATATGCAACAAAAAATAAAAAACTGTTTAAGAAAAAGAAATATAAATATAAATAAAATTTATATTGTTTTATGTTTCCTAGTATAATTTGATTGCTTATTAGTAACCTATGACTATCACTAAGTGTAACTCTATTAGTAACCCGAAGAATGTGATGATTCTTGATGAATGTATTTTTCTTTTTCTTTATGTACGCTGAGAATATATCCACCAAAGACAAATTTCTTGCGTGTCCAATCACACTTGGCCAATAAAGAATTCTATTCTATTCTAACTTGACCCGATGCCACTTCCTTTCTAGATAGGCAATCTTAGACAGAATCTTTCCTTCTACTCCAATGCCCATTATCCCAGGCTCGCATGCAACAGGATATCTCTCTGCCCGACAGCCCCGCTCCCCACCCCCCGTTGCTCAGGATTGCTCGCAAGATCCACGCCAGCAGCCTTTGGAAAAACCGACCACCCCTCGGCCCCCGTCCAATGACAGAGGGGACTGAGCATGCGCTCTTTCTCACAGCTGGAGGGAGACACGTGCTGCCCGGGGCAAAAGACGGGGCGGGCATTAACCCTTTCCATACCGCGTCCTACTCTGCTTCCCCCCGCTGTGAGCCTTAGGCTGAGCCTTTGCAGAGGCTGCAGGGAAACCTTTAGTGGATGCAGAGATGCACACCTGACTCAGAGTTCAACGAGTGGCGGGCTTTTCTTTGGCGGTGGAACCGTGCATGGAAAGAAGGAAAAGTTCATCAGGTTCGGAGTTGTGAGAAGAGGGGAGCCCGGGCTCCCAGGTTTTCCGGCGGTCGGTCCCTTTGCATGCACGAGCCAGGTAGGGCGGGAGGCAAAGCTAAGGACCCGCCGCATTGGGAGAAACGAGGATGGCCAGAAAGGAGAGAGCCGTTTGCCCTCCGTTTCCACGGGAAAACCTCTGCAGGGAGGGAGAGGTCGGCTTTGCAAAACAGAGAGTTGTGCTTCCAAATCAGCCTTGACTCCTGGAGCGTTTCTTGCAAATTTCTTGGCCCCGTTTTCAGAAGGGGTTTCCCTCGCCTTCTCTTTCCTAGGCGAGAGAAGTGAGCGATCGGAATCCCTCCGGCTGGCATTGCATGCAAGACTGTAAGTCCGGGTGCAAGGCGTTGCGCGTAAGGTGTGCAAGGACTTCAACTCGGTTTCCCCCTTTCCCCACCATCTCTTGGTGGCTCTGCCGACAGGTAAATAAGGAAGATGTTGCAGGATGGAGGCGCGCTCGGGAATGAGGTTCATCATTCGCACAATGTGTTCGATTAGGCTAGCGTTTTAGTCCAGTTTGCCCACTATAAGGTTTGGGAGCTGGATGCAGACATCGTCAATTGGCCAAGTTTGAAAAATACTGGATTCATTAGGCTAAACCTGGGAAATAGGTTTCTAGGATGTTCCCGATTTAAAAGATAATGTTAACGCTGGTTTATTTATAAACCAGATAATGTTAAGAGCTGGTTTATTTATTCAGGTGTTAGTTGTTGGAAGAAATGTCCTCCTAGGATCAGCTCCAAGTGGGGGAAAAGACACTGGAGACATGGAGGCTGCTTGGAAAGATGGCTTGATGGTGGACAGAAACACATGGCTTGAGCTCCTGAACAGAAAAGGTAGACCAGGTGCTTCTATGTTGGGTGAAGAAGAGAGCTAAAAAGGGCTTGCTGGGTTTTTTAAATACTCTGTTCGGCCCCATCTCTCTGTTTCCTGTTCCTGTGTAAGAAAAATATTCTTATTGGTTATCAGACTCCCATGGGACCATGCAGGGGCAACTCTGTAGGCTGTCTTGAGTCCAAGTTTGGTTGAGCATTGCTTCTTCCCAGGTGCCCTGTGGTGAGATGGGTAAAGGGTTAATACTATCATGTCTTAATCCCATCATCCTGGAGCTGAAGGGAGGAAACCCTTTGTTATGTAGAATACACTTTCTTGGGCATTTTAATGGCCCATTAAGAAAAGTGGGGGCTATTAAGAGTGAGTCTGTTTCCTGCCTAAAAACATATTTCTCCATTTCTAATCCAGAGATATGTAATATTCTGCCTTTTCAATATTTCCTAGGATATTTCATTTTTCAAGGGGCGGGGGAGTGCTAATTTCCTACATAGTAATGCATTGGATGACAGTTTATTCTGGCATCTGGCGTTTCCTTAAGGGTTTGGGCAAGAGGTTCATGGGATTCTGCTGGCTAAAGTTTTAATAGAAATTCAAATGTTGATTGATTTAGTTATTCAATTCACTCATCCCAGTTGCTCTTTGTAACCTCAAACATATATGATTTGGATTGTGCTGAGATTGCAGGCAATAGAAATCCAAAACATTTCTAAATGAATTTATCCAATATTTGGAGTCCTCGACAGCAGCTGATCTAGAAGGGCATTCCAGAATTTACTGCAGTAGCCAGTCTTTCTAATAAGACCCCTCCCCTTCTTCCAATCATTACTGGGCACAACTTAATTTCTTATTTTGATTTTTTTTTGAGCGGTAGGAGGATGCTCAATATTCAAAGGTGTTGTCCTATTGAACACCTTTTTTTTCCATTTCAGATAAGTTGGAAATCATACCTGGTTCCTTTGGAGACTGAAGTAGCCTGTGAGGAAAGAGAGCAGAATGGCCTCAGGAGATTTTGTGATTAGTAAGACCTGTAGAAATACATGGATCCATTTTGGTGCTGGATTAGAGAGCAGAGAGGAAATGAAGAGGCAACACTCAGCAGATGCAGGAGCTGGAAAAGGCCATCCAGCTGCTCAACCTTGGGGTTGTGGGAAGAATGGGGCAAGTCCTGGGCAGAAGAGCCAAGAAGAAGCAGCCAGCAGTTCGGAGCTCCAATTCTTTCACTTCAGAAAAGTGCAATTCCAGGAGGGGAAGAGTCCCCGAGATGTTTACAATCATCTTCACTACCTTTGCCATCAATGGCTGCAGCCAGAAAAACACACCAAGGCTCAGATGATGGAGCTGGTGCTCCTGGATCAGTTCCTGGCCGTCCTTCCCCCAGAGATGGAACAATGGGTGCGGGAGTGTGGAGCGGAGACCAGTTCCCAGGCGGTGGCCCTGGCCGAAGGCTTCTTGCTGACCCAGGAGTCTGAGAAGATGCAAGGAGAGTTGCAGGTGTGAGAATGTAATTGTGGCAGTTGTAATTGAATTTGTCAATGTCTCTCTGGTAGAATTTCCTGGGATTATGAACTCCTAAGACCTCTATTCTCACTTTCCAAATTCAGTGATGGACATTGGGGTCTGCTAGATTGAGAGTGCAATATGATAATTCATTTCTATCTCTGTACTCTTCCCTCCTTTATCGTGTCACATCATTTCTAGAAGTCTTTAGAAGCTGTGACTGAGTATCCCGAGGAGAGGGAAGATTCATCCAAACCCTCTCAAGACCTGCAGTTAAGGGAGAGCCTCCAGAAAGATCAAAGTCAAGTTGTGATGCCAGGTAGGAGAGGCTCTTTCCATGTGATGTGAGGGTTGGACGTCCTGCCAGCTCTTTTGCTTGTCTTGAGTGGAATCTTGTTTCTGGCTGTTTCTTTATAATAATTTGCTTCTACCATTTTTTTTTTTGTCTCACAGATAATAGAAAGCTGTCCTCAATATTTTTAGAATCACTTCTTTCTGTTGAAGCTGAAAGAGTGGCTGAAACTCTACCACAGGTAGGAGAAGAAATATTGGAAAGGTCCATGAAACTTGGGTGACTTTCATTGTGTTCCGGGATTTAATGTATAATATTGCTGTTTCTATGCAGGGCAAATTTTAGAGCAGGTCATTGTAAATTCACACTGAAATTAAGCTATCTGTTCCTTCTGGTGAGCTTTCTTCACCCTCCTGTTTCAGGCTCAGATTTAGTTGACCAGATGTTGTCTCAGATCTTTTTTTGCTCTCCCAGGGTCATTCTCAGATACCCTTACAAGCTCTCCAACATTTACATGAAGGTGTGGAATGGGAGTAAGGGTTGGCCCCTCAGTGAATAAACTGAGCCAGTGATGGCAAATCTTATTTCCCTCCAGTGCCAAAAGTGCGTTTGTGCCTGGCCACACCCGTAATTAAATGCCCCCTATGTGCCCACCTGTGCATCCGTGTGCAACTCCCTCCCCCCCGCTGCCCCCCCATGCATACATGGCTTTTTTGGAGCCTGGGGAGGGCGAAAATGAGCTCCCCGACGGTTCCACCACAGAACCGCATTCGACTAAACCGCGCTCGACTAAACCGCGTAGCTGACGTCATCAACAGGGCGACAACAGCGCGGAGACAGAAGCACGCTGTAAACGCTAAACCTAAAATTAACCCCTAAACCTAACCCCCCTAAACCTAATCCTAAACCTAACCCTAAACCTAACCCTAAACCTAATCTTAACCCTAAACCTAATCCTAACCCTAAACCTAACCCTAACCCTAACCCTAACCCTAACCCTTAACCTAACCCTAAACCTAACCCTAAACCTAACCCTTACCTTAAGTTGAATCGGCTTGCTTTCAAAGCGCTATTTAAAGCGCCCTTCTTTCTCCGCGCTCGCTGTTGTCGCCCTGTTGATGACGTCAGCGACGCGGTTTAATCGGGCGCGGCTTAGTCGAGCGCGGTTTTGTTGTGCCACGTCCCCGACAACCCTCTGTGGACTGGAAACGGCTTGTTTCCCAACTTCCGGTGGGCTTGGTAGGTCCATTTTTCGCCTTCCCTAGGCTTCAGGAGGTGAAAAGAGTCTCCTGGAAGCCGAAACAGCCCATTTTTCGACTTCCAGGCTTAAGGTGGCTTTCCTGGAGCCTGGGGAGGGTGAAAAATGGCCCAACAGGCCTACCGGAAGTTCATTTCCGAACTTCCATTGGGCTTGTTTTTCACCATCCACAGGCTTCAGGAGGCTTTCTAAAGCCTGGGGAGGGCGATAATGGTCTCCTCACGCTCTCTGGAAGGCTGAAAATGAGCTGGCCTCGTGTGCCCTCAGATATGGCTCCGAGTGCCACCTGTGGCATGCGTACAATAGGTTTGCCATCATGGAACTTAGAGATTGGCAAAGATGTCAGGGGTTTCTTATATGTCCTCCCCACCCTAGGAGGAATTGGAACCATTGATAAGTATTAGGTTTAAGACAACAATTAATTGACCAAGAAAACCATTTTAGTTGGCTTCATTAAAAGACATTTCAAGTCCTTCTAACTTGATCAAATATGTTTCAGTTGTGCCGTCAGCCAGAAACTGGGTGATCTCATTTTAAATTCTGCAGAAGATGCCCATTTTGTTCACTGGATCTCTCTCTTTGAATTGGGGAAAGAGAAATGCCAAATTAATTTTCTATTAATAGGAAAACTTGTCTTCTTGTTTAGGATGTTTTGTCCTTTGAGGAAGTGGCCGTGTATTTCTCTGAGGAGGAGTGGTCTCAACTGGATGCTGACCAAAAAGCACTGCATGGAGAAGTCATGCTAGAGACTATCCGGAATTTTACTTCCCTGGGTAATAATCCCTATCTGGGTTCGAAACGTAGAGAAGATATGGGGGAAGGGGGCTTAGATATTATATCACTTTTTATTTATAAACTGTCTTTATTATTTTTTGTAAATAACACAAAGCAGCAGACATCCCCAATACTCCTTCCTCTTCCTGTATTTTCTGTACAACAAAACCCTGTGACATGGGCTGGGCTGAGAGAGACTGGTCCAAAAATACTGTATTTTACAGACTATAAGGCGCATCGGTGTATAAGACACACCAAGATTTCGAAGAGGTAAGTAAGAAAAAAAAGTTTTTGTCCTCCCTGGCCCCCAGAAGCACTCTGCAGGGTTCAGCAGGGCTGGGGAAAAATGCTCCTGTTTTTCACCAAAATAGGGGCATTTTTCCCTTCCCCCAGACCTGCTGAAATCTGCAGAGTGGTTCTGGGGGGTGGGGGAAGACAAAACACCCCCATTTGTGGTTTATAAGATGCTCTGTTAGGGGGGGAGAAAGGTGCGTCTTATACTCCAAAAATATGGTAAGCCCTATGTAAGATAATCAGCCAGACCAGACATGTCAAACACAAGGCTCGTGTGCCAAAACCAGCCCACAATGGGCTCATATCTGGCTAGTGGGGCTGCTCTGGAGATGGCAAGAGGGTGACTCCAGTGGCCCAGCCTGTCCAGGCACCCTGGCAGGCACAGGGGATATGATGAGTCACAGGTGTCTAGTGCAGCGGCAGCCTGCCAATCCTTTGGCTGGCGCACTCTGGGGCTGCACAGCCAACACAGTGCAGGTGAATCCGAATCCTGTAACTGCCGGGCCGGGGGAGGCATCACCCATGACTGCCCCAGCAAATGTAAAGTTCAGGGAGCTCCCATTCCCAAGGGGGAGCTGGGACTTCCTGCTCCACCCCCACCTGGGCTCCCACAGGCGACCCTGACATGAGTGACTTCAAGCTGGCCACACCCACCTGCCCCCTCCCCAGGGTAACCACAATGCTGATGCGGCCCTCAATGAAATGGAGTTTGACACCCCTGATTTAATGATAGATTTAAATGGAATAATATTTTGACCCCCTAGGCAAGATGAGTGCAAAAAGAAGGAGCTATTCCATCGAGTTCAAGAAAGGAATCGTGGAGGATTCTCGGGGCAAGAATCTTGCGACTTTCTGCAAAGAGAAGAAGTTGGATCTCCGAATAGTCCAAAAATGGCGAACAAAGTATGATAATTTCAGTCAACAGGTATTCGAGGGAAATGCTAAGAAGCGTAAGTGTGGATCAGGTCGCCAACCATTCTTTCCTGAGCTGGAAGACATCATCTGTGAATGGATTGCTGACAGGAGAGCACAGGGTTTAGTTATACGCAGGGCTGATATCCAAGCATTTGCCCTTGCAAAGGCACTACAGTTAGGAATATCCCCAGAAGAATTCAAAGCCTCTAAACACTGGCTGGATAACTTCCTTCATCGATATAAACTGTCTCTAAGAAGATAGCACCATTCAAGCTGGAAGATACTGAACTTATTAAACATAAGCATTCAAGTCCTGTGTTCGGAAGATGCTATAATTAAAAAGATCTATGAATGTGCAGAAATGGACAGAATGACGGGTTGGCTGAGGGACAAAGGAGAAACGGAACATTATCTTAGCTGGAACTTATGGTATATGTGGGCGACAAGGAGAACAGCAGGGACTTAAAATGGGGAAAGTTAAAAGTGAACATGGGTATTGTAATAGATCCCTGAACTTTGTAATGAGAAGATGTGGCTTAGAGACCTAACAATTAGGAAGGAAAGAAAAAAGTTGGGCTGTGAATGACTGTCACCGCGGGGGGGGGAGGGGAGGGGGGGTTGTATGTTTAAAATTGTATTTGTATGTTTTACTCTTTAAAAATGTATAACTAATGAATGCCGATACAAAAGGCTGTATATTTACTTTATATTGTTATGTATGTGTTGTCTTTTCTTATGTTGTTGTGTTTTTCTTTCTGTTTTTAAAGGTAATAATGTTTAATAAAAACTATTTTTTTTAAAAAAAGTCCTGTGTTGATGGCATCAACTTTTCTAAGTACCAACTCTCCAACTTGATTGCTGTGGATGAAGCTGCAATGATAATTGATCGGCGGGGTGCCTCGTCAATCTACATTCACTCTACTGGTTGTGAAAGTGCACGTGTTTTGGCAATTTGTCTGGATGAAAAGAAAGCCTCACCTCTAGTCACTAAGGGCAAGAAAGAGAGGATTGGACATTTCAGGCATTTATGTTCTTGAAATCGAGAAAGCCGTTGTAAGGAAGTGGGTCGATTTAATGCTGCCACTTGTTTTGCGAGGTGGCCAAAGAGCTCTGCTAGTCTGCGATTCAGCCAGCGCTCATCGTGCTAAAAATATGAAGAACTTCCTGGCAGAGAGAAGAATAGGTCAAATAATGATTCCAGCAGGAATGACTGCCTATCTCCCGACTTGATATTGTAATAAACAAGCCATTCAAGGACCATTTGCACATGGAAATCAATGACTACATTAAAAATAGAATGGCGCTAAATTTGGGGTTTGGAGAGTTATGTCGATGTTCCAGAAGATGACATGACTATTTGAATAAATGTAGATTGTTGTACAAAATGGGTGTCAAGCTCCATTTCATTGGGGGGGGGGGCATTAGCATTGTGGTAGCCCTGTGCGGGCATGGCCAGCTCTACGTTCCTTACATTGAGATCACCTGTGCCAGTTGGAGTGGGGAGGAAAGTCCCAGCTGCCTCTTGGGGATGGGTGCTCCCCACCCTTCCCATTTGCTGGGGCCGTCACTGTTGTAACATAAGTGTAGGCATGCATAGCTATGCTGGAACACGTATACAACAGCAGTAATCATTTACCATAAGACCAGAGGTCACAACCTGTTAACTCTCAGAACTAAGTAGGGGTCAAAAGTTTGCATGCTGACTCTGTAGTATTAAGTAGGGGTCAAAAGTTTGCATGCTAGTAAAAGATTTATTTGCTGATTATGGGCATTCTCTAGGTTCAGAGGTCTACATGGAAGTAAATGAGTTACCATATACCATAGACTTGTACAACCATGATTGGTCCACATAGATCTTGTAACTCCACCCTTTCCTTGTGTATGCTCAATAAGAGGCCTCCGGACTCTGTTCCGGGTCGTCTCATCCCGAGAGAAGACCTGTGTCCGAGTCTTCCTTCATCATTGGCCTCATGGGCGACCCACGGAGAAATCGCACGTCACAGATGGGGCAGTGGGCCGGAGTCTTGTTCCGCATGTGCAGTGGAGCTGGAGGGCAAGGCTGGACAACGGGGGCTGAGCATGGAGGGCCCACGGCATGGGCCAAGCTTGGCCGAGGCCAGTCCCTCACCATCCAGGGCAGCTGTGCGGGCCAGATATGGGCCCAACTGGCCTGCGGGCCTTGTGTTTAGCATGTCTATTGTACGTGAAAAAAATAAGACATCACCTGAAAATAAGCTCTAATGCGTCTTTTGGAGCAAAAACTAATATAAGACCTGGGCTTATTTTCGGGGAAACATGGTAGTACTAACAGTCACTTAATTTTTAAGTCCATTAAAGGATGCACACAAGGGAAGCCGTATCAATGCATGGAGTATGTAAAGTCCTTCTGTTATTAGAACTCCCTTATAGTCCATCAAAAGAATCACAAAGGAGAAAGGCCAGATACTGTAGGTGGGAGACATCTGCCTCATTGGCACGTGCTGCAATCCACAAAACTGGTACAATATCGTGACCATAAAAATAAAATGCCTGCACTCACACTTGTGTCTACTGTGAAACCGTGATTATGAATGAATGTGTTTTTGAATGTGTCTTTGTGTCCCTGAATACTCACCATATATAAATATATAGGTAAAACTCGAAAAAATATAATATCATGCAAAAGTTCATTTATTTCAGTAATGCAACTTGAAAGGTGAAACTAATATATGAGATAAGGCTAATTACATGCAAAGAAAAATAGTTAAAGCTGTGATTTGTCATAATTGTGATGATTATGGCGTACAGCTCATGAAAACCCCAAATCCACCATCTCAGAAAATTAGATTACATGCAATCGATAAAACAAGGATTGCACATAGAACAATATCGGACCTCTGAAAAGTATAAGCATGCATATGTACTCAGTACTTGGTTTGGGCCCCTTTTGCGGCAATTACTGCCTCAATGCGGCGTGACATGGAAGCCATGTGGTCCTGTCCACCAATAAACCATCTTTCCAAGCAGCCTCCGTGTCTCCAGTGTGTTTTTCCCCACTTGGAGCCGAACCCAGAAAGACATTTCTTTCATCAATGCCAAAGGTCTTCAGCTCATAAAACTCATATTTCCTGCAGCATTTTTCCTCCTCAGCACCTAAATAAAACTATTTTGTCTTTTTCTTCTTCATGGTATGAGCTTTGTATTTACTTTTCAGTATTTGCCTTTATGGCATAATTCTATTTTTTTTCTCCAGTCACATGTGGCACTTCGCTCTCCCACTGTTCATTTCTCCATCATTGGTGCCTTCTTTTGAGGTAAAATATCTAAAAAGGCCCGCAGGTTTGAGCTTTCCCTCTATTTTGGAACTTGTTTCCTTTTGATGTCTCCTTTCCATCAGGATCATTTCCTCTGGATTATTTTTATTATTGCCAGTCACGTTTTGGTGTTTCCAACCTTCCTTAGCTGCCCAGAGGTATGGATTTGACAAAGGCAGCTGTAATAAAAGAAGTCATTAAAGGAAAATAAATGCAAACCTTAATTTCCCCAACCTGTCCATTTCCCCCCTGCATTTCTGCCATTCCCCCCATATGTCCCATCACTTCAGGGCTGAGTCTGGCAACAAGCACAAGGCACAAGTTGCGTTTCAAAGAGAAGATTTGACAGGATTTTGACTCGTTTTTGAAGCCTCTTCAAATTTCCACAGACTCTTCTGAGAAGCTGCTCTTGAGGAAAGCGACTTTTGAGCCTCCACAAAAATTTTCTCAAACATCCTAAGTAGTCTTTTTTAGGCATTAAAAAGAGGAATATCTACAAACTGATGCCTGCTGGAGATGCCACTTCTTCTCTAGATAGGCAATCTTAGAATCTTTCCTTCTAATCCAATGCCCATTATCCCAGGCTCCCATGCAACAGGATATATCTCCCCCCCCCCCCCCCGTTTGCTCAGGATTGCTCGCAAGATCCACGCCAGCAGCCCTTGGAAAAACCGACCAGCCCCCCACCTTCCAATGACAGAGGGGACTGAGCATGCGCTCTTTCTCACAGCTGGAGGGAGACACGTGCTGCCCGGGGCAAAAGACGGGGAGGGCATTAACCCTTTCCATACCGCATCCTACTCTGCTTCCCCTCGATGTGAGCCTTAGGCTGAGGTTTTGCAGAGGCTGCAGGGAAACCTTTAGTGGATGCAGAGATGCACACCTGACTCAGAGTTCAACGAGTGGCGGGCTTTTCTTTGGCGGTGGAAGCGTGCATGGAGAGAAGGAAAAGTTCATCAGGTTCGGTGTTGTGAGAAGAGGGGAGCCCGGGCTCCCAGGTTTTGCGGCGGTCGGTCCCTTTGCATGCACGAGCCAGGTAGGGCGGGAAGCAAAGCTAAGGACCCGCCGCATTGGGAGAAACGAGGATTGCCAGAAAGGAGAGAGCCGTTTGCTCTCCGTTTCCACGGGAAAACCTCTGCAGGGAGGAAGAGGGAGAGGTCGGCTTTGCAAAACAGAGAGTTGTGCTTCCAAATCAGCCTTGACTCCTGGACCGTTTCTTGCAAATTTCTTGGTCCCGTTTTCAGAAGGGGTTTCCCTCGCCTTCTCTTTCCTAGGCGAGAGAAGTGAGCGATCGGAATCCCTCCGGCTGGCATTGCATGCAAAGCTGGAAGTCCGGGTGTAAGGCGTGCAAGGACTTGAACTGGGTTTCCTCTTTTCCCGCCTTTCCCCACTATCTCTTTGGTGGCTCTGCCGGCTGGTAAATAAGGAACCTGTTGCAAAAATGGCAGTGCATTGGCTGGTGGCTTGTTAATTCTGGCTTCTGGATTTCATCCAGGAGTTTGGGGCAGTTGGTTCATGGGGTTGTGTTGCCTCGTGTTTTGTTTTTTGTTTTACTAGAAATTTAAATCCTGTTTGATCTCGTTATTAAATCGGTTTAGATAGACTCTGACGTGAACTTTTTGTAACTGGAGACCTTTATAATTTGGATTGCACAAAGGGTAGTTCTTTCTAGGCAGCAGTAGAAATGATTTGATATAGTTAGGAAATAGAAACCTAAAACATATTTTAAATGTTTTGATTCCTTGATAGAAGTTGAGCCAGAAGAATACTACCAAACTTTCCCCAAACATATGTTATCTATTAAGATATCCCTGCTTTCGCAGACATTGGCGGGTTCATAAGAATTTCTTAGTTTATTGATTTTTGTTTGTTGGTTTAAGGAAGTTTGTTTGAACACTGTTTTCCATTTCGAATCTTTAAGATGGAAATCTTTCCTGGTTCCGAAGTAAACAGTAACAGAGTTGGAAGGGACTGTAGAAAGCCAGCCCTCTCCCAGAAAAATGAAATATCCTAGGAAATATTGAAAAGGCAGAACATTTCTCTGGATGTGAAAAGAAAGAAACATGTTTTAAAAGACAGAATAGCTGCCTGCAGCTTCCTGCCCATCCCCCTTTGTCAATGAGCCATTAAAGCCTGAGCTAGTCCACTTTACATAATAAAGAGTTTTCCTCTTCAGCTCCAGAGTGATGGGATTAAGGCATGATAATATTGGCCCTTTACCCAATTGACCACATGGCATCTGAGAACTCAACCAAACCTGGATTCAAAACTGCAGCCTAGAGAGTTGCCCCTGCATGGCCCCATGGGAGTCTGACAACCAATCAGAATACAAGCTCAAGATCAAAGGCCAGAGGGGGCATAAAACCAGGGACTCAGCTTCTCTTCCGCCCTTCCCTTCTCTTCTCCACCAATATTGAAACATGTGATCACCTTTTCTGTTCAGGACTCAAGCCGTGTGGTCCTGTCCACCATTAAGACCATCTTTCCAAACAGCCTCCATGTCTCCAGTGTCTTTTTCCCCACTTGGAGCCGAACCCAGAAGGACATTTCTTCCAACAGGACCTTTGGAGGTCATCTAGTCCAATTGAAGGAAGGCTGTACTAGGGATTCGACCCCCCGAATTGCCGACATTTGTGATCGACAAGCTCAGAGTCTTAGCCACTGAGCCACCTAGTCAGGCCAAGTATCTCTTGAGAGAAGTGGGTTGAATGGCCTTAGGAAACTTAGCCAAATCTCTTGTGTTTAGTCAGACCTGGGGAGATGCAGGAGTCCATTTTGGTGCTGGATTAGAGACCAGAGAGAAGATGGAGGGACAAAGCCCAACAGATGGAGGAGTTGGAGAAGGCCGTCCAGCTGCTCAGCCTTGGAGCTGTGGGAAGAATAGGGTAAGTCCTTGGCAGAACAGCCAAGAAGAAGCAGCCAGCAGTTCAGAGGTCCAATGCTGTGACTTCAGCAAAGTGCAGTTCCAGGAGGGGAAGAGTCCCCAAGATGTTTGCAATCAGCTTCACCGCTTTTGCCATCAATAGCTGCAGCCAGAAAGGCACACCAAGGCTCAGATGGTGGAGCTGGTGCTTCTGGATCAGTTCCCAGGCAATAGCCCTGGCCGAAGGCTTCTTGCTAACCCAGGAGTCTGAGAAGATGCAAGGAGAATTGCAGGTCTGAGAATGTAATTGTGGCAATTCTAATTGAATTTGTCAATGTCTCTCTGGTAGAATTTCCTGGGATTATGAACTCCTAAGACCTCTATTCTCACTCTCCAAATTCAGTGATGGACATTGGGGTCTGCTGGATTGAGAGTGCAATATGATAATTCATTTCCATCTCTCTACTCTTCCCTCCTTTATCGTGCCACATCATTTCTAGAAGTCTTTAGAAGCTGTGACTGAGTATCCCGAAGAGAGGGAAGATTCATTCAAACCCTCTCAAGACCTGCAGTTATGGGAGAGCCTTCAGAAAGATCAAAGTCAAGGTGTGATGCCAGGTAACAGAGGCTCTTTCCATGGAATGTGAGGGTTGGACGTCCTGCCAATTTTTTTGCTTGTCTTGAGTGGAATCTGTTTTTGGCTGTTTCTTGATAATAATCTGCTTTTACCATTTTTTTTTTGTCTCACAGATAATAGAAAGCTGTCGTCAATGTTTTTAGAATCAACTTTTTGTGTTGGAGTTGAAAGAATGGCTGAAACTCTACCACAGGTAGGAGAAGAAATAGTGGAAAGGGGTATGAAACTTGAATGGGTTTCATTTTGTTCTGTAGTTTAATGTATAATATTGATGTTTCTATGCAGGGCAAATTTTAGAGCAGGTCATTGCAAATTCACACTGAAATTAAGCTATCTGTTCCTTCTGGTGAACTTTCTTCACCCTCCTGCTTCAGGCTCAGATTCAGTTGACCAGATGTTGTATCAGATCTTTTTTTGCTCCCCCAGGGTCATTCTCAGATACCCTTACAAGCTCTCCAACATTTACATGAAGGTGTGGAGTGTGGGTAAGGGTTGGCCCCTCAGTGAATAAACTAATCCATTGGCAAAGATATCAGATGGGTTTCCTATTTGTCCTTCTCCCCGCCCTACAAAGAATTGGAGTCATTGATAAGTAGTAGGTTTAAGACACAGCTATTAATTGACCAAGAAAACTATTTTAGTTAGCTTCACATTCCAAATCTTTCTAACTTGATCAAATATGTTTCAGTTGTGCCGTCAGCCAGAAACTGGGAGATCTCATTTTAAATTCTGCAGAAGTTGCCCATTTTGTTCACTGGATCTCTCTCTTTGAATTGGGGAAAGAAAACTGCCAAATTATTTCTGGAATTGTCTGTTAATAGGAAAACTTACCTCCTTGTTCAGGATTTTTTGACCTTTGAGGAAGTGGCCGTGTATTTCTCTGAGGAGGAGTGGTCTCAACTGGATGCTGATCAAAAAGCACTGTATGGTGAAGTCATGCTAGAGACTTCCAGGAATTTTGCTTTTCTAGGTAAGAATCCCTATCATAGAGAAGACATGGGGAGGGGGCTTAGATATTATATTACTTTTTATTTATAATCTGCCTTCATTATTTTTTGTAAATAACACAAAGCAGCACACATATCAAATACTCCTGTCAGCGTTCCAAGTATCATGCAAAATTAAATCAGAGTCCAAGGCAAAACGATCCTGAAAGTTCCAATTTAATAAGTCAGACATCTTGGCTCATCTGTAGAATCCCAATTCTGGAAGTTACCTAGGATTCCCACCCAGCTGAAAGTTCATAATCTTATCCCCACACCCACAAATCCATCATATGGTCCAATCTTCTTCTTCCACACTGGCATCCCCACCCAGCTGGTTCCGGTCAGATGCAGAGGTGTGGAGACAAAAGATGATCTTGGGCTTCTAGAAAAGAATGACAACAACACATTCCACAATTCTACTCCTTTCTATTCCCCCTCCCAACTATTACACTAATGAAACAGCATAATGAAATCAGAGAGAGTATGGCAGGCCAAAGACCCTAAAAGGGATATTACTCTTTCTATTTTCCCTACAATAAAACCCTGTGATATGGGCTGGGCTGAGAGAGACTGGTCCAAAAAGAAGCCCTAGGTAAGATCATCACCCAGACCAAACATGTCAAACACAAGGCTTGCAGGCCAAAACTGGCCCGCGATGGGCCCAATTCTGTTAAGTGGAGCCACCCCGGAGATAGGAAGGCACTGATCACTGCCAACCCGGCTGGATGCCCCTGAGATGCACAAAGGAGTGCTGGAGGGGGGGGGGGCAATGATGTCTGGCAGCAGCTTCAGCCCACTTATCCCTTGGCTGCCACATTGTGGGGTAACGCTGTAACCGCCAGCTCGGCTCTCAAAGCAGCAGGCAGAGGCATGGTGTGGGAGGCACATTAACTGGCCTGTGATGGTTCCATGTGTGGCCCATGGGGCTTTTCCAGAGATGGTGAGGGACTGGTCCCCACTGTCCACGGCCAAGCCCCCTGGGGCATTCCTTGTGCACACAGGATGTGGCAAGCACAGGGGGGGACTGGGGTGTCTGGGTGCAGCCTGCCTCCCCATTGGCCAGTGCACTCTGGGGATGCTCAACCCATGTGCAAGTAAGTCCAACCACTGCGCCTGCCGGGCTGGCCCTCCAACCAGCAGACGGAGCCAGTAGTGCGGGGAGGAGGCACGCAATCTGGCCCACTGGATGTGCTGTGGCCAACCCGCCCACTCCATTCCTCCATCAGCCTGCTTACCCACAGCCACAATGGGGCAAGTAGCCCCGCAGCATGTTCGGCGGGCCACATCACATGCCTCACCTCTGTGCCTCTGCCTCCACCTGGTGCCGCCGCCTGCAAGTGAAGGCAGGCTTCAAGTGGCTGCAACTCCCCGACCTTATGGGCTTCTCCCTCAGTCCAACCCTGTCCCCTAGCTCTTCTGCACACGACCGGAACACAAATGACTTCAAGCTGGCCACACCCACCTGCCCCCTCTCCAGGGTAACCACAATGCTGACGCGGCCCTCAGTGAAATAGAGTTTGACACCCCTGATTTAATAGTAGATTTAAATGGAATAATATTTTTAGCCCTAGGCAAGATGAGTGCGAAAAGGAAGAGCTATTCCATCGAGTTCAAGAAAGGAATCGTGGAGGACTCTCGAGGCAAGAATCTTACGGTTTTCTGCAAGGAGAAGAAGTTGGATCTCCGAATGGTCCGAAAATGGCGAGCAGAGTACGAGAACCTCAGTCAACAGGCAGACGAGGGAAATGCTAAGAAGCGCAAATGTGGATCAGGTCGGCAACCATTCTTCCCTGAGCTGGAAGACATCATCTGTGAATGGATTGCTAACAGGAGAGCACAGGGTTTAGTTATACGCAGGGCTGATATTCAAGCATTTGCCCTTGCAATGACAGCACAGTTAGGAATACCCCCAGAAGAATTCAAAGCTTCCAATCGTTGGCTAGATGGCTTCCTTCATCGATATAAACTGTCTCTAAGAAGATAGACGGCACTGTTTAATCTGGAAGATACTGGTTATTAAAGGACACTTTCATTCAAGTTCTTTGTTGATGGTATCAATACAATAGCAGAGTTGGAAGGGACCTTGGAGGTCTTCTAGTCCAACCCCCTGCCTAGGCAGGAAACCCTATATCATTTCAGACAAATAGCTATCCAACATCTTCTTAAAGACTTCCAGTGTTGGGGCATTCACAACTTCTGGAGGCAAGCTGTTCCACTGATTAATTGTTCTAACTGTCAGGAAATTTCTCCTCAGTTCTAAGTTGCTTCTCTCCTTGATTAGTTTCCACCTATTGCTTCTTGTTCTACCCTCAGGTGCCTTGGAAAATAGTTTGACTTCCTCTTTTTTGTGGCAATCCCTGAGAGATTGGAACACTGCTATCATGTCTCCCCTAGTCCTTCTTTGTATTAAATTAGACATACCCAGTTCCTGCAACCGTTTTTCATATGTTTTAGTCTCCAGTCCCCTAGTCATCTTTGTTGCTCTTCTCTGCACTCTTTCTAGAGTCTCCACATATTTTTTACATCACGGCGACCAAACCTGAATGCAGTATTCCAAGTGTGGCCTTACCAAGGCATTATAAAGTGGTATTAACACTTCACGTGATCTTGATTCTATCCCTCTGTTTATGCAGTCCAGAACTGTGTTGGCTTTTTTGGCAGCTGCTGGCTCATATTTAAATGGTTGTGTCAGGGCTGCAGCGGTCCCTTTAAGAATCTTTGGCCACTAGGAGTCCACTAGGACTCCAAGATCCCTTTCACAGTTACTACTATTGAGCAAGGTACCACCTACACTGTTCCTATGCATTTTGTTTTTGTTGCCTAAATGTAGAACCTTACTCTTTTCACCATTGAATTTCATTTTATTAGATAGTGCCCAATGTTCAAGTTTGTCAAGATCTCTCTGTGTCTTAAGCCTATCTTCTGGAGTGTTGGCTATTCCTGCCAGCTTGGTGTCATCTGCAAATTTGACGAGTTCCCCATTTATTCCCTCATCCAAATCATTGATGAAAATGTTGAAGAGTACGGGTCCTAAAACAGAGCCACCCTGAAAATACGACCTACCCCAAAAATAAACCTAGACTGATTTTTTGGGGAATAGGCCTAATATAACCCCTACCCCAAAAATAAGCCCTAGTGAAGGAGGTGGGCACGGCCAGCACACGAGGCAGCCCTTCCCTTCCCCAGTCACCTCATAGAGGCTTGGCCCCTTAATCGCAGCCTGCAGATTGGCTGAGCCAGAGAGGCCTGGAAGCTGCCTCTTGTTCTGTCTCTCAGCGCCTGGAGGTATTTCAAGCGCACTCTTTTACAGCCCCAACCCTGCCACAGCACCGGGGTACCTCACAACTGTGGACCCCTCCTGCAGCTCACCTCGTGGCTCTGGAGCAGATGGCGACCATGGTTTGTGCTCCACTGGGCCTGGAGCTCAGGTCTTGCTGCTGCTGTTGTCTTCACCATCCTAGCAACAGTGCTCCTGCCTGGCTGGGTTGAATCGTCCCAGATCAAAAACCACCAGGCTGCCAGGGCCCTTTCATGAGCTGCAGCTGGAGGAACCATGCTGCCTAAACTGTCCACCGCCAACTTTGGACTGCTGAGCGCCAGCCTGCATGCCTATTTGGTGCTGAAGACGCTGGGCTTACATCTATGCTGAGCCCGATGCTCTTCAGATCCTGGCAGGGGGCTGCAGCTCTCTTGCCATATGTGCGAGGCAGGCACGGAGCTGCCCCTGGCCGCCTTGCTTCCCCGACCACAGGTCGATGCTGGAATAGCCCATCTGTTGAAGAGATGAAAGGGCTGGAATGTTGTAGCCATCTATGCAGCTCTTGTCCTCTTACCTACAAAGAGGCAAGTTCCTTTGTAGCCAGTGAACTGTGTAAGATCTTTTTCCATGATCCATTCTGTGATCTCTATTGGGATAAGGTAAGCAACCAGAGCATAATGGGCAGGCCATCAGTTTCACAACTTGACCGTCTCACTGAGGAAGGGGCACCTATTGTGACCGAGGCTTCCCAAGAGCTCCTTTTCCCAGCAAAAACCCCTTTTATTAATTTGCTGTGAATTCTGCCTGTTTGTCCTACATAGTGGTTGTTGCAGTCCTTACACTATATGTTGCAGATGATTCCTGTTTCTTTTTGGAGGGCCTTTCAGATACCACAACAGACAGCCGTGGTCCCTTAATTGGTTCCAGGAGATGCTATGAATACTTAAAAGGACGAGTCCCAAACACACACGACTTAACATGTGACCCTTTGTTTCAGCCAGAAGAACTTTCTCTGTCCCTTCTCCTATGTCAGTGACCTTCCCAGCAAGACCAACTTCCTGTCTGCCTTCTGTGGTCGTCCCCCTCTTTTTGTAGGGATCAGAAAAAAGAGAATGAATACATGTAGTCCTCTACTTACAACCAGAATTGGGCACAAAGTTTCCCGTGCTAGATGAGGAAGTGGTTAAGTGAATTTTGTCCATTTTACAACTTTTCTTGCCGCAGGTGTTCAGCGAATCACTGCAGTTGTTCAATTAGCAAGACGGTTGTTCAATGAATCTGGCTTCCCCATTGATTTTGTTTGTCAAAAGATCACAAAAGTTTTAATCACTTGCCTCCAGAAGTTGTGAATTCTCGAACACTGGACGTTTTAAAGAAGACATTGGACAGCCATTTGTCTGAAATGGTATATGGCCTTCTGCTAGAGTATGGGATTGTACTAGAAGACTTGCAAAATCCCTTCCAACTATTCCTGTTCGTATTCGTATTACTATCCCATGAGGAAAGCAAGGAATAGCTGGTTTGGGGGAAAGGGTGGCTGTTTCAGGACCTTGGAGAGCTCCCAGCACAAGTTCCTATGAGTTGCCTTAACCTTGTCTGAAAGGGACACCACCCTAAATTGATTGGGTGTCTTCATCCTCTTTGCATTCTGAAAAGGAAAGCTCATGCTGAAAGTAACCCAATATTTAGTTAGAAAAAGCACTGACAAAAATCAGAGCCCTCAGAAGAAGAGCTCGATGTATCCCACGCCTTTTATCTTGGAATCATCAAGCAGGCCATCCCTGGCTGAGCTCACACCATCATCCTTCTGGTTAACAGCCAGACGTGCCTTGCGTCACAGAGAGCCAACACAGGCTTCGCTGTAAGCTCTTATCAGCTTGAACATCCATAGCTGGGGCTGGCTAGACAGCAGTAAGATACACTAGTCAGAAGACCCAGGGTGTTCCGCTCTCCCACTATTACATGTGAAAATAAATCTTGGACATAAATATTTTTTAGCTTGAGGGTGAGTCTCAACAGCCATGCCAGTGATATAGGGGCATCATAAACCTGGGACCAATGGTGGGATTCAAATAATTTAAACACCGGTTCTCTGCCCTAATGACCAGCTGGGTAGGCATGCTCCTGGACCACTCCGGAGGTCTAGTCTTGGGCCTGGAAGGCCTCCCGGAGGACTCCAGAGGTCATAGGCGGTTGATGGGGGAGGGCTTTGCACACCACCCGCACCCCATTTTTGCTAGCAGTCTCACTGCAGGCTGATCCTTTGCTATTCCCAGACTGGCCCCGTGGGCCCAATCTAAACATCATGCAGGATGGATCCGACCTGTGGGCCTTGAGTTTGACACCCATGCCTTAGAAGCAACACTTTGAAAGATGGCCAACCCAACCCTCTGAACCCAGCACCTTCCCAATTGTTCAGCTTTTCGGAAGGATGCAGAGATATGAGGATGTGATTTTTTCAAAGGAAAACACCATTGATTGATCCTGTTCTGGGCTATCTTGCTTATCCAACTCTCCTTTGTGATATCTCCGGTTGGCCCCATTCCACAGTTGGTGGCCACTATTTTAGCTTATTTACTGTATATATCCTAGCAGAGTTCAATCTTACTGGGTTACCCAGTACACTGTTTTCCCCTCACCCCAAATGTTGCAGTGGGGACATTTAAGTCAAAGAAAATTTCTCAAAAGCCAGAAAGAATCAAAACTCTGTGAGTAAGTGAAGTTGGGCTCTTCCATCCTTCACTCTATCTTCTCAGCTCCGGAAGGAAACAAAACATGAGGAATAAGATCTAATTAACTGTTGTGATGTAATCGCCAGACCGAGACAGCTGGCAAGCAATAAGGCCATGCAGATTGACAGATGCCCATACCTGTTGTTCAGTGGTGGGATTCAATTTTTTTTTACTACCGATTCTGTGGGCGTGGCTTGGTGAGCGTGCCAAGGGAAGTTTACTGCAAAATCCCCATTTCTTCCTGATCAGCTGGGACTGGAGGCAGAGAATAGATGGGGGGGCGGGGCCAGTCAGAGGTGGTATTTACTGGTTTCTGTTACCAGTTCTCCAGAACTGGTCAGAACCTGCTGAAAACACCTCTGCTGTCGTTTCTATGGTGTAGTGGTTATCACATTTGCCTCACATGCCAAAGGTTCAAAACAAAGGCTCATCCTCGGAATTGGAGCCATTCCTTGCTCAAAGAAAAGGCAGGAAAAGGCTGCATCACTATGACAAGTAGGAATCCCATTCTCTTCTGTTGGAAGAAATGTCCTTCTGGGTTCGACTCCAAGTGGGGAAAAAGACACTGGAGACATGGAGGCTGCTTGGAAAGATGGTTTTAATGGAGGACAGGACCACATGGCTTGAGTCCTGAACAGAAAAGGTGATCACATGCTTCAATGTTGGTGGAGAAGAGAAGGGAAGGGAAAGCAAGGGAGGAAGAGAAGCTGAGTATCTGGTTTTATGCCCTCTCTGGCCTTTGATCTTGATCTTGTATTCTGATTGGTTGTCAGACTCCCATGGGGCCATGCAGGGGCAACTCTCTAGGCTGCATTTTGAATCCAGGTTTGGTTGAGTTCTCAGATGCCATGTGGTCAGTTGGGTAAAAGGCCAATATTATCATGCCTTTACTCCCATCCCCCTGGGGCTGCAGTGGAGAAGTCTTTATTATGTAAAATGGACTAGCTCAGGCTTTAATGGCTCATTGACAAAGGGGGATGGTCAGGAAGCTGCAGGCAGCTATTCTGTCTTTTAAAACATGTTTCTTTTCACATCCAGAGAAATATTCTGCCCTTTCAATATTTCCTAGGATATTTCATTTTTCTGGGAGAGGGCTGGGTGATAACTTCCTACACTTCTATTTCATTGGTGAGGGAATGAATGAGGGGAGGCTGATTTCAAGCCACCAGTCAAGGAAGGCTGGTCACCCCAAGTGAGCAGACAGTGAAAAATTAAAGTGTCTTGAGTTTCAGCTCCCAGAATTGTGAGCATGAGGGAAGAGGGAGGGTTTCCCACGCATAGCTTGCCTGAATCATCTTGAGCACAGGAGGAGGAGGTGGGAGGGGGAGATCTCTTGAGGTGCGTCAACTAGGGATTTTGCCAATTTCTCAGGAAATTGAGGAAAATGAGCTTTAACAAAGATTTCCTCAATGTCCACAAATCACACATAGTTCCCAGACATTAAAAAGAGGAAGTTCTAAAACTGGATAAATGAAAAGGCTAGTCTTTTAGAGAGACGCTTTCCTTTCACTCCCAGGCCCATCATCCTTGGCCCCCGTGAAACCTGCTCTGATCTGCGCCTTTGCAGGATCCCCTCGCATAGCACACAGAGTCCACCAGGGGTCTTTCTCGTCAGCGCTTGGAAGGGATGGGCAGCCCCCTTTAAGAGCGAACTGAGCATGCGCCTGGCTCTTTCGGGAACTCAAAACTTCCCGGGAAAGGCTGGGATCGTGTCTGCTTTTTCTGCGGCGTCCGATTCTTCTTCCCTTCGCTGTGAACTTTCGGCTTAGCCAAGAGGCCGAGAAGCTGGAAGGAATTCTCTCACGGGTGGAGATGCAGGCGTGACTCGGAGTGAGTGGGACTCTTTCCTCTGACGCTGGAGGGGAGCCTGGGGCATGCAAAGCTTCGTCAAGTTCCAAGTGGCGGAAAGCGGGGTGGGGGTGGGGGTGGAGAGTTCGGGGTACATCTTACATTTTTCTCTTTCAAGGCTATAATGAGCAAGTGAATAAGAATTGTAAGGAACAATGTCAACCGGTTCATCCAAAAGAGAAAAACAGGAATTTTGCAGATCAGATGCAAACAAAGATTGATAAAAAAGCGATCTCAAAGTGAAATTAAAAAAAGCTTTCCTTTGGTCAATCATCTCCTTAGCCATACAATCATTGATAAGGGAGAAATACCATATAAATGTATGGATTGTGAAAAGAGCTTTAATAAATCCAAGCATCTCATTTCCTTTAAAGAGACACATTCAGAAGAGGAACAATATACCTGTGTGGAATATGGAAAGACTCTGTTGTTATGACTCTCTTACAATCCATCAAAGGAATCACACAGGAGAAAGACCTTATAAGTACATGGAGTATGGGAAGGCTTTTAATTGTAGCACTAGTCTTAATTCCCACAACGTGATCCATATAGCAGAAAAGCTATATTAATACATGGAGTGTGGAAAGACTTTTACTAGTAACAGTCACCTTAATTCCCACAAGAGGATCCACACAGAGGAGAAGCCTTATAAATGCATGGAATGTGGAAAGGCCTTTAATTGTAGTACTGATCTTAATTCCCACAAGCGGATCCACACAGGAGAGAAACCATATCAATGCATGGAGTGTGGAAGGACTTTTACTCGTGGCAGTCATCTTAATTACCACAAGAGGATCCACACAGGAGAGAAGCCTTATAAATGCATGGCGTGTGGAAAGGCCTTTAATTGTAGCACTGATCTTAATTCCCACAAGCGGATCTACACAGGAGAGAAGCCATATCAATGCATGGAGTGTGGAAGGACTTTTACTCGTGGCAGTCATCTTAATTCCCACAAGATGATCCGCACAGGAGAGAAGCCCTATCAATGTTTGGAGTGTAGAAAGGGCTTTAGGAATAATTATCATCTTGCGTCCCATGAAGTGATCCATACAAGGGAAAAAAACCCTATGAATGAATGGAGTGTGGAAAAAGCTTTCCAAGAAGATTCACTCTTGCTTGCCATTGAAATATTCACGAATGGGAGAAGCCATATCAATACAGGTGATGAAAATAACTGAATTCAGATATACTGGGTGAGACGGTGACTAGAGATAATCAATAAGACAGAAAGTATTATTTAGTTTAAAACCAGTTGTGTCACTGGTTCTGCAACCCAACAAGACAGACACAGACTTCAGAGGAAAATTAGAACTGCAGAAAAAACAATTACTATCAACCTGCCTTCCATTGAGGACCTGTATACTCCACGTATCAAAAAGAGGGCTGTGAAATATCTACTGACCCTCACAACATGGACATAAACTGTTTCAACTTCTACCCTCAAACTGACACTATAGTGCACTGTACACCAGAACCACTAGAGACAAGGACAGTTTTTCCCCGAACGACATCACTCTGCTAACAAATAATTCCCTCAATACTGTCAGACTATTTACTAAGTTTGCACTACTATTAATCCTCTCATCGTTCCTCTCACCCATCTCCTCCCACTTATGACTGCAGGACTGTAACTTTGTTGCTTGTATCCTTATGATTTACATTGATTGATTCCTAATATGATTTGATTCTTATTTGCACCCTATGACTATCATTACATGTTGTACCTTGTGATTCTTGACAAATGTATCTTTTATGTATACTGAGAGCATATACACCAAAACAAATTCCTTGTGTGTCCAATCCCACTTGGCCAATAAAGAATTCTATTCTATTCTATTCTATTCTATTCTATTCTATTCTATTCTATAAACCTGAACACATTTATATTCAATGGAAGAAGGTTGAGATGAAGAGCTCTAAAAAGGAGCCACAACTGTGGGAAGTCCTATAAACACACATGCAATAGTTTTTCTCTAGTGAAGGTGCCAAATTCTTTTTTCCTGTGGAATGACAAGGTTTCAGACAAAATCTAAAATTGATTTTTTTGGGGGGGTCCATACTATATACCTGTAGCCTTAGATCAGTGGTGGGTTTCAAATTTTTTTCGAACCTACTCTGTGGGTGTGGCCTCCTTTGTGGGAGTAGCTTGCCGGCCATGTGACCTTGTGGGAGTGGCTTGCTGGCCATGTGTTCTCTCTCTCTCTCTCTCTCTCTTTCTCTCTCTCTCTCTTCTTCCTTTTATCTCTCTGTCCCTTTTTCTTTCTCCCTCTGTGTGAGTGTGAGTGTGTGTGTGTGTCAGTGGTGGGTTTCAAAATTTTTTGGAACCTCTTCTGTAGGTGTGGCCTGCTTTCTGAGTCCACTGGTGAAACCTCTTCTAACCAGTTCGGTAGATTTGACGAACCGGTTCTACCGAACTCTGTGCGAACTGGTAGGAATCCACCTCTGCCTTAGATTAAATTAAAGAAGTATAGTCAGTGTGATTATTTAACAGGTGGTCAATATATCCCAAAGGAAAAGGGGAATTCAAAGTGTTCTGGCATCAGAAGCTGTCGAGCATTAACTGAGGAAAGGGACTTTTGAAAACTGCAGAGCCTGAAATAAAGTTAGAACAATCGCTGCAGGAATTGACCATAGAGATCTGCTACATTGGGATGAGATGCAATTCACTAAGGAATTACTACTACTATGGGTTTGGGAATCTCACTCCAGCTTGCAATCATTTACTCAAAAGTGGGCTTTCAGATCTCTGAGGTAGCCAGACAGGAATCGTGGCCAGACAGGCTAACTCTTTTGTAAGGCTATTATACTACTATATTCATACTCTGTTGTAAGGCTGCATTAATAGAATTGGGCAAGTCTGAAAGTAGAAATCTGCCATTGCTTAAAGGTGCTTCTAACAGAGAGATGGAAGGCATGTGCATTGAACCAATAAATAATAAATAAAGGTCTGATGCATCAATGCACACTGTTTTTAAGATTCCTTCCTTGCCAGTTATGCAACTGCATACTCCTCCCCCTTTTATTTAACATAGCATTAAGTAGCATCTGTTTTCCTTGTCACTCAAGGGGATTTCCACAAACCTTTACAAGCTCCTTGTGCTGAGGAAATATCTATACCTTTAAATCTATTAGCTTTGTCCAAAGGCAGTAACTGTAAAGGAACGTTCTTTTAGAGGAAAATGATTAACTAGCCAAGCATTCAAGAAGAACCTAGATGAGTCATAGACACATTTTATAGGACTACATGAAATACAGAATACATATGGGAGAATATTTGAAGTTTAGGGTTGGGATAAGGGGTCCTTTGTGGTCTCTGAGCTTGGTGGTTTTGCCGTTTTCGGGCCGTTTTTTGGCCTGTTTTGGGCAGGTTTTTCAGCCACTGTTTTCAGCCAGTATTTTCAGCCATTGTGAGCTCCATTGTTTTCCCTGTTATACAGGAGATTTGCAGCATTTTTCCCCACCAGTTTTGGGCCTGTTTTCCAGCCTATTTTTTGATTGCTTTTGGCCTATTTTCAGACAAATTTCCCGGCCGGCACCTCTGGCTGTATTTAAGTACCCTGCAGGCATTGAGTTTGACACTCCTGTTGTAAATGATTCTGGCTTTTGGGGGGGCATCGCAGAAACCACAACAGACAGCAATGGTACCTTAATTGGTTCCAGTAAGTTGTCACGAATCATTTATTTTCAGTGGCATTGTGATTTTGAATGGTCACTGAATTATTGCCAGTCGAGGTCTATCTGTGCATGACTGGCTTGATATTTGCTTTGTCAGGCAAACCTTTCCGATGACTGCTGACCTTGTTGGACCTTAGGAGTATTCTGAGTTTCAACTCCCAGAACTGTGAGCATGAGGGAAGAGGGAGGGTTTCCCACGCATAGCCTGCCTGAATCACCTTCAGCACAGGAGGAGGAGGTGGGAGGAGGGGATCTCCTGAGGTGCATCAACTAAGGATTTTGCCAATTTCTCACACTGACCTTCAAGAAAACGAACTTCAAAAAGATTTCCTTTATGTTTAGTTCCCAGATATTAAGAGGAAGTTGTAAAACTGTATAGAATCAGCCACTTATTTGGAAAGGCACGACTTCTGGAGAGATGCTTTCCTTCCACTCCCATGCCCATCATCCCTGCCCCCCCTCCCCCTGCCCCGGGAACCTGCTCTGGTCTTCTGCACCTTTGCAGGATTCCCTGACGTAGCGCTCAGAGTCCACCAGGGGTCTCTCTCGTCAACGCTTGAAAGGTATGGGCAGCCCCCTTCTAGAGGGAGCGAACTGAGCATGCGCCTTGCTCTTTCGGGAACTCAAAACTTCCCGGGAAAGGCTGGGATCGTGTCTGCTTTTCCTGCGGCGTCCGATTCTTCTTCCCTCCGCTGTGAACCTTCGGCTGAGCCCGGAGGCCGAGAGGCTGGAAGGAATTCTCTCACGGGTGGAGATACAGGCGTGACTCGGAGTGAGTGGGGGTCTTTCCTCTGACGCTGGAGGGGAGCCTGGAGCATGCAAAGCTTCATCAAGTTCCACGTGGCGGAAAGCGTAGGGTGGGGGTGGGTGGGGTGGAGAGTTCGAGGTCCCATGTTCCCCTGCCATCAGGTGGAAGAAAGGGACCCGGAGGGCGGCTCCGCACCTGCCGGGTTTTCTCCCGGAAGAGATCAGGGTCGCCAGAAAGAGGTGGCCCATCGACCCTCCGTTTCCTCCGGCAACCCTCTGCATGCAGAGAGAGGGAGAGGTTGCCTTCCCAAAAGGCGCAAAATGGCTTGATTCCTGGAGAATTTCCTGCAGATTTCTCGGCCCTTTTCCAGGAGGGTTTTTACCTCGCCTCCCTTTTCCTGGCCCCAGAGAAGCCACCTGCCAAAGTCCCTCCGGTTGCCTTTGTATGCAAGGCTGCAGTTCCGTGTGTAAAGAGTTGAGTGCAAGGCGTGTAAGGACTGGAACTCGCTTTCCTCATTTCCTGCTTTTCCCGCACCTTCTCTTTGGTGTCTCTGCCGGCAGGCAAACAAAGAACCTGTTACAAGAAGGGCCATGCCTTGGATTTCTCTCTCTCTCTTTTATTAGAGACATACTTTGGATTGTGCAAAGGGTTGTAGGCAGCAAAAGAAATGATTTGATATGAATAATTAGGAAATAGAAACCCAAATTATATTTTAAATGTACTTATCCAATATTTTGATTCCTTGATGGAAGTTGAGGCAGAAGAGTCCTAGCAGACTTTCCCCAAACAAACAAGTCTATATAATAATATCCCCCCACCCCTGCACAAAAAAACCCAATTGCAGAACTTGGTGGGTTCATAAGAATATTGTTTGCTTGTTCCTTTGTTTGTTTATTTATGTATGGAGGAGGATGCTCAGTATTCAAATTTCCCACCAGGTTGAACATCCTTGTGGTTTCCATTTCAGTTCTGTAGCTGTAATTTTTTCCTGATTCCTCTGGAGACCAAAGAATCTTGTGAGGGAAGAGGCTGAATGGTGTTAGGAGGGTTGGCCAGACCTCTCGTCATTAAGAAGACCTGGGGAGATTTTGGAGTTGGATTAGAGACCAGAGAGAAGATGGAGGGACAAAGCCCAACAGATGGAGGAGTTGGAGAAGGACGTCCAGCTGCTCAGCCTTGGAGCTATGGGAAGAATGGGGGAAGTCCTGGGCAGAAGAGCCAAGAAGAGGAAGCCAGCAGTTCAGAGGTCCAATTCTGTGACTTCAACAAAGTGGAGTTCCAGAAGGGGAAGAGTCCCCGAGATGTTTGCACTCAGCTTCATCACCTTTGCCGTCAGTGGCTGCAGCCGGAAAGGCACACAAAGGCTCAGATGTTGGACCTGGTGCTCCTGGAGCAGTTTCTGGCTGTCCTTCCCTCAGAGATGGAGCAATGGGTGCGGGAGTGTGGAGCAGAAACCAGTTCCCAGGCGGTGTCCCTGGCCGAAGGCTTCTTGCTGACCCAGGAGTCTGAGATGATGCAAGAAGAGTTGCAGGTATGAGAATGTAATCTTGGCAGTTCTAAAGAGATTCTTTCTGAATTTGTCAATGTTTCTCTGGCAGAATTTTCTGGGATTTTGAGCTGCTAAGATCTCTTGTTCTAGTCTTCCTCCAGACAATGAATTTGGGTCCATTTTTCTGTTGTGGCTTTCCAGCTTAACCGATGGACTTTGGTGTCTGCTAGGCTGAGTGCTCAATATTGATAATTTCTATCTCTCTACCCTTCCTTTTTTTCTCGTGCCACATCTTCTCCACAAGTCCTTGCAAGCTATCACCGAGTATCCCCAGGAGTGGAAAGATTCATCTAAATCTTCCCAGGAGCTGCTATTCAGTGAGAGCTTCCAGGAAGATCAAAGTCAGGACACCTCTCCAGGTAACAGAAGGTCTTTCCATGGGATATGAAGTTTGGACATCCATCCATATGATTGTTTTGTTTGTCTTGAGTGGAATCTCTCGCTCTCTTTTTAACAGTCTGCTTCTACCATTTTCTGTCTCACAGGTAATAGAAATCTGTCCTTAGTATTTTTAGAACCACCTTCTCCTTGTGATAGAGCTGAAAGAGTGGCTGAACTTCTGCCTCAGGTAAGAGGAGAAATATTGGAAAGTTACACAACACGTGGAATGGTTTCATTTCATTTTATTCTGTATAATTATCATGGAATTTTTGTTTCCAAGGAAGACACATTTTAGACAAGATCTTTGAAAATTTACACCCAGCTTAACCTACCTGTCCCTTCGGATAAGCTTTCTCCACCCTCCTTCTTCAGGCTCAGATTTCATTGATCAGATGTTGTCTTGACCTGAGGTCTTCCTCCTGTCTTCCAGGGTCATTCTCACTACCATTACAAGCTCTTCCAACACTTCCATGGAGGTGTGGAGTAGGGGAAAGGGTTGATCCCTCAGTTGATGAAGCAGTCTATTGGCAAAAATATCAGATGGATTTTCTCTGTGTTTCCTTCTGCCCACTCTAGGAAGAATTGGAGCCAGTGATAAGTAGTGGGTTTAATACCCAACTATCAGTCTGCCAGGGAAACTATTTTAATTGGTTTCACTGAAAGGCATCACAATTCTCCCAGTGTGATGAAATGTGCTTCAATTGTGCCATCAGCCAAAAGCCGTGTGATCCCATTCTGAATTCTGCAGAGGATTCCCATTTTGTTCATAGGATTTCTCTGCTTGGTGAAAGAAAACTGTCACATTATTCTTGGGAAACTTGTTTCCTTGTTCAGGATGTGTCTTTTGAGGAAGTGGCCGTGTATTTCTCAGAGGAAGAATGGTCTCAGCTGGATCCTGACCAAAAAGCTCTCCATGGGGAAGTCATGCTGGAGAATTCCAGGAATCTGGCTTACCTGGGTAAGAACCTCTTTCTGTGCTCAGGAACCTAGAGAAGGGATGGGTGGGTGGAGGGCTGAGACATTTCTAATAAAAAAGATCACTTTTTATTTATATCCTGCCTTTATTATTTTTTGCAAGTAAGTTAAGGCAGTGGACACATCCAGTGCTCCTTCCTCTTCCTATGGTCCCCCAATGATAACACTCTGATATGGGTTGGGCTGAGAGAGAGACCGGCCCAAAATCACCCAGCCAGCATTCATACTTAAGATGGAACTAGAGCTCACAGTCTCCCAGTTTCTAGCCTGGTGGCGCAGTGGTTAAATGCAGCACTGCAGGCTACTTCAGCTGACTGCAGTTCAGCAGTTCGGCTGTTCAAATCCCACTAGGCTCAAGGTTGACTCAGCCTTCCATCCTTCCGAGGTGGGTAAAATGAGGACCCGGATTGTCGTTGGGGGCAATATGCTGACTCTGTAAACCGCTTAGAGAGGGCTGAAAGCCCTATGAAGCGGTATATAAGTCTAACTATTGCTATTGCTTTAACCATTGGACCAAACTGACTGAGGTGTGCCCACTTGTGTTCTGAGTTTGGCATCATTCTAAGTTGAGGATGGGAAGCTATTACCAGCCAGAAGATTTATTAACTTTCAAAGATTCTTCTCTGAAGACAGATGGAGATATTTCACTGAAGTTAGGCAGCTGGTGGGTATGTTGCTGTCCTAGCATTATACAGTGTCCAAACCCTTTTGGGAGCTTGTGGTGAAAAGAATTATCCCAAGTCTCTAAACGGCTCCAACACACTCAGAGATTAGATCAGGCATTTGTCTTATTTTGTTGGGATGTCACCCAATTCTGATACCTGAGAATTGGTGGGAGCCCACTTCAAAATCTGTCTTTGGAAGCACTGTAGTTTGGAATCTTCATGTTTGCAACACAAGTGCCAAAATATATTGATGATTCTTTTGCTAAATTTCAGATTTGTTCGTTTTCCTAGTTTGCTACATTTTACATTTTTCTCTTTCAAGGCTATAATGTGCAAGTGGACAAGAATTGTAAGGAACAATGTGAACCGGTTCATCCAAAAGAGAAAAACAGGAATTTTGCCGATCAGATGCAAACAAAGATTGATGAAACAAACCCATCACAAAGTGAAATTAAAAAAAGCTTTCCTTTGGCCAATTGTCTGCTTAACCATACAATCATCGATACGGGAGAAATACCATATAAACGTATGGATTGTAAAAAGAGCTTTAATAAATCTGAGCATCTCATTTCCCATAAAGAGATACATTCAGAAGACAAACAATATAATTCCATGGAATGCGGAAATATCTTTTGCTGTTATGACTCTCTTACAATCCATCAAAGGAATCACACAGGAGAAAGACCCTATAAATGCATGGAGTGTGGAAAGGCCTTTATTTGTAGCACTAGTGTTGATTCCCACAAGAGGATCCACGAAGGAGAGAAACCATTTCAATGCCTGGAGTGTGGAAAGAACTTCATTCGTATCAGTCATCTTAATACCCACAAGATGATCCACACAGGAGAAAAGCCTTATAAATGTATGGAGTGTGGAAAGAGCTTTACGAGTAACACTTATCTTAATACTCACAAGAGGATCCACACAGGAGAGAAACCATATCAATGCATGGAGTGTGGAAAGAGCTTTATTCGTATCGGCCGTCTTAATTCCCACAAGAGGATCCACACAGGAGAAAAGCCTTATACATGCATAGAGTGTGGAAAGAGCTTTAATTGTAGCACTAGTTTTAATTCCCACAAGAGGATCCACACAGGAGAGAAACCATATCAATGCATGGAGTGTGGAAAGAGCTTTACTCGTAGTAACGGTCTTAGTTCCCACAAGAGGATCCACACAGAAGAGAAGCCATATCAATGTCTTGAATGTGGAAAGAGTTTTAGGTGGAATTGTGCTCTCACCTCCCATAAAAGGATCCACACAGGAGAGAAGCCATATAAATGTATGGTATGTGGAAAGGGTTTTAGGAAGAGTTGTGATCTTACTTCCCATAAAAGGATCCACACAGGAGAGAAGCCATATAAATGTATGGAATGTGGGAAATGTTTTAAGAAGAATTATGATCTGGCTTACCATAAAAGGAGCCATACAGGGGATAAACCATATGAATGCTTGGAGTGTGGAAAAACGTTTACTTGTAACAGTAGTCTTAAAACCCATAAGTTGATTCATACAGGAGAGAAGCCACACCAATGTATGGAGTGTGGAAGGACTTTTACTCGTAGCAGTCATCTTAATTCCCACAAGATGATCCACACAGGAGAGAAGCCCTATCAATGTATGGAGTGTGGAAAGGGCTTTAGGGACAATTATCGTCTTACGTCCCATGAAATGATCCATACAAGGGAAAAAAACCCTATGAGTGAATGGAGTGTGGAAAAAGCTTTCCAAGAAGATTCACTCTTGCTTGCCATTGAAAGATTCACGACTGGGAGAAGCCATATCAATACAGGTGATGAAAATAACTGAATTCAGATATACTAGGTCGAGACGGTGACTAGAGATAATCAATAAGACAGAAATTATTATTTAGTTTAAAACCAGTCGTGTCATTGGTTCTGCAACCCAACAAGACAGACACAGACTTTAGAGGATAATTAGAACGGTTCACCCACAAAACCGCGCTCGACTAAACCGTGCCCGACTAAACCGCGTCGCTGACATCATCAACAGGACGACAACAGCGCGGAGACAGAAGCACGCTGTAAACCCTAAACCTAAAATTAACACCTAAACCTAACCCCCCTAAACCTATTCCTAACCCTAACCCTAAACCTAACCCTTAACCTAAACCTAATCCTAACCCTTAACCTAACCCTAACCCTAATCCTTAACCTAACCCTAAACCTAACCCTAAACCTAACCCTTACCTTAAGTTGAATCGGCTTGCTTTCAAAGCGCTATTTAAAGCGCCCTTTCTCCGCGCTGGCTGTTGTCGCCCTGTTGATGACGTCAGCGACGCGGTTTAATCGGGCGCGGTTTTGACAGGTCACGAATTAGAACTGCAGAAAAAACAATTACTTCCAACTTGCCTTCCATTGAAGACCTGTACAATGCACGAGTCAAAAAGAGGGCTGTGAAAATACCTGCTGACCCCTCACATCATGGAAACAAACTGTTTCCACTGCTACCCTCAAAGCGACGCTGCAGTGCACTGTACACCAGAACAACTAGAGACAACATCAGTTTTTTCCACATGTCATCACTCTGCTAAACATAATTCCCTCAACACTGTCAAACTATTTACTAAGTCTGCACTACTATTCATCCTCTCATTTTTCCTATCACCCTCTCCTCCCACTGTATGACTGTAACTTTGCTGTTTTTATCCTTATGATTTATATTGATTCCTAATATGATTTGATTGCTGATTTGTACCCTATGACTATCATTAAATGTTGTACCTTATGATTCTTGAAAAATGTATCTTTTCTTTTATGTACCATGAGGGCATATGTACCAAAACAACTTCCTTGTGTGTCCAATCCCACTTAGCCAATAAAGAATTCTGTTCTGTTCTATTCTATTCTATTTGTTTTGTTCTATTCTATTCTGTTCTATTCTATTCTATAAACCTGAACACATTTATATTCTCGTGGCATGACAAAACCGCGCTCGTCAAAATCGCGGTGATAAAATCGCGGCGCTAAAGCCGCGACGTCATCACCGCGCGTCATCACCGCCGTGACAACAGCGCGACAACAGAAGGGCCCTTTAAAATGGCGCCGCGGCAGAAAGCCGACTTCAGTTAAGGTAAGCGTTAGGATTAGGTTTAGGGGTTAGGGTTAGCGTTAGGGTTAGGTTTAGGGTACTGAGTGCTTGGAAATGCGCGAATTTGCCCTCCGCGATTATGTCATCGCGGTAGGGTCGCATTTTTCCTTAGCGCTTAGAACGGCGCGAATTAGTCTTCGCGGATAAGGGCTTCACAGATTTGTGGTGGAACCTTATATTCTATGGAAGAAGGTTCAGATGAAGAACTCTGAAAAGGAGCCTCAAGTTTAGGAAATCCTATAAATACATATGCAAAGGTTTTTCTCCAGTAAAGGTGCCAAATTCTCTTTTCCTGTGGAATGACAAAGTCCCAGATTGATTTTTTTTTGGGGGGGGGGTATATATACCTGTAGCCTTAGATTAAATTAAAGAAGTACAGTCGGTGTCATAATTTAATAGGTGGTCAATGTATCCCAACGGAAAAGGGGAATTCAAAGTGTTGTGGCATCAGTAGTTGTCAAGCATCAACTGGGGAAAGGGACTTTTGAAAACTGCAGAGCCTGAAATAAAGTTAGGGCAATCGCTGCGGGAGTTGGCGGTAGAGATCTGCTACATTGGGATGTGATCGGTGGTGGGATTCAATTTTGTTTACTACGGGTTCTGTGGGCGTGGTATGGCTTGGTGGCCGTGGCTTCATGGGCATGGCAGAGGAAGGTTACTGCAAAATCCCCATTCCCTCCAGATCAGCTGACTCAGTTGCCAAGCGTCTGAATTTTGATCACAGGACCATGGAGATGGTGCAATGTCGATAAGTGTGAAAAATGGTCATAAATCATTTTTTTTCATTGCGATTTTGAGAGGTCACTGAATTATTGTCAAATCAAGGTCTATCTGTGCATGGCTGGCTTGATATTTGCTTTGTCAGGCAACCCTTTCCGATGACTGCTGACCTTGTTGTACCCTAGGAGTATTCTGAGTTTTAACTCCCAGAAGTTCAATTTCAATTTCAATTTAATAAAATTTGTATGCCGCCCACTCCCTTGGGACTCTGGGCGGCTTACAGGCAAGATAAAAAAAGCATTTAAAAATTTAAGATAAAAGATATAATTATTAAAATTACACACCATCCATTCTGTCTAAGTGGGGCTGGATATTGATCAACAGCCCCAGGGCTGCCGGAACAGCCAGGTCTTGGTGGCTTTACGGAAGGCCGGGAGAGTAGTAAGGGTCCGGATTTCCACGGTAGATCGTTCCACAGGGCCAGCGCAGCTACAGAGAAGGCCCTCCCCCGGGGAGCCGCCAGCCGGCATTGTCCGGTCAACAGCACCCGGAGGAGGCCCAACCTGTGCGATCTAATTGGTCGTTGGGAGGTAAGTGGCAGGAGGCGGTCTCTCAGGTAGCCAGGTCCTAAACCATTGTAAACATGATGGAAGAGGGAGGGTTTCCCACGCATAGCCTGCCTGAATCACCTTCAGCACAGGAGGAGGAGGTGGGAGGAGGGGATCCCCTGAGGTGCATCAACTAAGGGTTTTGCCAATTTCTCAGACTGATCTTCAAGAAAACGAACTTCAACAAAGATTTCCTCTATGTTTAGTTCCCAGATATTAAGAAGAGGAAGTTGTAAAAGTGTATAGAATCAGCCACCTATTTGGAAAGGCAAGACTTGTGGAGAGACGCTTTCCTTCCACTCCCATGCCCATCATCCTTGGCCCCCGTGGAACCTGCTCTGGTCTTCTGCGCCTTTGCAGGATCCCCTGGCGTAGCGCACAGAGTCCACCAGGGGTCTCCCTCGTCAGCGCTTGGAAGGGATGGACAGCCTCCTTCCAGAGGGAACTGAGCATGCGCCTGGCTCTCAAAAGTTTCCGGGAAAGGCTGGGATCGTGTCTGCTTTTTCTGCGGCGTCCGATGCTTCTTCCCTCCGCTGTGAACCTTCGGCTGAGCCCGGAGGCCGAGAGGCTGGAAGGAATTCTCTCACGGGTGGAGATGCAGGCGTGACTCGGAGTGAGTGGGGCTCTTTCCTCTGACGCTGGAGTGGAGCCTGGAGCATGCAAAGCTTCGTCAAGTTCCAAGTGGCGGAAAGGGGAGGGGGGTGGCGAGTTCGAGGTCCCATGTTCCCCTGCCATCCCGTGGAAGAAAGGGACACGCAGAGCAGCTCCGCACCTGCCGGATTTTCTCCCGGAAGGAAATCAGGGTCGCCAGAAAGAGGGGACCCATCGACCCTCCGTTTCCTCCGGCAACCCTCTGCATGCGGGGAGAGGGAGAGGTTGCCTTCCCAAAAGGCGCAGAATGTCTTGATTCCGGGAGAATTTCCTGCAGATTTCTCGGCCCTTTTCCAGAAGGGTTTTTCCTTCGTCTCCCCTTTTCTGGGCCCAGAGAAGCCACCGGCCAAAGTCCCTCCGGTTGCCTTTATATGCAAGGCTGCAGTTCCGTGTGTGAAGAGTTGAGTGCAAGGCGTGTAAGGACTGGAACTCGGTTTCCTCATTTCCCCACTTTCTCTTTGGTGTCTCTGCTGGGAGGCAAATAAAGAGAAACTAAATAGATAAAATAAAACCTGTTATAAGAAGGGCCATGCATTGGATGGTGGTTTGTTAATTCTGGCTTCTGGTATGTTTTTTTTTCTTTGACTAGAGACATAATTTGGATTGTGCAAAGGGTTGTAGGCAGAAATGATTTGATATAAATAATTAGGAAAAAGCAACCCGAAACATATTTTAAATACATTTATCCAATATTTTTATTCCTTGATAGAAGTTGAGGCAGAATAGTGTTAGCAGATTTTCCCCAAACATAAATAAGTATATCTAATAATATTCCCCCCCCCAAAAAAAAATCATTGCAGAAGTTGGTGGGTTCATTTCTGTTGTTTATTTTTTGTTTATTTGTGGAGGAGGATACTCAGTATTCAGATTTGTCCTCCCTGTTGATCATCCTTGTGTTTTCCATTTCAGTTCTGCAGGCCGGAGAGCTTTCCTGATTTCTCTGGAGACCAAAGTATCTTGTGAAGGAATTGGGCTGAATGGCGTTAGGGGCTTTCGCCAGACCTCTCGTGATTAGGAAGACCTGGGGAGATGCATGGGTCCATTTTGGTGCTGGATTAGAGGCCAGAGAGAAGATTGAGGGACAACACCCAGAAGATGGAGGAACTGGAAAAAGCCATCCAGCTGGTCAGCCTCGGAGCTGTGGGAAGAATGGGGGAAGTCCTGGGCAGAAGAGCCAAGAAGAGGAAGCCAGCAGTTCAGAGGTCCTATGTTGTGACTTCAACAAAGTGGAGTTCCAGAAGGGGAAGAGTCCCCGAGATATTTGCAGTCAGCTTCACCTTCTTTGCCATCAATGGCTGCAGCCAGAAAGACACACCAAGGCTCAGATGCTGGACCTGGTGCTCCTGGAGCAGTTCCTGGCCGTCCTTCCCCCAGAGATGGAGCAATGGGTGCGGGAGTGTGGAGCGGAGACCAGTTCCCAGGCGGTGGCCCTGGCTGAAGGCTTCTTGCTGACCCAGGAGTCTGAGAAGATGCAAAGAGATTTGCAGGTATGAGAATGTAATCTTGGAATCTCATAAAGAGAATCTTTATGAATTTGTCAATGTTTCTCTGGCAGAATTTTCTGGGATTTTGAGCTGCTAAGATCTCTTGTTCTAGTCTTCCTCCAGACAATGAATTTTGGCCAATTATTCTATTGTGGCTTTTCAGCTTGGACATTGGTGCCTGCTAGGCTGAGTGTTCAATATTGATTATTCATTTCTATTCCTCTACTCTTCCTTTCTTTCTTGTGCCACATCTTGTCTGCAAGTCCTTGCAAGCTATCACCGAGTATCCACAGGGGTGGAAAGATTCATCGAAATCCTCCCAGGAGCTGTTTTTTAGGGAGAGTTTCCAGGAAGGTCAAAGTCAGGACATCAAACCAGGTAACAGAAGGTCTGTCCATGGGATATGAAGTTTGGACATCCATCCATATGATTGTTTTGTTCGTCTTGAGTGGAATTAATCTCTCTTTTAACAGTCTGCTTCTATCATTTTCTGTCTCACAGGTAATCAAAAGCTGTCCTTAGTATTTTTAGAATCACCTTCTCTTTGTGATAGAGCTGAAAGAATGGCTGAACTTCTGCCTCAGGTAAGAGGAGAAATATTGGAAAGGTCTACGAAACTCGGCATGGTTTCATTTTACTCTTGTATATTTTTCAATGAGTAATATAGTTTTTTCCAAGCAAGACAAATTTTTAGATCAGATCATTGAAAATTCACACTTGGCATAACCTACTTGTCTTATCTGATAAGCTTTCTCCACCCTCCTTCTTCAGGCTCAGATTTCATTGATCAGATGTTGTTTTGACCTGAGATCTTCCTCCTGTCCCCCATGGTTATTCTCACTAACAATACAAGCTCTTCCAACACGTTCATGGAGGTGTGGAGTAGGGGAAAGGGTTGATCCCTCAGTGGATAAAGCAGTCTATTGGCAAAAATATCAGATGGATTTTCCCTGTATTTACTTCTGCCCACTATAGGACCAATTGGAGGCAGTGATAAGTAGTGGGTTTAATACCCAACTGTCAATCAACCAAGGAAACTATTTTAATTGGTTTCACCGAAAGGCATCACAATCCTCCCAATGTGTTGAAATGTGCTTCAGTTGTGCCATCAGCCAGTCTGAATTCTGCAGAGGATTCCCATTTTGTTCATAGGGTTTCTCTGTTTCAATTGGGGAAAGAAAACTGTCACATTATCCTTGGGATTATTTGTTACTTGGGAAACTTGTTTCCTTGTTCAGGATGTTGTGTCTTTTGAGGACGTGGCCGTGTATTTCTCAGAGGAGGAGTGGTCTCAGCTGGATCCTTCCCAAAAAGCTCTCCATGGAGAAGTCATGCTGGAGAATTCCAGGAATCTGGCTTACCTGGGTAAGATCCTCTGTCTTTGCTCAGAGACCTAGAGAAGGTCTGGCTGGGTGGAGGGCTTAGACATTTTTGATAAAAAAAGTTTTTTTAAATATCCTGCCTTGATTGGTTTTTGCAAATAAGTTAAGGCTTTGGACACAAACAATATTCCTTCCTCTTCCTGTTTTCCCCCAACAACAATGCTGTGATATGGGTTGGGCTGAGAGAGACCGGCCCAAAGTCACCCAGCCAGCATTCATGTTTGAGATGGAACTAGAACTCACACTCTCCTAGTTTCTAACCTGGTGCCTTAACCATTGGACCAAACTGACTGAAATGTGCCCACTTTTGTTCTGAGTTTGGCATCATTTGAACTTGAGGGTGGGAAGCTATTGCCTCCAGAAGTTTTATTGGCTTTCAAAGATTCTGCTCTGCAGACAGATGGAGATTTTTCATTGAAGTTGGCGGGGTTTGGTGGGTATGTTTCTGCCCCAGCATTATACAGTGTCCAAAGCCCTTTGGGAGTTTGTGGCCCCATGGAATTGTCCCAGGTCGTCCAGGGGTTCACACATACTGGCACTCAAATATTAGATCGGGCATTTTGTCTTAGTTTCATTTGGATTCTGATACATGAGAATTGGTGGGAGCCCACTTCAAAACCTGTCTTTGGAAACATTGTATTTGGCATCTTCATATTTGCAAGAAAACAGCCAAAATATATTGATGATTCCTTTGCTAAATTTCAGAAGAAAAGGTTTGATCATTTTCCCAGTTTGCTACATTTTACATTTTTCTCTTTCAAGGCTATAATGTGCAAGTGAATAAGAATTGTAAGGAACAATGTGAACCGGTCCATCCGACAGAGAAAAACACGAATTTTGCAGATGAGATGCAAACAAAGATTGATTTAACAAACCAATCACAGAGTGAAATTAAAAAAAGCTTTCCTTTGGCCAATTGTCTTCTTAACCATACAATCATTGATACGGTAGAAATACCATGTACCGGTCAATGCATGGATTACAGAAAGAGCTTTAATAAATCAGAGGATCTCATTTCCCACAAAAAAACACATTCAGAAGACAAACAATATACCTGCATGGAATGCGGAAAGACCTTCTGTTGTTATGACTCTCTTGCAGTCCATCAAAGGAATCACACAGGAGAACGACCTTATAAATGCATTGAGTGTGGAAATGCATTTAATTGGAGCTGTCGTCTTAATGCCCACAAAAGGATCCACACAGGAGAGAAGCCTTATCAATGCATGGAGTGTGGAAAGACCTTTCTTTGCAGCAGTCATCTGAAATCCCACAAGAGGATCCACACAGGAGAGAAGCCTTATACATGCATGGAGTGTGGAAAGGCCTTTCATTGTAGCAGTAATCTTAATTCCCACAAGAGAATTCACACTGAAGAGAAACCATATCAATGTCTTGAATGTGGAAAAAAATTTAGGTGGAAATTTGATCTCACCTCTCATAAAAGGATCCACACAGGAGAGAAACCATATAAATGTATGGAATGTGGAAAGAGTTTTAGGTGGAATGGTGTTCTCGCCTCCCATAAAAGGATCCACACAGGAGAGAAGCCATATAAATGTATAGCGTGTGGAAAGGGATTTAGGAGGAATTGTGATCTTACGGATCATCAAATGATCCATACAAGGGGAAAAAACCTATGAGTACGTGGAGTGTTGAAAAAGCTTTCGAAGAAGATACACTCTTACTTGCCATAGAAAGATTCACAAACAGGAGAAGCCATATCAATACAGCTGATGAAAATAACTGAATTCAGATTTACTGTGTGAGATGGTGACTAATGATAACCAATAGGACTGAGAAAGTATTTTTCAATCTAAACTATCGGTGTCACTGGTTCCTTCCCACATGTTCTGTGGAAAAATGTTCAGAGGAAGATCTCTGAAAGGAGCCCCAACTGTTGCTAGCTTTAGAAACACACATGCAAAAGTTTTTCTCTAGTGAAGGTGCCAAATTCTGTTTTCCTGTGGAATCAGAAAGTCTCAGACAAAAGCTAAAATTGATTTTTTTGGGGTACAAGTATTTGTAGTTTTAGATTAAATGAAAGAAGTACAGTCGGTGTCATTATTTAACAGGTGGTCAATGTATCCCAAAGGAAAAGGGGAATTCAAAGTGTTCTGGCATCAGTAGGTGTTGAGCATCAACTGAGGAAAGGGACTTTTGAAAACTGCAGAGCATGAAATAAAGTTAGGGCAATCGCTTCTGGAATTGATGATAGAGATCTGCCACATTGGGATGTGCTTCAATTCACTGAGTAATTACTACTATTTTGGGTTTGGGAATCTCACTCCAGCTTGAAATCATTTACTCAAGAGAGGGCTTAGCAATATGCTGTCAGATTTCTGAGGTAGCCAGAGAGGAATCAGGGCCAGACAGTCTTAACTCTTTTGTAAGGTTATTGTACTATTACTATTCCTACTCTGTTGTAAAACTCTATTAATAATTTTTTTCAAGTCTGAAAGTACAAACTCGCTGTTCCTTAAAGTTGCTTCTAACTGTGAGATGGACGGCATATGCATTGAATTAATAAATAAATAATAAATAACGGCCTCATAGATTGTTTTTAAGATTCCTTCCTTGCCAGTTATGCAGCTGCATACTCCTCCACCTTTTATTTGATATTTCCTTGAGTAGCATCTTTTCCCCCTTATCCCTCAAGGTGAGTCTCAGAAACTTTTGCAAGTTCCTAGTGCTGTGGAAATATCTATACCTTTAAATTTATTAGCTTTGTCCAAAGGCAGTAACTATCAAGGAAAGTTCTTTTAGAGGAAATGACTGATTAGCCAAGCATTCAAGAAGAAGCTAGATGAGTCATAAACAGATTTTAAAGGGCTACATGACATAGAGAATACATATGGGAGAATATTTGTATCTCAGGGTTGAGATGAGAGGTCCTTTGTTGTCTCTGAGCTTCGTTTTTGTTAGAATATTCATGATTGGGAGAGACATGGTAACAAGGTCAGTCAATGAATAGACATATCAACTAAGTCAGCCAATGGGAGCTTAAACAGATCTGAGTCTGTGCTGAAAATTGAAACTGAAACAAGACTGATCTCTCTCTGCTCTGAACTTTGAAATGAAACTAACTGTTCTTTCCTGCTTGTGTTCTGCTTGTAACTTTTACCATGTTGAAAGAATCTACTATTGGTATTGTACATTTATTCATCTGTTATGCATATAAAGAAGTGACTGAATTCAGCTGAATTAGTTATCTGTGTGTGTTTTCTGGATTTGATTTTTCTGCAACAAACTGACAGTTTTGCCCTGATAAGGTTTTTGAGTTCAGCTTAGAATCTAATGAATTCAATGAAGCTCTGAAGACGAGCCTACTGATAATCAGCTTTTATTTCTGCAGAAAGCAAAACTGGGTGACCTTTAATCTCCCACCTTAAGCAGAGGAGGTGGAGAGAGAAAAAGCAGGCGCGCGTGAAAAAACCTTTTCTCAAACTTCTTATAGTTCACACAGTTTGTGCACAGATCATCATAGTGTTAGAAAGATTATTTCATATCATGCAAACCTGATTTTCTCAGCGCTTTGAAAACAATGGACCTTAAAATGGAGGAAAAGAATACTTTTTCTGGCACATAGCCAGAAATGCTGTTAGGGAATGCTGTCTCACACTAGGTTGCTGAGAACACACATTTTAAGTTGTAAGCACACAGGCAGAATGTACATTTTGCATTTCACAAGAAGTTACTTTAGCTAGGCTAAGCATGGCAATTTGCCTAGAGGCCTTATCTTTGCAGTTCGCACATTAGATTACAATGGAGCTCCTCTCTGCAGCCATTAACAAAAGCGGAATTAAGTTATACTCTGTGTATGCTCTAATACTTTCACCATTTTCGAGCCATTCTCTCAGCCATTATTGGCCTATTTCCCAGCCCGTTCTTCAGCTCATTTTCAGCAATTTTGGACTCAGATTTCAGCTCGGTTTGGGTCCATTTTTGGTCCATTTTTGGCCTGCTTTGGGCCCGTTTTTCAAGACATTTTGGATCTATTTTTCAGCCATTTAGGGCCCATTGTTCAGCCAGTTTTGATCGTGTTTTTGACCAAAATTGAGCACAAAATTTCTGTTGATAGATGAGAAAGTTGTTAACTGAATTTTGGCCCATTTCACAATTTTTATTGCCTCAGCTGTTAAGTGAAATCACTGTAGTTGTTAAATTAGTAAAATGTTTTTTCAGAGAATCTGGCTTCTCCGTTGATTTTATTTATTAGAAGATCACAAAAGGTTATGACATGACCAGTGGTGGATTCAAAATTATTTACCAGTTCTGTGGGCGTGGCTTGGTGGAAGTGGCATGGCTGGTGGGTGTGGCTTAGTGGGCATGGCATGAGAAGGTTACTGCAAAATCCCCATTCTCTCCGGATCAGCTGACTCAGTTGCCAGGCGTCTGAATTTTGGTCACAGGACCATGGAGATGGTGCAGTGTCCGTAAGTGTGAAAAATGGTCATGAATCATTTTTTTCATTGTGATTTTGAATAGTCACTTTATTATTGTCAATCAAGGTCTATCTGTGCATAGCTGGCTTGATACTTGCTTTGTCAGGCAACGCTTTATGATGACTGCTGACCTTGTTGTACCCTAGGAGTATTCTGAGTTTCAACTCCCAGAATTGTGAACATGAGGGAAGAGGGAGGGTTTCCCACGCATAGCCTGCCTGAATCACCTTCAGCACAGGAGGAGGAGGTGGGAGGAGGGGAATCTCCTGAGTTGCATCAACTAAGGATTTTGCCAATTTCTCAGACTGACCTACAAGAAAAGGAGCTTCAAAAAGATTTCCTTTGTGTTTAGTTCCCAGATATTAAGAGGAAGTTGTAAAATTGTATAGAATCGGCCACCTATTTGGAAAGGCAAGACTTGTGGAGAGACGCTTTCCTTCCACTCCCATGCCCATCATCCTTGGCCCCCGTGGAACCTGCTCTGGTCTTCTGCTCCATTGCAGGATCCCCTGGCGTAGCGCACAGAGTCCACCAGGGGTCTCCCTAGTCAGCGCTTGGAAAGGATGGGCAATCCCCTTCCGGAGGGAACTGAGCATGCGCTCAGCTTTAACGAACTCAAAAGTTTCCGGGAAAGGCTGGGATCGCGTCTGCTTTTTCTGCGGCGTCCGTTGCTTCTTCCCTTCGCTGTGAACCTTCGGCTGAGCCCGGAGTCCGAGAGGCAGGAAGGAATTCTCTCACGGGTGGAGATGCAGGCGTGACTCGGAGTGAGTGGGGCTCTTTCCTCTGACGCTGGAGGGGAGCCTGGAGCATGCAAAGCTTCATCAAGTTCAAGTGGCGGAAAGGGGAGGGGGTGGAGAGTTCGAGGTCCCATGTTCCCCTGCCACCCCGAGGAAGAAAGGGACACGCAGGGCAGCTCCGCACCCGCCGGGTTTTCTCCAGGAAGGAAATCAGGGTCGCCATAAAGAGGGGACCCATCGACCCTCCGTTTCCTCCGGCAACCCTCTGCATGCGGGGAGAGCGAGAGGTTGCCTTCCCAAAAGGCGCAGAATGTCTTGATTCCTGGAGAATTTCCTGCAGATTTCTCGGCCCTTTTCCAGAAGGGTTTTTTCTTCGTCTCCCCTTTCCTGGGCCCAGAGAAGCTACCTTCCAAAGTTGCCTTTGTATGCAAGGCTGCAGTTCTGTGCGTGAAGAGTAGAGTGCAAGGTGTGTAAGGACTGGAAGTCGGATTCCTCCTTTTCCACCTTTCCTTTTCTTTGGTGTCTCTGCCAGGAGGCAAACAAAGAATCTGTTACAAGAAGGGCCATGCATTGGACGGTGGCTTGTTAGTTCTGGCTTCTGGAGTTCACCCAGGGGTTTGGGCCAGGAGGTTCATGGGGTTCTGTTGCCCAGAGTCTTACTAGAAATTCAAATGTTGGTTGAGCTCCTTGCTAAATCGATTTAGATAGGCACTCATGTGAATTTTTGTGTGTGTGACTGGAGACATAAGTTGGATTGTGCAAAGGATTGTAGGCAGCAACAGAAATGTTTTGACATAAATAATAGCAATAGCAGTAGACTTATATACCGCTTCATAGGGCTTTCAGCCCTCTCTAAGCGGTTTACAGAGAGTCAGCATATTGCCCCCAACAATCTGGGTCCTCATTTTACCCACCTCGGAAGGATGGAAGGCTGAGTCAACCCTGAGCCGGTGAGATTTGAACCGCTGAACTGCTGATCTAGCAGTAGCCTGCAGTGCTGCATTTAACCACTGCGCCACCTCGGCTCTGTAAATAATAAATAATTAGGAAATAGCAATCCAAAACATATTTTTTATTCAATAGTTTGATTCCTTGATAGACGTTGAGGCAGAAGAGTGCTAGCAAACTTTCCCCAAACATATATATCTAATGACTCCCCACCCCCTGAAGAAAACCTTTGCAGAAATCGTTTGGGTTCATAAGAATTTCTTTTGTTGCTTTATTTATTTGTGGAGCAGGATGCTCAGTATTCAGATTTGCCCCCCTGTTGAACAGCCTTGTGTTTTCCATTCCAGTTCTGCAGGCTGGAGATCTTTCCTGATTCCTCTGGAGACCAAAGTGTCTTGTGAAGGAATTGGGCTGAATGGCGTTGGGAGCTTTGGCCAGACCTCTCGTGATTAGGAAGACCTGGGGAGATGCATGGGTCCATTTTGGTGCTGGATTAGAGGCCAGAGAGAAGATTGAGGGACAACGCCCAGAAGATGGAGGAACTGGAAAATGCCATCCAGCTGGTCAGCCTTGGAGCTGTGGGAAGAATGGGGCAAGTCCTGGGCAGAAGAGCCAAGAAGAGGAAGCCAACATTTCAGAGATCCAATGTTGTGACTTTAACAAAGTGCAGTTCCAGGAGGGGAAGAGTCCCCGAGATATTTGCAGTCACCTTCATCACCTTTGCCATCAGTGGCTGCAGCCAGAAAAACACACCAAGGCTCAGTTGTTGGACCTGGTGCTCCTTGAGCAGTTTCTGGCTGTCCTTCCCCCAGACATGGAGCAATGGGTGCGGGAGTGTGGAGCGGAGACCAGTTCCCAGGCGGTGGCCCTGGCTGAAGGCTTCTTGCTGACCCAGGAGTCTGAGAAGATGCAAGAAGAGTTGGAGGTATGAGAATGAAATCTTGGCAGTTCTAAAGAGAATCTTTCTGAATTTGTCAATGTTTTTCTGACAGACTTTTCTGGGATTTTGAGCTGCTAAGATCTCTTGTTCTGAATTTGGACCAATTTTTCTATTCTTGCTTTGAGCTTAACTGATGGACATTGGTGTCTGCTAGGCTGAATGTTCAATATTGATAATTCATTTCTATCTCTCTACTCTTCCTTTCTTTCTCGTGCCACATCTTGTCCGCAAGTCCTTGCAAGCTATCACCGAGTATCCCCAGGAGTGGAAAGATTCATCAAAATCCACTCAGAAGCTGCTATTCAGTGAGAGCTTCCAGGAAGATCAAAGTCAGGACACCTCTCCAGGTAACAGAAGGTCTTTCCATGGGATATGAAGTTTGGACATCCAGCCATATGATTGTTTTGTTCGTCTTGAGTGGAATCTCTTGCTCTTTTTTTAACAGTCTGCTTCTACCATTTTCTGTTTCACAGGTAATAGAAAGCTGTCCTTAGTATTTTTAGAACCACCTTCTCTTTCTGAAAGAATGGCTGAATTTCTGCCTCAGGTAAGAGGAGAAATATTGGAAAGGTCTACGAAACTCGGCATGGTTTCATTTTACTCTGTATATTTTTCAATGAGTAATATAGTTTTTTCCAAGCAAGACAAATTTTAGATCAGATCATTGAAAATTCACACTTGGCATAACTTACGTGTCTTATCTGATGAGCTTTCTCCACCCTCCTTCTTCAGGCTCAGATTTCATTGATCAGATGTTGTTTTGACCTGAGATCTTCCTCCTGTCCCCCATGGTCATTCTCACTAACAATACAAGCTCTTCAAACACTTCCCTGAAGGTGTGGAGTAGGGGAAAGGGTTGATCCCTCAGTGGATAAAGCAGCCTTTTGGCAAAAATATCATATGGATTTCCCCTGTGTTTCCTACTGCTCACTCTAGGATAAATTGGAGGCAGTGATAAGTAGTGGGTTTAATACCCAACTGTCAATCAACCAAGGAAACTATTTTAACTGGTTTCACTGAAAGACATCACAATCCTCCCAGTGTGATGAAATGTGCTTCAATTGTGCCATCAGCCAAAGTGGTGTGATCCCATTCTGAATTCTGCAGAGGATTCCCATTTTGTTCATAGGGTTTCTCTGCTTCAATTGGGGAAAGAAAACTGTCACATTATTCTTGGGATTATTTGTTACTTGGGAAACTTGTTTCCTTGTTCAGGATGTTGTGTCTTTTGAGGAAGTGGCTGTGTATTTCTCAGAGGAGGAGTGGTCTCACCTGGATCCTGACCAAAAAGCTCTCCATGGGGAAGTCATGCTGGAGAATTCCAGGAATCTGGCTTACCTGGGTAAGAACCTCTGTCTTTGCTCAGGGACCTAGAGAAGACATGGGTGGGTGGAGGGCTTAGAAATTTTTTGATAAAAAGGTCACTTTTTATTTATACCCTGCCTTTTTTTGCAAGTAAGTTAAGGCAGTGGACACAACCAGTACTCCTTCCTCTTCCTATTTCTCCCCAATAACAACACTCTGATATGGGTTGGGCTGAGAGAGCCTTGCCCAAAGTCATCCAGCCAGCATTCATGCTTAACATAGAACTAGACAGGTAGTCCTCAAGTTTTGACCATAATTGAGCCCAAATTTAATCTTTCTAAACAATAAATTTGTTAAGTGAGTTTTGCCCTATTTTATGACTTTTCCTGCCACCATTGTTAAGTGAATCAATGCAGTTAAGTTAGTATCATGGTTGTTAAGTGAATCTGGCCTCTCCATTGACTTTGTTTTTCAGGTGGTCGCAAAAGGGGATCAAACGACCCCTGGACACTGTAACAGTCATAAATATGTGCCAGTTGTCAAGCATCTGAAAGTAAATCACATGTCCATGGGGGATGCTGCAATGGTCATAAGTGTGAAAAATGGTCTTAAGTCACTTTTTCCAGTCCCATTGTAACTTTGTATGGTCACTAAATGAACTACTATAAGTTGGAGACTGTACTTACAGTCTCCCAGTTTCTAGCCTGGTGCTTTAACCATTGGACCAAACTGACTGAGATGTGCCCATTTGTGTTCTGAGTTTGGCATCATTCTAAGTTGAGGATGGGAAAGCTATTATCAGCCAGAAGTTTTATTGACTTTCAAAGATTCTGCTCTGCAGACAGATGGAGATCTTTCACTGAAGTTGGTGGGTATGTTTCTGTATAGAGCCGAGGTGGCGCAGTGGTTAGAGTGCAGTACTGCAGCCATTTCAGCTGGCTGCAGTTCGGCGGTTCAAATCTCACCGGCTCAAGGTTGACTCAGCCTTCCATCCTTCCGAGGTGGGTAAAATGAGGACCCAGACTGTGGGGGCAATATGCTGACTCTGTAAACCGCTTAGAGAGGGCGGAAAACCCTATGAAGCGGTATATAAGTCTAACTGCTATTGCTATTGCCATGCAGTGTCCAAAGCCCTTTGGGAGTTTGTGGCCACATGGAATTGTCCCAGGTCGTCCAGCGGTTCACACACACTGGCACTCAAAGATTAGATCAGGCATTTTGTCTTAGTTTTGTTGGGCTGTCACTCAATTCTGATGCATGAGAATTGGTGGGAGCCCACTTCAAAACCTGTCTTTGGAAACATTGTAGATTGGAATCTTCATATTTGCAAGAAAACAACCAAAATACATTGATTATTCTTTTGCTAAATTTCAGAAGAAAAGGTTTGATCATTTTCCCAGTTTGCTACATTTTACATTTTTGTCTTTCAAGGCTATAATGTGCAAGTGAATAAGAATTGTAAGGAACAGTGTCAACCGGTCCATCCGACAGAGAAAAACAGGAATTTTGCAGATGAGATGCAAACAAAGATTGATTTAACAAACCGATCACAGAGTGAAATCAAAAAAAGCTTTCCTTTGGCTAATCAGCTTCTTAGACATGCAATCATTGACACAGGAGAAATGCCATATAAGTCCATGCATTGTCAAAAAAACTTTAATAAATCGGAGGATCTCGTTTTTCATAAAAAAACACATTCAGAAGGCAAACAATATACCTGCATGGCATGTGGAAAGACCGTCTGTTGTTATGACTCTCTTACAATTCATCAAAGGAATCACACAGGAGAAAGACCTTATAAATGCATGGAGTGTGGAAAGGCCTTTAACTGTAGCAGTTATCTTAATTCTCAGAACTTAATCCACCCAGGAGAAAAACCGTATCAATGCATGGAGTGTGGAAAGACTTTTACTAGTAACAGTCATCTTAATTCCCACATGAGGATCCACACAGGAGAGAAACCATATCAATGCCTTGAATGTGGAAAGAGTTTTAGGTGGAATTGTGCTCTCACCTCCCATAAAAGGATCCACACAGGAGAGAAGCCATATGAATGTATGGAATGTGGAAAGGGCTTTAGGAAGAATTGGGATCTTACTTCCCATAAAAGGATCCACACAGGAGAGAAGCCATATAAATGTATGGAATGTGGAAAAAGCTTTAAGCAGAATGGTAGTCTGGCTTCCCATAAAAGGATCCATACAGGAGAGAAGCCATATCAATGCATGGAGTGTGGAAAGAGCTTCCCAAGAAGATATACTCTTACTCTCCATAGAAAGATCCACGAACAGGAGAAGCCATATCAGTACAGCTGATGAAAATAACTGAATTTAGATGTCAGGGTTCCAAATACAATCCAAAAGTAAATCAGAGTTCGAGGCAAAGCATTCCTCAAAACTCAAATTTATTAAGAGAGCCATGCTGGCACATCTGGGAAAACGTGAATCTGAATGCCTCCAGTTTTCCCCACCCAATTGAAAGTTCAAGATCTTGCCCCTATACTCACAAATCCATCACTTGGTCCAATCTTTTACTGCCAGGCTGGCAGCTTCCACCCATCCAGTTCCGGCCACGTGCAAAGACAAAGGACAACTTTGAGTTTCTAAGAAGAATGTTATTATGGCTTCATATCAACCAACTCCATATAATAGCCGAGGAGCCGAGGTGGTGCAGTGGTTAGAGTGCTGTACTGCAGGCTACTTCAGCTGACTGCTAGTTCCGCAGTTCAGCTGTTCAAATCTCATCGGCTCAGGGTTGACTCAGCCTTCCATCCTTCCGAGGTGGGTAAAATGAGGACCCGGATTGTTGTTGGGGGCAATATGCTGACTCTGTAAACCGCTTAGAGAGGCCTATGAAGCGGTATATAAGTCTAACTGCTATTGCTATTGCTAATACCCACTCCCATTTTCCCACAGTAGAAAATGAATAGTAGAAAGTGTGGCTGTCTGACTAGCCAAGCATTCAAGAAGAACCTAGATGAGTCATAAACAGATTTTATAGGACTACATGAAATACAGAATACATATGATAGTATTTGTAGAACAGGGTTGAGATGAGGGGTCCTTTGTGGTCTCTGAGTTTAGATGTTTTTCAGGCATTTCGTTAGCCAAACTAGGTGACATAACCTATATAGATACTGTAGGTTCCATATCTATCTGAACAGCAAGTTGTCTGGGCACAGTTTTAAGTGAAGATACAACAACAACAACAATAATAAACATCAATATTAATCACAAAGTAGTAATACAATTAGTTTATCCATCTTGAAAAAATTTCAATAAATTTTTTTAATTATCTTTTTAATCTTTTTAGTTTCTAACCTCTGTTTCTGTCAGTTAGCTATTTGTAAAACAAATCCCATTTTAAAAAGTATTCCAAATATATTTGGTAATCTTGCTGGTGGAAGATGCCACCTATAAAGCATTGTGTTTAGATTTTCCTTATATGCCATTGACATTGTTAATTTATGGTTTCTATCCCACAGTTTCTGCCATTTATCTAGTTCAATTGGATAACCAAAATTTCTAGCCCATCTTATCATTGTTTCTTTCACTTGCTCTTCTTCCATTTTAATATTTTTGTATTAAATATTTACTTTCTTGCCTCTTTCTGATATCTTGATTGTATTTACACATGTGCCAGCATGCTTTTTAACTTTTGCCCTTCTTGGGTGGGCAGGTTTTCATCCCAGATTTTGTTTTTGGTGAGAGAAAAGGAGCTACACTACAAAAACCAAGGAATAGCCGTAGCACAGATATGAATCTTCCGACTGACGGAGGTTGACACCAAGCTCTGTGCCAAATCTCTGTGGTACAAGATATTAGTGCATGTGGCTGTTAACTAGAAGGATGGGGGTTTGAACCCATCCAGGGATGGTCTGATATAAAGTGATGGATTGTTATTGTTATTGTATGGAGCTTTTCAACTGAGGGCTTCATTTCCCGCATGGTCAATCCTTTTTCTTGCTAGAATTTAAATATTAATTTTGCCCTCTGGAGTGTAAGATGGGGAGATGAATACCCATCACCCTTCTTGAGGATTTTATTGGCCACAGACCAGCACTGGAATGGTGTTTTTCTTAGGGACTGTTAATCTAATCAGGAGTAGCCCACACGGGGAGCTATCCAGGGTGCTGAATCATGTCTTCTACCACATGCAAGTATTGTTTACAGTGCTATTACTATGCAATCCAATGCTAATTTTCTTGAGGTTCCATGCTAGACCTCAGTACCATTAATGACACTACTACTCTTCCATAGTGTCTTCTAATTGTCCTGTAAAGGGTGGTTTAATTGTTTTTAAAGATTAATTGGGATTTGGGGGGAAAATAATCAGGATGCTGCCAGGGGGCAAAGCTTCCAGTTTGCATGATGGCCAGAAGTGTTAACCCCTTGCGCCATGGAGTCTTTTCCTTCTGAAGCTCTTTCTCTGAGCATTACCTACTAGTCTTCTTTGGAATAAGCAGTTTGCTGCCTTTTGTGGGTCCCAAGATGGGATCTATTCACATGGAGCTGTACCTCCCACTGGGAATTCTCTGGGTGAATCAATTTCCTACTCCTAGGGAGTGAACGTATTTGTCATGGCTGATGCCATAGTGTCAGTCATCTTCTGGAGGTCCCACTGTCTGACTTATTTATAAAAATTATTGGACTCCCAACTTATCACATGATAACTCTGGGGAGCTTGCAATCGTAAAAGTAAATAAAATAATATATATATATATACTTATGGAGAGGGTGGGGTCAGGATATGGCAGAGTTGGGATCAATTAACCACTTCCACTGTGATGCTCCCCCATTGGGGCTCCAATTCAATTGGCTGAGCCAAATCTTTAGGCCCTTGTGAAAGGTCAGGAGGGTTGGGGCTGATGTCACATGTGGGGAGGGAGATGTTCCAGAGGGCAGGAACAACATCAGAGAAGGACCCCACTAGCCAGAATAATGGGGTTGATGGGTTCTGCCTCATGCCTCTTGCCAGCTTGTGTGGGACAGGCTTTGACTTCCCCCCTCAAGACCACAAATGTAACCCAATCAGTCATGAAAAAAGAACTGGGATCTACCACACTGTGACAAATTTACAACAGATAGATGTTGTAGGGATTTTAATGCAGCTGTCAATAAGATTATAACTGTTGGAAGGTTTTAAGAAAAATCTGAAAGATGGCCAACCCAATCCTCTGAACCCAGAACCTTCCCAATTGATTAGCTGTTCAGGAGGATGTAGATATGTCATGTAAATGTGAGGATGTGACCAGGGACTGATCCTGTTCTGGGCTATCGTGCTTATCCAACTCTCCTTTCTGATATCTTATGTTCCGCTGTTGGTGGCTACTATTATAGATCATTTATATATCCTAGCAGAGTTTAACACTACTGAGTTACATAACACACTATACTTTGCCCACCCCCCCTCTCCAAAATCTTGCAGTGGGAACATTGAATCAAAGAAAATCTCTCAAAAGCCAGGATTGAACCAAACGTCTGAGGGTAAGTGAAGTTGTGCTCCTGGTTCTTCACTCTACCTGCTCAGCTATGGAAGGAGACAAAGCATAAGGAATAACAACATCTCATTAACTCTTGTGATGCTGCAATCACCAGACTGAGATGGCTGGGAAGTGGTATGGCCATACTTGTCATTTCTATGGTGTAGTGGTTACCACATTTGCCTCACACACAAAAGGTTCGAAATCACTCCTTGCGGAAAGAAAAGGCAGGAACAAACTGCATTACTAAGACAAGCAAGAACCTGGTTTTATTTTCTATTTTATTGGTGAGGGAATGAATGAGGGGAGGCTGATTTCAAGCCACCAGTCAAGGAAGTCTAGTCATCCCAAGTGAGCAGACAGTGAAAAATTAAACCCTGTCTGAGTTTCAACTCCCAGAATTGTGAGCATGAGGAAAGGGAGGATTTCCCACTCACAGCCTGCCTGAATCACCTTAAGCACAGGAGGAGAAGGTGAGAGGGGGAGATCTCCTGAGGTGCATCAACTAAGGATTTTGCCAATTTCTGAGGTTGATCTTGAGAAAAATGAGCTTCAACAAAGATTTCCACAATGCCCACAAATCACACATAATTCCAAGACATTAAGAAGAGGAAGTTGTAAAAGTGTATAGAATCAGCCACCTATTTGGAAAGGCAAGACTTGTGGAGAGACGCTTTCCTTCCACTCTCATGATCATCATCCTTGGCCCCCGTGGAACCTGCTCTGGTCTTCTGCACCTTTGCAGGATCCCCTGGCATAGCGCACAGAGTCCACCAGGGGTCTCCCTCGTTAGCGCTTGGAAGGGATGGGCAGTCCCCTTTCAGAGGGAACTGAGCATGCGCGTGGCTCTCAAAAGTTCCCGGAAATGGCTGGGATCGTGTCTGCTTTTTCTGCGGCGTCCGATTCTTCTTCCCTCCGCTGTGAACCTTCGGCTGAGCCCGGAGGCCGAGAGGCTGGAAGGAATTCTCTCACGGGTGGAGATCCAGGCGTGACTCGGAGTGAGTGGGGCTCTTTCCTCTGACGCTGGAGGGGAGCCTGGAGCATGCAAAGCTTCGTTAAGTTCCAAGTGGCGGAAAGGGGGGGGTGGAGTGGAGAGTTCGAGGTCCCATGTTCCCCTGCCACCCCGTGGAAGAAAGAGACCCGCAGGGCAGGTCCACACCTGCCGGGTTTTCTCCAGGAAGAAAATCAGAGTCGCCAGAAAGAGGGGACCCATCGAGCCCCCTCCGGCAACCCTCTGCATTCGGGGAGAGGGAGAGGTTGCCTTCCCAAAAGGCGCAGAATGTCTTGATTCCTGGAGAATTTCCTGCAGATTTCTCGGCCCTTTTCCAGAAAGGTTTTTCCCTTGTCTCCCCTTTTCCTGGGCCCAGAGAAGCAACCGGCCAAAGTCCCTCCGGTTGCCTTTATATGCAAGGCTGCAATTCCGTGTGTAAAGAGTTGAGTGCAAGGCGTGTAAGGACTGGAACTCGATTTCCTCCTTTTCCACCTTTCCCCACCTTCTCTTTGCTGTCTCTGCCGGCTGGCAAAGAACCTGTTACAAGAAGGGCCATGCATTGGATGGTGGCTTCTTAATTCTGGCTTCTGGCATGATTTTTTTTTTGTGTCACTGGAGACATAACTTTGGATTGTGCAAAGGATTGTAGGCAGCAACAGAAATGATTTGATATAAATAATTAGAAAATTTAATTGTAATTATCCAATATTTTGATTCCTTGATAGAAGTTGAGACATAAGCATGCTAGCAAACTTTCCTCAAACATAATTGAGTATATCTAATAATATCCCCCCAGCAAAGAAAACCTTTGCAGAAATTGGTAGGTTAATAAGAATTTCTTTTGTTTGTTGCTTTATTTATTCGTGGAGGAGGATGCTCAGTATTCAGATTTGCTCCCCTATTGATCATCCTTGTGTTTTCCATTTCATTTCTGTAGGCCGGAGATCTTTCCTGTTTCCTCTAGAGACCAAAGTATCTTGTGAAGGAATTGGACTGCTTTGGAGCTTTGGCCAGACCTCTCGCGATTAGGAACACTTGGGGAGATTTTGGTGGTGGATTAAAGACCAGAGAGAAGATGGAGGGTCAACGCCGAGAGGATGCAGGAGCTGGAAAAGGCTGTCCAGCTACTCAGCCATGGAGCTATAGGAAGAATGGGGAAACTCCTGGGCAGACGAGCCAAGAGGAGGAAGCCAGCAGTTCAGAGGTCCAATTCTGTGACTTCAGGAAAGTGCAGTTCCAGGAGGGGAAGAGTCCCCGAGATGTTTGCAGTCAGCTTCACCACCTTTGCCGTCAGTGGCTGCAGCCAGAAAGACACACCAAGGCTCAGATGCTGGACTTGGTGCTCCTGGATCAGTTCCTGGCTGTCCTTCCCCCAGAGATGGAGCAATGGGTGCGGGAGTGTGGAGCGGAAACCAGTTCCCAGGCGGTGGCCCTGGCCGAAGGCTTCTTGCTGACCCAGGAGTCTGAGATGATGCAAGAAGAGTTGGAGGTATGAGAATGTAATCTTGGCAGTTCTAAAGAGAATCTTTCTGAATTTGTCAATGTTTCTCTGGCAGAATTTTCTGGGATTTTGAGCTGCTAAGATCTCTTGTTCTAGTCTTCCTCCAGACAATGAATTTTGGCCAATTATTCTATTGTGGCTTTTCAGCTTGGACATTGGTGCCTGCTAGGCTGAGTGTTCAATATTGATTATTCATTTCTATTCCTCTACTCTTCCTTTCTTTCTTGTGCCACATCTTGTCTGCAAGTCCTTGCAAGCTATCACCGAGTATCCACAGGGGTGGAAAGATTCATCGAAATCCTCCCAGGAGCTGTTTTTTAGGGAGAGCTTCCAGGAAGGTCAAAGTCAGGACATCAAACCAGGTAACAGAAGGTCTGTCCATGGGATATGAAGTGTGGACATCCATCCATATGATTGTTTTGTTCGTCTTGAGTGGAATTAATCTCTCTTTTAACAATCTGCTTCTATCATTTTCTGTCTCACAGGTAATAGAAAGCTGTCCTTAGTATTTTTAGAACCATTTTCTCTTTGTGATAGAGCTGAAACTGTGGCTGAATTTCTGCCTCAGGTAAGATTCATTTTATTCTGTATAATATTCAATTTATAATATTGTTCTTTCCAAGCAAGACAAATTTTAGATCAGTTTGTTGACAATTCATGGCTTAACCTACCTGTCCATTTGGATAAGCTTTCTCCATCCTACTGTTACACCCTCAGAATTCATTGACCAGATGTTGTCATGACTGGAGATCTTCCTCCTGTCTCCCAAGGTCATTCTCACTAACATTACAAGCTCTTCAAACACTTCCATGAAGGTGTAGAGTAGGGGAAAGGGTTGATCCCTCAGTGGATAAAGCAGCCTTTTGGCAAAAATATCAGATGGATTTCCCCTGTGTTTCCTACTGCCCACTCTAGGAAGAATTGGAGCCAGTGATAAGTAGTGGGTTTAATACCCAACTTTCAATCAACCAAGGAAACTATTTTAATTGGTTTCACTGAAAGACATCACAATCCTCCCAGTGTGATGAAATGTGCTTCAATTGTGCCATCAGCCAAAAGCCCATTCTGATCCCATTCTGAATTCTGCAGAGGATTCCCATTTTGTTCATAGGATTTCTCTGCTTGGTGAAAGAATACTGTCATATTATTCTTGGGATTATGTGTTTCTTGGGAAATTTGTTTCCTTTTTCAGGATGTTGTGTCTTTTGAGGAAGTGGCCGTGTATTTCTCAGAGGAGGAGTGGTCTCAGCTGGATGCTTCCCAAAAAGCTCTCTATTGGGAAGTCATGCTGGAGAATTCAAGGAATCTGGTTTACCTGGGTAAGAACCTCTGTCTTTGCTCAGGGACCTAGAGAATGGATGGGTGTGTGGAAGGCTTAGAAATTTCTGATAAAAAGATCATTTTTTATTTATATCCTGCCTTTTTTTGCAAGTAAATTAAGGCAGTGGACACAACCAGTACTCCTTCCTTTTCCTATTTCCCCCCAATTATAACACTCTGATATGGGTTGGGCTGAGAGAGACTGGCCCAAAGTCACCGAGCCAGCATTCATGCTTAAGATGGAACTAGAACTCAGAATCTTCCATTTCCTAGCTTGGTGCTTTATCCATTGGCCCAAACTGATTGAAATGTGCCCACTTGTGGTCTGAGTTTGGTATCAATCTAAGTTGAGAGTGGGAAGCTATCGCCATCCAGAAATTTTATTGACTCTGCAGTGAGATAGAGATTTTTCACTGAGGTTGGGGGGCTGGTGGGTATATTGCCGCCCAATCATTATACCGTGTCCAAAGCCCTTTGAGAGTTTGTGACCCCATGGAATTGTCCTGGGTCGCCAAGGGGCTCACATACAATGGCTCTCAAAGATTAGATCAATAATTTTTCTTAGTTTCTTTGGGATATCACCCAATTCTGATACATGAGAATTGGTGGGAGCCCACTTGGAAATCTGTCTTTGGAAACATCATAGTTTGAAATGTTTGTAACAAAACAGCCAAAATATATCGATGAGTCTTTTGCTAAAATTCTGATTTGATCCTTTTCCTAATTTGCTACATTTTTCTATTTCAAGGCTATAATGAGCAAGTGAATAAGAATCATAAGGAACAATGTCAACTGGTCCATCCAAAAGAGAAAAACAGGAATTTTGCCGATCAGATGCAAACAAAAATTGATGAAACAAACCGATCACAAAGTGAAATTAAAAAAAGCTTTCCTTCGGCCAATCATCTTCTTAACCATACAATCATTGATACGGGAGAAATATCATATAAATATATGGATTGTGAAAAGAGCTTTAATAAATCTGAGCATCTCATTTCCCATAAAGAAACACATTCAGAAGACAAACAATATACCTGCATGGAATCCGGAAAGACCATCTATTGTTATGACTCTCTTACAATCCATCAAAGAAATCACACAGGAGAGAAACCATATCAATGCATGGATTGTGGAAAGACCTTTAATTGTAGCATATATCTTCATTCCCACAAGAGGATCCACACAGGTGAGAAGCCTTATAAATGCATAGAGTGTGGAAAGGCCTTTAATTGTAGCAGTAATCTTTATTCCCACAAAAGGATCCACACAGGAGAGAAGCCTTATAAATGCACGGAGTGTGGAAAGGCCTTTAATTGTAGCAGTAATCTTAATTCCCATAAGAGGATCCACACAGGAGAGAAGCCTTATAAATGCATGGAGTGTGGAAAGGCCTTTAATTGTAACAATAGTCTTAATTCCCACAAGAGGATCCACACAGGAGAGACAAGATATCAATGCATAGTGTGTGGAAAGAACCTTAGTTGTAGCAGTAGTCTTAATTCCCACATGAGGATCCACACAGGAGAGAAACCATATGTATGTCTTGAATGTGGAAAGAGTTTTAGTTGGAATTGTGCTCTCACCTCCCATAAAAGGATCCACACAGGAGAGAAGCCATATCAATGTATGGAATGTGGAAAGGGCTTTAGGAAGAATGGTGATCTTACTTCCCATAAAAGGATCCACACAGGAGAGAAGCCATATGAATGCATGGAGTGTGGAAAGAGCTTTCGAAGAAGATACACTCTTACTTGCCATAAAAAGATCCACAAACAGGAGAAGCCATATCAATACAGCTGATGAAAATAACTGAATTCAGATATACTGTGAGACAGTGACTAGAGATAACCAAAAGGACCGAGAAAGTATTTTTCAGTCTAAAACAACCTTTGTGTCATTCGCTCCTCTCCATATAGAAACGTATACACATTCTATGAAAGAAGGTTCAGATGAAGAGTTCTGAAAAGGAGCCACAACTGTGAGAAGTTCTATAAGCACACATGGTTTTTCTCCAGTGAATGTGCCAAATTCTGTTTTCCTGTGGAATGACAAAGTCCCAGACAAAATTTAAAATTGTTTTTTTTTGGGGGGGGTACATATACCTGTAGCCTTAGATTAAATTAAAGAAGTACAGTTGGTGTCATTATTTAACAGGTGGTCAATGTATCCCAAAGGAAAAGGGGAATTCAAAGTGTTCTGGCATCAGAAGCTGTCGAGCATCAACTGAGGAAAGGGACTTTTGAAAACTGCAGAGCCTGAAATAAAGTTAGGGCAATCGCTGCGGGAGTTGGTGGTAGAGATCTGCTACATTGGGATGTGATCGGTGGTGGGATTCAATTTTGTTTACTACGGGTTCTGTGGGCGTGGTATGGCTTGGTGGGCGTGGCTTCATGGGCATGGCAGAGGAAGGATACTACAAAATCTCCATTTCCATCCCACTCCAGGGCAAGGATACTGTGAAATCCCTATTCTTCCCCATCCCACTAACCTGCTTTCTAGCTCCGTACTCCTGTGCAAGGCAATAGAAGACCCAGCCAATTAGCTGGGACTCCAGAGGCAACGAATAGATGGGGCGGAGCCAGCCAGAGGTGGTCTTTTCGGAGGATCGAGTGAAAACTGCAGAGCCTGAAATAAAGTTAGGGCAATCGCTGCAGGAATTGGCGGTAGAGATCTGCTACATTGGGATGTGATGCATTTCATTAAATAATTAATACTACTATGATTTTGGGAATCTCACTCCAGTTTGAAATCATTTACTGAAAAGAGGGCTTAGCAATATGCTGTCAGATCTCTGAGGTAGCCAGAGCGGAATCATGACCAGATAGGGTAACTCTTTTGTAAATCGATTGTACTCTGTTGTAAGGCTGTATTAATAAATTTGTGCAAGTCTGAAGATACAAATCTGCTGTTCCTTAAAGTTGCTTCTAACTGCAAGATGGAGGGCATATGCATTGAATAAATAAATAATAAATAACAGTCTGATATATCAATGCACATTGTTTTTAAGATTCCTTCCTTGCCAGTTATGCAACTGCATATTACTCCACCTTTTAATTGATATTTCTCTGTGTAGCATCTATTTCCCTTGTCCCTCAAGGGGATTCCCAAATAGCCATAACTTTAAATCTACTAGCTTTGTCCAAAGGGAGTAATTTTCAAGGAAGATTCTTTTAGAGGAAAATGACTGACTAACCAAGCATTCAAGAAGAAGGTAGGTGAGTCATAAACAGATTTTATAGGACTACATGACATACAGAATACAGATGGGAGAATATTTCTTGCTGAGTGAGATGAGAGGTCCCAGGTGCTCTCTGAGTAGTTATTTTGCAGACATTTCGTTACCAAAAACTAGGTGACATCATCAGTGCTAGTAAGGAATGGGGTTTGCTCTCGGTTTATATTTTAGTGGCTCGTCCTTTCGCTTTTGGTAGGGTTGATCAGAAGAGGTTCTTTTGTAGGGCTGCTTAATGTTAGCTTGCTTGTCAATTCCTTGTTGGGGGAATTTACTTCTTGATAGTTGATCTTGGAATTAATCTGTGGTCATCTAGGTGCTGATTGCTGGTGAGGAGGTGTTTTGGTCCTTTTGTTTCCCTTTAGACTTATTGATTGACTCTTTTTCATAGAATGTAGATATTGTTTATATCTACCGTATGTGTGTGCTGATGGCTAATTAGTTAAGAGTACCAGTCTTTTAGAGATTCTCTAGCATTTTTGGACTTGGCTTGGTCCACGATGGCCACAATTTCCCAGTTCAAACTATGGTTAAGTTTATCCACATGTTGTAGGATCAAAGAGTTTTCATGTTTTTTTGACTGGTAGTTGCTATTTATGGATGCGTTCTACCAGTTTTCTGCCTGTTGTAGTTGTTCTACATGGTGGCTGTTGCAGTCATTACATTGTATGTTATAGTTCAGGGGTCTGAACTAGTGGTCCCTGAGCCTTTTGGACCTCGGGGACCACTAGATTCATAATTTTCAATCCCCCGGAGCACTAATATGAATCCAGTGTGCTGCTCACTGAAGTGCCTGGACTCCCAGTGACGGGATGGGGTCCCTCAGGTACTTAGCTTGGTCCAGTGTTTCTGCAATCTTAAACACTCAAAGAGCCATTTGGACCCATTACCTACAGAAAACAGAACACTGGTCGGTCAGTCTGTCTGTCTGTGTCTCTGTCTGTCTCTGTCTCTGTCTCTCTCTCTCTCTCTCTCTCTCATCTCTTTCTGTATCTCATCTCTCTCTCATTCTGATTTTCCAGTGCTCTCTGGGTCTTGCTGGTGCTTCTTTGGCCTTTGTTGGTGCTGGACACACCTTGCATGACCTGCTCTCCCGCCCGAGATATTTGCCCGACCCGGCTGTAGCCAATGCTCTGTGTGGTAATAGGCTCCAGGCGGAGGAGGGGGCGACGTCTCCCCCATTGTGAAGCGCACTAAATTTAAGCAGTAGGCAGGCCATGGAGGCGGTGAGAGCAGTGGCATCAGCTGCAGCCGGGCCAGCCAGTGTCTCAAGGTGTGGAGAGGAAGTCATGCGTCTCCCAGTTGCGCAGCACCAAAGAGGCCGGAAGAAATACCTGTGAGACCCAGCAAGTGACAAAGCTTTGCTCCCGCTATGTAATATGGAGCGAATCTCCATCCCCCACCCTTGCCTTCTCCGGCCAGGTGAGGAGTGATGGGGAGGGGAGGGCGAGGAGCGGGACCAGCCAGTGGTAGGATCATCCGACAGGGAGTCACAGTAGGGGGACAAAAGAGCCGCGGGATGCCGAAACCTGTTGCTTCAGCCTGTCCGGGTTGCCATCCCCCCTCTTGCCGCAACAGGACCATTACCTTGTTCTGGCTAGTGGGGGCTGTGCTACTCCTTGCACATTGCATCACCTGCAAAGTTGCATGTTGCAACTACCCCCCTGTATGGCAGAGATTTCCAGCACCACTGCGAGTTGCCTGGCCAGACCTATATTCCAGAGCTCTAGTCACAGGACTGGCCCATTGGTCATCCCGGAGCAGCTCCTCCACCCGGGTGCACTGAGTACCACCAAAATTTTCTCGCAGACCACCAGTTGTCCACGAACTACGGGTTGGTGACCTCTGTTATAGATGATTTCTGTTTCTTTTTTGGGGGCCTTTCAGAAACCACAACAGACAGCAGTGGACCCTTAAGTGGTTCCAGGAGATGTCACGAATACTTAAAAGAACAATTCCCAAACACACACGACTTAACATCTGACACTTTGTCTCTGCCAGAAGAACTTTTTCTGTTCTTTTTTCCTATGTCAGTGATATTCTCAGCAAGGCCAACTTCCTGTCCGCCTTCTGTGGTCGTCTTCCTCTTTTTGTAGGGACCAGAAAAAAAGAAAAAAATACATATACTCTACTTATGACCAGAATTGAGCACAAAATTTTCCATGCTTTATGGGAAAGTTGTTCAGTGATTTTTGCCCATTTCATGACTTTTCCTGCCACGGTTGTTAAGCAAATCATTACAGTTGTTAAATTAGTAAGACATTTGTTCAATGAATTTGGTTTCTCCATTGATTTTGTTTGTCAGAAGATCACAGAAGGTTTTCACTTGCTTCCAGAAGTTGTGAATTCTTGAACACTGGAAGTTTTAAAGAAGAGATTGGACAACCATTTGTCTGAAATGGTATAGGGCTTCCTGCCTGAGTAGGCGGTTGGACTAGAAGACCTCCAAGGTCCCTTCCAACTCCTACAATGAGAGAAACTAAAGAATAGTTGTTTTGGGAGAAATGGTGGCTGTTTCAGGACCCTGGAGAGCTCTTAGCAGAAGTTCCTATGAGTTGCCTTAACCTTGTCTGAAAGGGACACCACCCTAAATTGATTGGGTGTCTTCATCCTCTTTGCATTCTGAAAGGGAAAGCTCATGCTGCAGGTAACCCAATATTTAGTTAGAAAAGCACTGACAAAAATCAGAGCCCTCAGAGGAAGAGACCGATGCATCCCACCCCTTTTATCTTGTAATCAACAAGCAGGCCATCCCTGGGTGAGCTCACACCATTATCCTTCTGATTAACAGCTAACCCCTTGTGCCACAGAGACCCAACACCAGCCTCCCCCTAAATCCCCTCAACTTGAACATCCATAGGTGGGACTGGCTGAACAGCAATAAGATACACTAGTCAGAAGACCCAGGGTGTTCCTCTCTCCCATTATCAGATGGGCAGGCAACATGACCAGACCAAGTTTTCATCCCAGGTTTTGTTTTTGGTGGGAGAAAAGTAACTACATTACGAAAACCAAGGAACACCTGTAGCACAGATATGAATCTTCCGACTGAGGGAGACTGACGCCAAGCCCCGTGCCCAATCTCTCTGGTGCAAGAGGTTAGTGCTGTTAAATGGAAGGTTGGGGGTTTGAACCCAGCCAGGGATGGCCTGTTTCATGACATAATCCAGAAGTGAAGGTAATGGATTAATATTGTATGGAGGTTTTCAACTGAGGCCTTCAATTCCCACACTCAATTCTTTTTCTTGCTAGGATTTAAATATTAGTTTTACCCTCTGGAATGTAAGATGGGAGAGTAATACTCATCACCTCTCTTGAGGATTCTACTGGCCACAGACCAGCACTGGAATGGTGTCTTTCTTAGGGACCATTAATCTAATCAGGAGTAGCCCACACGGGGAGCTATCCAGGGTACTGATTCCTGTCTTCTGCCACATGCAATTTTTGATTGCAATGCTATTACTACGCCATTGCTATTTTTCTTGAGGCTCCATGCTAGAACTCAGTACTACTAATGACACTAGTACTCTCCCATAGTGTCTTCTAATTGTCCTGTAAAGGGTGGTTTAATTGTTTTTAAATATTAATTGGGATTTTTTTTGGGGGGGAAATCAGGATGCTGCCAGGAGGCAAAGCTTCCATTTTGCATGATGGCCAAATCTGCTAACCCCTTGCGCCACAGAGTCTTTTCCTTTTTCAGCTCTTTCTCTGAGTATCACCTGTTGGTCTTCCTTGAAGCAAGCACATTGCTGCCTTTTGTGGGTCCCAAGATGGGATCTGATACATGGACGTGTACCTCCTACTGGGAGTTATCTGGGTAAATTAATTTTCCATCAGCTTCTCATCAATGGGTCTGATGTCACATGGGTGGGGGAGACATTCCAGAAGACAGGAACAACATCAGAGAAGGGTCTTCTGGTGTGACCCGTCAAAACCGCGCTCGACTAAACCGCGCCCGATTAAACCGCGCCCGATTAAACCGCGTCGCTGACGTCATCAACAGGGCGACAACAGCCAGCGCGGAGAAAGAAGGGTGCTTTAAATAGTGCTTTGAAAGCAAGCCGATTCAACTTAAGGTAAGGGTTAGGTTTAGGGTTAGGTTTAGGGTTAGGTTAAGCGTTAGGGGTTAGGGTTAGGTTTAGGGTTAGGTTAAGGGTTAGGGTTAGGGTTAGGTTAAGGGTTAGGATTAGGTTTAGGGTTAGGTTAAGGGTTAGGTTTAGGATTAGGTTTAGGGGGGTTAGGTTTAGGTTTAGGGGTTAATTTTAGGTTTAGGGTTTACAGTGTGCTTCTGTCTTCGCGCTGTTGTCGCCCTGTTGATGACGTCAGCGACGCGGTTTAGTCAGACGCGGTTTAGTCGAGCGTGGTTTTGTGGTGGAACCGTCTTCTGGAATCCACCAGCCAGAATAATGGGGCCGATGGGTTCTGCATCAAGCGTCTCTTGCCAGCTTGTGTGGGACAGGTTTGATTTTGCCTCAAGACCATAAATGTAATCAGTTGTCAAAAAAGATCTGGGATCCATTATATTGTGACACCTTTCTAACAGATGGAAGTTGTAGCGATTAAAATGCAGCTGTAAGTAAAATTTTAACTGTTGGAAGGTTTCAAGAAAATCTCTAAAAGTGTGTTCCTGTAGGGTGTTTGTTCCCACATTTACAAAGGAGAGAGAAGGACATGGCAATCCGTGGCTTGTAGGACATTCTAAATATGGACCTTTTCACAACACTGCAGTATTGGGAGAAAATGTCTCAGAAGCAACATTTTGAAACGTGGCCAACCCAACCCTCTGAACCCAGAACCTTCCCAATAGTTCAGCTGTTCAGGAGGATGCAGAGATTTAAATGTGAGGATGTGGCTTTTTCAAAGGAAAACATCTGGGACTGATCCTCATCTGGGCTATCGTGCTTATCCAACTCTACTTTGTGATATCTCAGGTTGGCCCCATTCCACTGTGGTGGCCACTATTTTAGATCATTTATATATCCTAGCAGAGTTAATCTTATTGGGTTACACAGCACATTGTATTTTGCCCTCCAAAATCTTGCAGTGGGGACATTTAGTCAAAGAAAACCTCTCAAAAGCCAGATTGAACCAACAGTCTGAGAGTAAGTGAAATTGTGTTCCCCAAAATTGAGCCATTCCTTGCTCAAAGAAAAGGCAGGGAGGGGCTGTATTGCTAAGTCAAGCAAGAACCCATACTATTTTCTATTTTATTAGTCAGGGAATGAATGAGGAGAGGCTGATTTCAAGGAAGACTGGTCATTCCAAGTGAGCAGACAGTGAAAAATTAAAGCTTTCTGAGTTTCAACTCCCATACTTCCGAGCATGAGGGAAGCCTGCCTAAATCACCTTAAGCACAGGAGGAGGAGATGGGAGGAGGAGATCTCTTGTGGTGCATTCGAACAATTAATGCTTTTGCTTATTTCTGACTTAAGAAAATATTTTCTCAATGTTCACAAATCACACATAGTTCCCAGACATTAAGAAGAGGAAGTTCTAAAACTGCATAGATGATGGCCACCTATTTGGAAAGCAAGACTTATGGAGAGATTGTTTCCTTCCACTCCCAGGCCCATCATCCCTGGACCCCATGCTACCTGCTCTGGTCTTCTGCGCCTTTGCAGGATCCCCTGGCATAGCGCACAGAGTCCACCAGGGGTCTCCCTCGTCAGCGCTTGGAAAGGATGGGCAATCCCCTTCCGGAGGAACTGAGCATGCGTCTGCCTCTTTCACGAATTCAAAACTTCCCGGGAAAGGCTGAGATCGTGTCTGCTTTTTCTGCGGCGTCCAATTCTTCCCTTCGCTGTGAACCTTCGCCTGAGCCCGGAGGCCGAGAGGCTGGGAGGAATTCTCTCACGGGTGGAGATTCGGGCGTGACTCGGAGTGAGTGGGGCTCTTTCCTTTGACGCTGGAGGGGAGCCTGGAGCATGCAAAGCTTCGTCAAGTTCCACGTGGCGGAAAGGAGGGGGGAGAGTTCGAGGTCCCATGTTCCCCTGCCACCCTGTGAAACAAAGGGACCCGCAGGGCAGGTCCGCACTTGCCGGGTTTTCTCCAGGAAGGAAATCAAGATCGCCAGAAAGAGGGGACCCATCGACCCTCCGTTTCCTCCGGCAACCCTCTGCATGCGGGGAGAGGGCGAGGTTGCCTTCCCAAAAGGCGCAGAATGTCTTGATTCCTGGAGAATTTCCTGCAGATTTCTCGGCCCTTTTCCAGAAGGGTTTTTCCCTCGCCTCCCCTTTCCTGGGCCCAGAGAAGCCACCGGCCAAAGTCCCTCCGGTTGCCTTTATATGCAAGGCTGCAGTTCCGCGTGAAGAGTTGAGTGTAAGGTGTGTAAGGACTGGAACTCGGTTTCCTCCTTTTCCACCTTTCCCCACCTTCTCTTTGCTGCCTCTGCCAGGAGGTAAACAAAGAATCTGTTACAAGAAGGGCCATGCATTGGATGGTGGCTTGTTAATTCTGGCTTCTGGAGTTCACCCAGGGGTTTGGGTCAGGAGGTTCATGGGGTTCTGTTGCCCAGAGTCTTACTAGAAATTCAAATGTTGGTTGAGCTCCTTGCTGAATCGATTTAGATAGGCACTCACGTGAATTTTTTTGTGTGTGCCGGGAGATATAAGTTGGATTGTGCAAAGGATTGTAGGCAGCAACAGAAATGATTTGATATAAATAATTAGGAAATAGCAAGCCAAAACATATTTTAAATGTATTTATCCAATATTTTGATTCCTTGATACAGGTTGAGGCAGAAGATGTTAGCAAACTATCCCCAAACGTAAACATCTAATAATATTTCTCCTCCCCCTTCCCCCCAAACAAACCATTGCAGAACTTGGTGGGTTCATAAGAATTTCTTTAGTTTGTTTGTTTGTTTATTTGTGGAGGCTCAGTATTCAGATTTGCTCCCCTGTTGATCATCCTTTTGTTTTCCATTTCAGTTCTTTAAGGTGGAAATCTTTCCTGCTTCCTCTGGAGACCAAAGTATCTTGTGAAGGAATTGGACTGAATGGCGTTTGGAGCTTTGGCCAGACCTCTCATGATTAGGAAGACCTGGGTCCATTTTGGTGCTGGATTAGAGGCCAGAGAGAAGATTGAGGGACAATGCCCAGAAGATGCAGGAACTGGAAAAAGCCGTCCAGCTGGTCAGCCTTGGAGCTGTGGGAAGAATGGGGCAAGTCCTTGGCAGAAGAGCCAAGAAGAGGCATCCAATAGTTCAGAGTTCCAATGTTGTGACTTCAACAAAGTGGAGTTCCAGGAGGGGAAGAGTCCCCGAGATGTTTGCAGTCAGCTTCACCGCCTTTGCCGTCAGTGGCTGCAGCCAGAAAGACACACCAAGGCTCAGATGCTGGACCTGGTGCTCCTGGAGCAGTTCCTGGCTGTCCTTCCCCCAGAGATGGAGCAATGGGTGCGGGAGTGTGGAGCGGAGACCAGTTCCCAGGCAGTGGCCCTGGCTGAAGGCTTTTTGCTGACCCAGGAGTCTGAGAAGATGCAAGGAGAGTTGGAGGTATGAGAAAGTAATCTTGGCAGTTCTAAAGAGAATCTTTCTGAATTTGTCAATGTTTTTCTGAAAGACTTTTCTGGGATTATGAGCTGCTAAGATCTCTTGTTCTGTTCTTCTTCAGAAGTTGAATTTGGATCAATTTTTCTATTCTGGCTTTCCAGCTTAACCGATAGACTTTGGTGTCTGCTAGGCTGAGTGTTCAATATTGATAATTCATTTCTATCTCTCTCCTTTTCCTTTCTTTCTGATGCCACATCTTGTCCAAAAGTCCTTTCAAGCTGTCACCGAGTTTCCCCAGGGGTGGAAAGATTCATCTAAATCCTCTCAGGAGCTGCTATTTAGGGAGAGCTTCCAGGAAGATCAAAATCAGGACATCTCACCAGGTAACAGAAGGTCTTCCCATGGGACGTGAAGTTTGGACATCCATCCATCCGATAGTTTTGTTCACGTTGAGTGGAATTTCTCTCTTTCTCTCACACTCTCTCTCTCTTTTAACAGTCTGCTTCTATCATTTTCTGTCTCACAGATAATAGAAAGCGGTCCTTAGTATTTTTAGAACCACCTTCTCTTTGTGGTAGAGCTGAAAGAGTGGCTGAATTTCTGCCTCAGGTAAGATTCATTTTATTCTGTATAATATTCAATTTATAATATTGCGGCTTTGAGAGCAAGACAAATTTTATATCAGATCGTTGAAAATTCACATCTGTCTTAACCTACCTGTCTATTCGGATAAGGTTTTTTGACCATCCTGCTTCAGGCTCAGATTTCATTGGCCAGATGTTGTCATGACTGGAGATCTTCCTCCTGTCTCCCAGGGTCATTCTCACTAACATTACAAGCTCTTCAAACACTTCCATGAAGGTGTGGAGTAGGGGACAGAGTTGATCCCTCAGTGGATAAAGCAGTCTTTTGGCAAAAATATCAGATGGATTTCCCCTGTGTTTCCTTCTACCCACTCTAGGAAGAATTGGAGCCAGTGATAAGTAGTGGGTTTTATACCCAACTGTCAATCATCCAAGGAAACTATTTTAATTGGTTTCACTGAAAGGCATCACAATCCTCCCAGTGTGATGAAATGTCCTTCAGTTGTGCCATCAGCCAAAAGCCATGTGACCCCATTCTGAATTCTGCAGAGGATGCCCATTTTGTTCATAGGGTTTCTCTGCTTCAATTGGTGGAAGAAAACTGTATTCTTGGGATTATCTGTTAATAGGGAAACTTCTTTCCTGTTTCAGGATTTTGTGTCTTTTGAGGATGTGGCCGTGTATTTCTCCAAGGAGGAGTGGTCTCAGCTGGATCCTTCCCAAAAAGCTCTCCATAGGGAAGTCATGCTGGAGAATTCCAGGAATCTGGCTTATCTGGGTAAGATCCCATCTGTGCTCAGTAACATAGAGAAGGGATTGGTGGGTGGAGCGTTTAGAAATTTCTGATAAAAAGATCACTTTTTTATATCCTGCCTTTATTGCAAATAAGTTAAGGCAGTGGACACAACCAGTACTCCTTCCTTTTCCTATTGTCCCCCAACAACAACAACAATGCTCTAATATGGGTTGGGCTGAGAGAGACTGGCCCAAAGTCACCCAGCCAGCATTCATGCTTAAGGCAGATCTAGTGCAGGCAGTCCTCGAGTTATGACCACAATTGAGCCCAAAATTAATGTTGCTAAGTGAGAAATTTGTTAAGTGTGTTTTCCCCCATTTTATGTCTTTTCTTGCCACCATTGTTAAGTGAATCACTGTAGTTAAGTTAGTAGCATGGTTGTTAAGTGGATCTGGCCTTTCCATTGACTTTGCTTGTCAGAATGTTGCAAAAGGTGATCACACAACCCCGGGACCCTGAGACTGTCACAAATATGAACCAGTTGTCAAGCAACTGTATTTAAATCACATGACAACACAGTTGCTGCAATGGTCATAAGTGCAAAAAATTGTCCTAAGTCAGTTGTTTTTAGCCCCATTATAACTTTGAATGGTCACTGACTAACTGCTGTAAGTTGAAGACTACCTGTATCCACAGTCTCCCAGTTTCTAGCCTGGTGCCTTAGCCATTGGACCAAACTAACTGAAATGTGCCCACTTGTGTTTTGAGTTTGGCATTATTCTAAGTTGAGGATGGGAAAGCTATTATCAGCCAGAAGTTTTAACTGGCTTTCAAAGATTCTGCTCTGCAGACAGATGGAGATTTTTCACTGAAGTTAGGCAGCTGGTGGGTATGTTTCTGTCCCAACATTATACAGTGTCCAAACCCCTTTGGGAGTTTGTGGCCCCATGGAATTCCCCTAGATCACCAAGGGGCTCACACATAGTGACCCTCAAAGATTAGATCAGGCGTTTGTCTTAGTTTTGTTGGGATGTCCTCCAACGTGTGTGAGAATTGGTGGGAGCCCACTTGGAAATCTTATCTTTGTAACATCGTAGGTTGGAATCTTCATGTTTTTCCTGCAAAACTGCCAAAATATATTTTGCTAAATTTCAAAAGAAAAGGTTTGATCATTCCCCTAGTCTTGCAACAGTTTTCATTTTTCTTTTTCAAGGCTTTAATGGACAGGGGGAAGAGAATAAGAATTACAAAGAACAATGCCAAGCAATCCAGCCAAAAAAGGAAAAAGGGAAGTTTGCAGATCAGATGCAACTAAAGAGTGATGAAACAAAGAAAGCACACAGTGGAATTAAAAAAGGCTTTCCTCAGGTCAGTTTGCTTCCTAATCATACAATCAACAATAGAGGAGGAGAACTATATAAATGCACGGAGCTTGGAAGGAACGGCGTTTCTCTTCGAAAGACGATTTCCCTTCCTGCCCCCGATCTCAGCAGTTTCCTTCTCCTCCGTTCCTTCCCCAGCTTGCCCAGGCTTCCTCCTCCGTTCCTTCCCCCGATCTCAGCAGTTTCCTTCTCCTCTGTTCCTTCCCCCTTCCCCAGCTCGCCCAGGCTTCCTCCTCTGTTCCTTCCCCCGATCTCAGCAGTTTCCTTCTCCTCCGTTCGTTCCCCAGCTTGCCCAGGCTTCCTCCTCCGTTCCTTCCCCCGATCTCAGCAGTTTCCCTTCTCCCTTACTCGTCGCGGGTTATATAAGTGGGCGGAGTATACGGAAAATATTTTACACGATCTTGAAAACCTGCAGGTTATTTGCGTGGGCGGGTTATATGGGTGAAAATATGGTAATCTTACTACCCACAAGAGGATCCACACAGGAGAGAAGCCTTATCAATGTATGGAGTGTGGAAAGAGCTTTAGGTGGAATTCTAATCTTACCTCCCATAAAAAGATTCATATAGGTGGGAAGCCATATCAATGCATGGAGTGTGGAAAGACCTTTACTTGTAGCAGTACTCTTAATTCCCACAACAGGATCCACACAGAAGAGAAGCCATATCAATGCATGGCCTGTGGCAAGACCTTTACTTGTAGCAGTACTCTTAATATCCATAAGAGGATCCACACAGGAGAGAAGCCATATCAATGCTTGGACTGTGACAAGACCTTTATTTGTAGTGGCGCTCTTACTAACCACAAGAGGATCCATACGGGAGAGAAACCATATACCGTATTTTCACGCATATAACCCGCCCACACAAATAACCCGCACACACAAATAACCCGCAGGTTTTCAAGATTTATGCAAAAAAGTTTTTATACACCCCGCCTTCTTATATAACCCGCGATGATTAAGCCATTGGACCTCCCCATTATAACCAATCGACGTTATATGTAAACTTTATTGCTAATTACAATGGTATTACGTGTTACCTTTACCGATATTTATCTTCAATAAACGTGAAATCTTTTTAAAATATAGGCCGTACTGGGAACAATCACGCTGTAATGTGACACTAAGCCATCCAAATAAACAAAAGATCGAGACCGAGACCGGAACATTGTCGATCGAGTTTAGTTTGTTGTTTTTCAAAACCATTCGCGAATTTGTCTCTTATTGCAGATTGCGTTCAAGAAGTTCTTCGCAGAGCCACTGACTTCTAACAGGTATGTTTAGCATTCAGATTACTGTATGTTCTAAGTTCACATTTTTTAGATCCGTTGCACTTGAATAAATAAAAATTCTAATGACAAATAATTTTGTCTTTATAGAACCGTGCCTAAGCGAAAGTCATACACGGCCGATTTCAAACTTAATGTAGTAACACGTGCTGAAGCAACCAGCAACAGATCTGCTGCCCGAGAATTTGAAGTTCATGAAAAGTCAATAAGAGAATGGAGAAAAGATAAGGCTGCATTAGCGAAAATGAATCCTAGGAAACGCGCCAGACGAGGTCCTAGAGCGAAATGGCCGCATTTAGAGGTAGACCTTAAGAACTGGGTCTTAGACAGGCGGGCGAATAACCAAGGAGTTTCTACATTGGCCATCCAAATGAAAGCTAGGCTTATTGCTGTTGAACGAAAAATACCTGATTTCAAATGTGGCTTAACCTGGGTGGGCAAATTTATGAAACGGAACAATTTATCCGTGCGAATGCGCACAACAGTTGGACAACGTTTACCGAATGATTGGGAGCAACTAGTCGCTAATTTTAGAGATTTCACCATTAAGAACATTAGAGAACGCGGAATTTTGCATTCTGAAATAATTAATATGGATGAAGTTCCGATAGCCTTTGACATTCCTGCTACGAGGTCAGTCGCTGAAAAAGGAATTAAAACAGTGGCCATATCGACTACTGGTCATAAGCGGACCTGCTTTACTGTGGTTCTGGCATGTACAGCAAACGGAATAAAACTTAAACCAATGGTTATATTTAAACGAAGCACGATGCCCCGCGAAAAATTTCCACCCGGTGTCTTCGTACACTGCAACAAAAAAGGTTGGATGGACAATGAAGTCATGCTGTTATGGATAGATAAATGTTTCCGAACCCGACCAGGCGGATTTTTCTCGAAGAAATCGTTGGTAATATTTGACAGCATGGCTGCACATAAGTGCGAAAACGTTAAAAAGAAACTGAACGGCCTTGGGGCCCATGTTTCTGTTATCCCTGGTGGTTTAACTTCCAAACTTCAGCCACTTGATATTGCAGTAAATCATCTGTTTAAAACTTATGTTCGCGCTGAATGGGACAAATGGATGCAGTCTGGGACTCATACTTTTACACCGTCTGGCCGTTTGCGTCGTGCAACCCATGGAGAAGCCTGCAATTGGGTGCTTAATGCGTGGAACAAAATCTCTCCTGATACTATCCTGAATGGATTTAAAAAGGCGGGCATCATTGCTGACGAAAAAGAAGGCGCTTCAGACCTAAGCGACAACTCGGCAGACGAAGATGACGATCTGCGACAAGACGCTGTCACCTCCGAACGCCTAGAGGCCGTTTTAGCGGCATTTAATGATGATTCGGGCAACGATGCCTTTGAGGGTTTTTCTTCATCTAGTGAAGAAGAGGACAATTAAAGTGTTTTAATTAATTTATAATAATAGGACAAATATGTTTTAAAGTTTAATTTGGGTTGTATAGGGCTGTTTTATATTGATGTGAAAATATGGTAACTTTGTTTTAATAAATAAAAAATTCAAATAACGCAACAGGTTAGTTTATTCAAGTTTGTTTACTGCTATACTGGTACGTCTCCCTTTAGTTAATCTGTTAGTCACTGCCGTGTAAAATATTTTCCGTATACCCCGCCCACTTTTATACCCCGCGGGGGGGGGGGGGAAATGCTGGGCAGGTAAAAACGCACATTGCCCGCGGGTTATATGTGTGAAAATACGGTAAATGCATGGAGTGTGGAAAGACCTTTACTCGTAACAGTTATCTTAATAGCCACAAGAGGATACACACAGGAGAGAAGCCTTATCAATGCATGGAGTGCAGAAAGAGCTTTAGTTGTAATAGTAGTCTGTCTTACCACAAGAGAATCCACACAGGAGAGAAGCCATATCTATGTATGGAGTGTGGAAAGACCTTTACTTGTAGCAGTACTCTTAATTCCCACAAGATGATCCACACCGGAGAGAAACCATTTCAATGCATGGAGTGTGGAAAGAGCTTTACTCGTAGTAATGGTCTTAATTCCCAGAAGAGGATCCACACAGCAGAGAAGCCATATCAATGTATGTAGTCTGGAAGGATCTTTCATTGTAGCAGTAATCTTAATTCCCATAAGAGCATCCACACAGGAGATAAGCCATATCAATGCATGGAGGGTGGAAAGAGCTTAAGTTGTAGTAGTAGTAGTCTTACTTACCACAAGAAGAATTGTGATCTTTTTCCATAAAGGGATCCATATGGACTGAAGAGCTGTGTAAGGAGTTACACTCTTACTTGCCATAGAAAGATCCACATACAGGAGAAGCGATATCAACACAAGAAATGTGTATTTGAAATGAAATTGTATGTGTATATGAAATACAGTGTATTCTACTGTATTTCAACACAGTAGAAATACAGGTAATCCTCAGCTTATGACTGCAATTGAGGGGATAAGCAGGCCCAGAATGAGGGTGAGTAAAAGAAGATGGCCCATATCCCAGTCCACTATAGATAGTTCTCGATTTATGATCATAATTGAGCTCTAGTGAAACATTAAATGTGTTTTGGCCATTTTATGACTTTTCTTGCCACATTTGTTGAATAAATCATTGCAGTTGTTGACTTAGTAACACAGTTGTTAATTGATTCTGTCTTCCTTATTGGCTTTGGTTATTGTAAGGTTACAAAAGGTGCCGACATGACCTAAGACACTGCAACCTTCATAAGTATGTGTCAGTTGCCTAGCACCTGAATTTTGGACATGTGACCATGGGGATACTGCAATGGACCTAAGTGAAAAATGATCACTTTTTTTCAGTTATGTTGTAACCTTGAACAGTTGCTAAATGAACTGTTGTAAGTCAAAGACTACCAGTAGTCTAAAATCTCATGCAAGAACCATTTGAGCAATAATGCAATAAATGCTAGACCTTATTAGATATTCATGCATAAATTGCTTTCTAGTGCAAACCAGAAAAGGTGGATCCCAAATCCTGTTGTTTTGGTTAAGTAGGAGGTTAAAAACAAAAAAGTAAGTTTCGGTGGAGATTAAGGGCATTAATTGCTCTTTCAGTAATTTGTCCAGCCTATTAGTTAACACATGCAGATTTCCCAATCATTTGAAGCAACTCCATCTGATCAACTGCTTTGTCTCAGCAAGAGAAACAGTGGTCAGCATTCCTTCAGTAGAGCAGAAATCTCTTATTAGATTAGTACAGTTAGTTAGTACAATCACTGCAGGAATGATTGTGAGGTATCTGCCACGTTAGTGCTGCAATTCACAAAGGAATTACAGTTACTACTTCATGGTGATGACATAACTGAATTTAGATCTACTGTGTGAGATGGTGACTAGAGATAAGCAAAAGGATTGAGAAAGTATTTTTCATTCTAAAATATTGTTTATGTCACTGGTTCCTCACCATAAACCTGTATGCATACATATTCTATGGAAGAAGCTTCAGATGAAGAGTTCTATAAACCCACATGCAAAAAAATTTCTTTAGTGAAGATGCCAAATTCTATGGAATGACAAGGGCCCAGACAATAACTAAAAGGGGTGCCTTTTTTTGGGAACATCTTAATTTAAATTAAAGAGGTACAGTTGATACGATTTCTTTCCAGTTATATAGTTAATGAATTTGCCTCCAACTGTGAGATGGGCAGTATGCGGTATAAATTTAATAAGTAATAAATAACAGCCTGATACATTGGGACACATTGTTTTTAAGTTTCTTTTTGGCCTATTATGCAGCTACAGGCTGCTCCTCCTTTTAGCATATAGTTCTTTAGGCAGCATGCATTTCCCTTTCCCCTCAAGAGTTTCCCCACAAATCAAGTTATTGTAGTGTGGAAATAGCTTTATATTTAAACTTATTCCTTCTTGTGCCCAGCAGTCAGTAACTATCAAGGGAAAAGTGATTTATCTAGCCAAACATTCAAGAAGAATGTCAGGAACTGGGTATATCTAGTTTAATAGAAAGAAGAACTAGGGGAGACATGATAGCAGTGTTCCAATATCTCAGGGGTTGCCACAAAGAAGAGGGAGTCAAACTATTCTCCAAGGCACCTGAGGATAGAACAAGAAGCAATGGGTGGAACTAATCAAAGAGAGAAGCAACCTAGAACTAAGGAGAAATTGTTAGAACAATTAATCAGTGGAACAACTTGCCTCCAGAAGTTGTGAATGCCCCAACACTGGAAGTCTTTAAGAAGATGTTGGATAACTATTTGTCTGAAATGGTATAGGGTTTCCTGCCTAGGCAGTCCCTTCCAACTCTGCTATTGTATTGTATTGTATTTTAAGAACCTAAATAAGTCATAAACAGATGTTATAGGATCACGTGACATGTATGAGACATATGGAACAGCGTTCCATGGATAATAAAAATAACCATGAAAGGACAATGCCTATCCAAATTGTCAAAGGCCCCTTATGTCTGGAAATATCATTCCTGCTTGTTTTTCATATTGTTTCAAATATCAAACATAATTATCACATTAGTCAACTATCGTTTAGGCAAAAACACAATTTTATTAGAGGTTATCTTATACCTCTGATGCCTCAATATTTCTGACAAGATAGGCACATTAGTACATGAGGTATTCTGGGCCTACCTTCTTTTCTGGCTGTTTTGTCAGGAAATTGTGCAGCCGGCATCCAAATGAAGTCAGAGCCTCTGAAATGAATGTGTAGTTTTATATAAATTTAACTTCTACGCTAGATTTACATCAAATAAGATAGGCACATCACTGCATCCTGAGGTAAATCTCAGAACAGCATACAGAGACCAGAGATGAATAAAAGGCGGGGAAAAAGGGAAACTCCCCCTTTTACACCTAGCAACCAATCATAATGTAGATTGCCTCATGCAGGAGCCAACACTCTTCAACTACAACTATGTGTTTTGGCTCATTATATAGTTTATTGGTCCAGATATTAAATTATCTTGAACCCCTCCAATTTATAGCTGGGCAGTATTGAAACCAGTTCTTTCACAAGATCTTTGTGTCTTTCGATGGCTTTGTCATGACATCAGCTAAATTAATTTCTGATGGAGAATAAATTAGGTCTATTGCATTTTCTTTCACTGCTTCTCTGACATTACAATATTTTATGTCAACATACTTGAGTTCTACATGGGGCTGCCCTTGAAGAGTGTTCGAAGACTTCAGTTAGTCCAGAACGCAGCCGCGTGAGCGATTGTGGGTGCACCCAGGTACACCCACGTCACACCTATCCTCCACGAGCTGCACTGGCTACCCATTAGTCTCTGGACCCGCTTCAAGGTGCTGGTCGTTACCTATAAAGCCCTACATGGCATCGGACCTGGGTACCTGAGAGACCACCTCCTGCCGATTACCTCCCATAGACCGATTAGATCTCACAGGTTAGGTCTCCAGATTCCATCTGCCAGCCAATGTCGGCTGGCGACTCCCCGGGGGTGAGCCTTCTCTGTTGCAGCTCCAGCCCTCTGGAATGACCTCCCCGTGGAGATCCGGACCCTTACTACCCTCCCGGCCTTCCGCAAAGCCACCAAGTCCTGGCTGCTCCAGCAGGCCGAGGGGCTTGTGAAACATCCAGCCCCACAGAAACTGTGAATGTTGCGTATTTTAAAGTGTTGTTTTTGTCTATTTATCCCCCTTCCCTTGTTTATTGTGAGCCGTCTGGAGTCCTTCGGGAGTGGGCGGCATACAAGACAAATAAACTAAACTAAACTAAACTAAACTTTTGGTTTTTACACTCTGACCTGTTGCCAGTTGTATACATGCCATTTATGTTATCTTCAAATACTTTCACTTCAATATCCAAATCCTTTAAAAATTGTATATGCTGTGTTATCTCTGAACACATTTCTGACAATACCATGAATTCCACCTCAGCTGTGGAAATGGCAATTGAAGTCTGTTCTCTAGATTTCCAACCAACTAGTGTGCCTGCAAACATTACAATAAATCCTGAAATGTACTTTTTATCTTGTACATCATTAGCTCAATCATTGTCTACAAAACATTTCAATGAAAATTCATTTAATGGTTGCAAATGCAATGCAAAATCTATAATTCCCCTTGTTTATGCTTTGGGCAACTAACCTTGCTTTATATTGTACTTGATTCATCAACCGGATTCATCAAAAGTTTTTTTTTGTACACCCATCTCCACCCAACAACTTTGTCGTCCCTCTGCAACCTCATTGGAGCAAAAACCTTATGTGTCTGCATAGATAACATTTCTTCATCCATTTCCTCTTTCCATATCTTTTGTTGTGGTGGAGGTACTGTATTTTTCGGAGTATAAGATGCACCGGAGTATAAGACGCACCAGGATTTTGAAGAGGCGAATTAAAAAAGTTTTTGCACTCTGAGACGTCCCAAAAATGACCCGTTTTTCACAAAAGTGGGCCCATTTTTTTTGTTTTTAAAAAAGGGCTTGAATACCTTTGCAGGCTTGCAGAGTGCTCGCCCCCCCCGCAAAATTGAGCAAAAAAGGGCCAGTTTTTTGCTCCTTTCTGCCTCCCCCAGCCCTTCTAAGGTCTATTCACGGCCATTTTGGTGAAGGGTCAGGGTTTGGGGAGGCCAAAAATGCTGTATTCAGTGTATAAGATGCACCCAGATTTTCACCCTCTTTTTTGAGGGAAAAAGCTGCATCTTATACTAAGAAAAATATAGTGAATTTAATACTTCTATGTAGTTTGGGGGCTCATAAAAATATTACATACTTTTACCTCATCTGCTATGAATCTGGATAAACACTTTTGTTCTTTCAGAACTCCTTGGAATAAAGCATTTGTCAGCGTTCCAAATATCATGCAGAATTAAATCAGAGTCCAAGGCAGAGCTATCCTTAAAGTTCCAATTTAATAAGACAGACATGTTGGCAACGAACTGTGGAATCCCAAATCTGAAAACTTCCTGGGACTCCACCCAGTTGAAAGTTCATGATCTTATCCCCACACCCACAAATCCATCACATGGTCCAATCTTCTTCGGCCACGCTGGCATCTCCACCCAGCTGGTTCCGGTCAGGTGCAGAGGTGCGGAGACAAAAGATGACTTTGGGCTTCTAGAAAGGAATGACAACAACACATTCCACAATTCTACTCTTTTCTATTTCCCCCTCCCAACTACTACACTAATGAAACAGCATTGTGAAATAATAGAAAGTGTGGCAGGCTAAAGATCCTAAAAGGAACATAACTACAGGCCTGACAACGTTCCTGTTTCACCAGAACCTTACTCGACCCCCAAAGGGGTCCCGACCTACAGATTGAGAACCACTGCTCTAGACCCTGAACTACTCTCAGATTTCTGTTTAATGTGCTTGTGTCAATGTTCATTAATTGGAGACCTCTGACTAACAGGCATTAAAATTTGAATATTGGCACATACCTTTTCCCAATTCTCATGTTCAGAAAATACTTTTCTTCCTACAAGGATAATATCCACATAACATACTTCACCAGACCAGGAAAATGTTTTTGCAGCCACCTTGAGACAGAAAACAGCTCTACGTTGTGCAGACTCCATGGAGCCTTTAACAAACTATGAGTGACAACCGCCAATCCTTTAATCCTCCCCTGGTCAACCCATAAACTGGGGTGGGCACATTTCTGACCAAGAAGATGATACCTCGTGTCTGGGCACAATCAGGCTTGAGTGAGACATGGCAGATAACATAAGGGACGAGAGCAGCCTTGTTGTGCATCAGCCTGACATTCAAAAACAACAGATGGAACTCCGAGCCACTAAGGATCTGGTAACTAGGCAGTGAGATTAGAACCCAAGGACCATATAATGGGACCACTTTCAAGTACAGGTAATCCTTGACTTACAACAGTTTTGTTTAGTGATAGTTCAAAGTGATATCAGCACTGAAAAAAGTGACTTATTTCCCTATTTCACAGCTATGACCTTTGCAACATCAAAATTCAGATACTTGGCAACGGGATCACCATTTGCTACCTTCTGACAAGCAAAGTCAATGGGGGAGCCAGATTCACTTAACAACTTATCAACTGCAGTGATTCACTTAACAACGGAGGCCAGAAAGATCATAAAATGAAGCAAAACTCACTTAACAAATGTCATACTTAACAAATGTCACACTTAACAATGGAAATTTTGAGCGCAATTATGATTGTAAGTTGAGGACTCCCTGTAATGGATTGGGATATGGGGCCACCTTTTGCTCACCCTCGGGTTGGACCTGCGGATCCCCCTCAGCTCCCCCTCCCACTCAGATTTCTTGTTCTCTCTTCTAGGCCAAGATGTATATATTAAGGTGCCTGCCTCCAGATGAAAAACATCAACAATCATCCCAGGGAAATCAGGGCATCTGAACTGTTGAGGAGCCGAGGTGGCTCAGTGGTTAAATGCAGCACTGCAGGCGACTTCAGCTGACTGCAGTTCTGCAGTTCGGCTTTTCAAATCTCACCAGCTCAAGGTTGACTCAGCCTTCCATCCTTCCGAGGTGGGTAAAATGAGGACCCGGATTGTTGGGGGCAATATGCTGACTCTGTAAACCGCTTAGAGAGGGCTGAAAGCCCTATGAAGCGGCATATAACTGCTATTGCTATTGTTCCTTCAAAGCACTTGGAGGTTTATTGAGTGAAATGTCAAAGGGATCTCATCTCACTAGATGCATCCATACAATGAGAAGAAGGGCCACCAGGGTCCCCCCAAATTTTTTGGGTGTGTGTGTGTGGTAAGAAATCAGGTCACACTAACCACCGCAGTGTAGGCATTGTCACCACCTCAGCTTTCCTATCTCTTAGTCAGCTCTCACCCCAAAACTAAAACTTGTAGAAGAGATGGGAAATGAAATTTCACTTCAAACTTAGGGAATACCAAAATCAGCTCCAATTTAGGATCAATATTTGGAGATTTCATAGAAAAGAAAAACTAGATTACTCTTTACATTAGGGAGGATTCAGGGGTACTGATTGTCATCTTGGCATTAGAAGACAGGCAGCCCTCGAATTAAGTGTCAACATCCTAGAGAGGCCTCACACTCAGAGGTGGTATTCAGCCAGTTCTAACAGGTTCTGGAGAACCGGTAGCAGAAATTTTGAGTAGTTCGGAGAACTGGCAAACAGGCTGGCCTCGCCCCTGCTGCCTCCCAGCCTCCCAACTGATCATCTTTTGCTGCCCTGAATAGGAGAATGGAGCTGGAAAGCAGGTTAGTGAGATGGGGAGGGAATGGGGATTTTGCAGTATCCTCCTCCTGCCACGCACACAAAGCCATGCCATACCCACAAGGCCACGCCCACAGAACCAGTAGTAAAAAAATTGAATCCCCCCCCAACAATCACACTCCATAGTTCTGGGTGACCTTCCACAGTAGTCCCTGGAGACAAGATACCATATTGAAGGACAGCAGAAGTCATTACCTGGGTGACTTCCTCCAGCATCACTTTCTAGACATGTCCTGACAGGAAGGTACCCAACCACTACGTGATGGTGCCCCCAGGGGTGTAAATGTGATTTTTCAATAACAGGCCTATCTCCAGCTGCCTTTCCTCACAGGGAGCCTAGGAAGAATTTCGGAAGCCCCAGAGGACAAATTGCCTCTCACTGTAATCATCATCATCCTGGTCTTTGAGGCCTCTTCTCCCACTTCTCCATCTGCCTTTGATGTAAACATCAGACTGAAGCAACATGGAAGGGATTTTATATCAGAAAAGGATAAACACTTCAGGTTATGCTCCGTGTGCCACAAATTTTGGGGCATGAACGGGGCTGAGCTCTTGCATGTAACTTTCTGTGCTTTCCAAATAAAGCTCGTTTTAGCTTTATTTGAATCAGGAAAAAGCCACTGGCATTCCCCACTTGTGAGAGTGCTTTGAATTCTTCTAACTCTTCTTTAGAAACAGGAAGGGAATTGATTCAGTCCCGTGAATTATGGGGCACCTGTTTTTGTTTCTGATGCTGCTAGGGTCCCAGCCAGTTTTTGGGAAGCTTGGGAAGAAGTGCCTGCTGAATTTCGAGCACCAGTATGGGAAAAAACCTTGGAGCTATTACAGGCCAGGAGACCATCTCATTAGTATAGTCACCTCTATAACAAAAATGTTGCATATAATGCTGAGTTTCAACAATGCTCCTTTTAGTCAGCCTCACTCGTAAGTCATTCAGTGCAATGGGATTGCATTCTCTCCATCTGCAATTCTAACTCTCTCATTCTCCTCTTCTTGATCCATTTATTTCTATATTGTAGAATCTGCCTAATTTCCTGAATTGATTTGATTTTCATGGCTTACATTTCCTGTCTTCTTTTATGGAAGAAACTCACATTCATAGAATCACAGGGGAAAAAAAACTTGAAAGAAGTCCACACTTCTTTCTTATTGCCATCTGATCCTGAATTTGTGACTTGAATATTGACTTTTATTTAAAGTAGTGATTGTAGTTTCTCTTGCCCAACTTATATTCATATTTTTATATGGATTGAGCTCTCATTGATAGTGATCCTTATAGGAATAGAGGATGATTTTTTTTTAAAAAAAGTCTTTTCTGGGCCACTTATGAAACATCCTCTTTCTTTTGTGATGGTTCTACTTTAATGATTGAGTTATTTTGCAACCTGGTTACTGGGCTGATGAAAATTAGAACTGCTACATATTATGGTGTGTTTGTGCTTTTTAACTTTGGTGGAGGACTATCTCCACCCCTTCAACTGAACACTTACACATATTAAACAGCTAAGGGTGACTATCATTTGTCTCTTGTTTTGGCACAATATTGTCTTAAGTAGGCTAGTAGAGAAAACATGGATTAAATAAAAACAGTATTTTTATTATTGCTGTTCATGATGCTGATATTAACATGAGCATTATTTTACACTAGTTTACCTTTGGGTAAACTAGAAACACAACGCTTTATTTACACTATTCAACTGGTAAACAATAATCACCAGCTCCTGCAGAATCTCACACTTGGCTACAACATCCACGACAACTGTTTTAACCCACTTGGCACTTCAGATGCCTTGCTGGACATGCTCTCGCCTGGAGAAGCCAATGTTCCCAACTACAACTGTGGAAGGATGGACAACATTTTGGCTCTTCTTGATGGAGCTCTTGAAGACATTTCCACTCAGATGTCAACATTAGTAGGCCCCTACAAAGTCCCACAGGTTTGTGTGTGTGTTTCCATATCTGATAAAATGAGTGGAGTGGTAGTGAGTGAGCGAGTGATAAAACCATATCTTTTCTATGAAATTTAAAAGCTGCTTTTCATTATGGACGTTGTATGTCTCATGACAGGGGATTGGGATCCACAGTGGGGAGGGAGCACACTTGTGAAGGAGAGAAGTGAGGAGTGGCTCTCTTTTCAATCAAAGGTTCTTCTGTACAATAGGAAGGTGAAGCAGTGATGAAAAGCTTACATTTTATACATCATCTTCATCAAAATAATAATCATTTCAATGTAGAACCAATCCCAGATCCAGGTAGAGTCCCAATGGATTACTTTATCTTTTTTGATCAAACTTATATGCCTTACAGATCCTTAGTAGCCACTAGCTTGAATTAACCATTTTATTTTAAAAAGTACAAGCATATTAGCCAACGTGTCAAATATCTTTTTTTAATCCTAATGTATGCATGATGACATTTGACATGTTGTTGTTGTTTGTTGTTTATTAATTTTGTATGCCGCCCACTCCCGAAGGACTCCGGGCGGCTCACAATAAACAGGGAAAGGGAAATAAATAAGACGATACAAAGAATTTAAAAATGCACAACATTCACAATTGAGGCGGGGCTGGATATTTCAACAGCCCCCAGCCTGTCGGAACAGCCAGGACTTGGTAGCTTTACGGAAGACATAAAAGACTTGAAGTGCAATAGACCCCCAAAAGAGGATATTCTACTTTCTGAATTATTCAAACAATATCCTAACTTGTGGGTCTCTTTATTAGCAGGGTGATTTACGTATATAAATACGACCTCCTATATCTGGTTGGGTGCAAATTGGCAATAATATTTCTATATATAAAAAAGGATGTGTAGTGTGCAGTGGCAGCCAAAAAAACCTATGCAATCCTAAATTGCATTAACAGAGGTATACAATCAAGATCAAGTGAGGTACTAATACCACTCTATAAAGCCCTAGTAAGACCACACCTAGAGTACTGCATCCAGTTTTGGTCACCACATTATAAAAAAGATGTTGAGACTTTAGAAAAAGTGCAGACGAGAGCAACCAAGATGATGCGGGGACTGGAGGCTAAAACATACGATGAGCAGTTTCAGGAACTGGGCATGGCTAGTCTAGTGAAGAGAAGGATCAAGGGAGACATGACAACAGTGTTCCAATATTTGAGGGGCTGCCACAGAGAGGAGGGGGTCAAGCTATTTTCCAAAGCACCTGAAGGCCAGACAACGAACAATGGGTGAAAACTGACCAAGGAGAGATTCAATATAAAAATAAGGAGGAATTTTCTGACAGAACAATCAACAATTGGAAAAGCTTTTGCCTTCAGAAGTTGTGAGAGCTTCATCACTTGACACTTTCAAGAAGAGATTGGATTGCCATTTGTCAGAAATGGTGTAGTGTCTCCTGCTTGAGCGGGTGTGTGTGTTAGTGGACTAGATGACATATAAGGTCCCTTCCAACTCTGTTAATCTGATCTGAATAAAATTTTGGCCCCTGGTCTAGTAGATATTGTAAAAAATAGAGTTCGGAATGGGTAGATGAACAAATAATTTCTTGCTAAACCAGAAACAGGTTTTAGACAGACATTTGACTGACCAACCACAGTCAGGGTGTAGTCGTCAATGGAAATACATGGAGGGAAGCATACAACAGTGGGGTACACCAAAGTTCCATCTTAGTGGCAGTTCTCTTCAACATCTTCATGACCAGATGAAGGGAAAGAAAGGATCTCATCAAATTTGGAGAACACCTAGCTGGTGAGAATTGCCTGTAATTTGCAAGTTGGACTAAAGATTCAGAAGGATCTTGATAGTCTTTAGCACTGGAGCCTATTCAACAAATTGGAATTCTGGTGTTAGAAAAGTAACGTCCTAGACCTACACAAGAAAATCAAAATGCACAGTTATAGAACCAATGGTACCTGGCCAACAGTAGTAACTGTGAGAGGGATCTTGGTGTCCTAGTGAATCACCATTATAATACATGCCAGCAGTGAGCTGCAGCTGTCAAAAAAGCCAATGCAGTTGTAGGCTGCATCAACAGAAGGATAGTACAAGGTCAAGTGATGTGATGGCACTGCTGTATCCTCCACTAGTGAGGACAGATGTGAAATATTACATTGTGGTCACCAAAACAAAAAAAGATGCAGAGATTTTAGAAAGAGTACAGAGTAGAGCAACAAATACGATAAGGGTCTGGTTTCTAAACCATGCAATGAACAGTTAAGGGAACTGAGTATGTCTAGTGTAAGGAAGAGAAGGACTAGGCGTGATAAGATAAGTATCTTTAAATATTTGAGGGGTTGTCACAGACAAGAGGGGTAGACCTACTCTCCAAACCTGAGGGCGAGGAAAAATAATGAGTGGAAACTCATGGAACTACACTGAGAATTTTTTTTCGAGAGCTGTTTTGGTTATTCCACGTAAACTTTATGTTTTTTGGTGTGCTGAATCCGAAAATGACCTCCATTTTGTCATAGGACATCACGTTTCCTGACAATTTAGATAACTGTTAAATAAGGCAATACCTCAAAATAAATGGAAATAGACTTATAAAATTAAAGTTTTATTACAATATTTTCATGAAAATCCTTTTTTGAACTGAAATGAGCTCACCGACACACACTAAACTCGAGTCTTCTTCCTTGTGAGGCTCCTCTTGGTGCATTTAGCTTGTGAGTAGCATCTGGAATGTCTCCTTCTACCATTAGAAGCACAGATTTAAAACTTGCTTAGCTTATGTATAAATTGCTGACCATCAGATTTACAGTGCTATATTTTTTTTACATAACTCGGACAAACCCTTTAAGGTTTTTTTTGGCATTTTATATCTTAAATGCACTTATGTGAATTAATTAATAGTAATTTGGACTTTAAATTTGGTTAAAAACCCATAATATAAAAAAATGCCAAAAATTAAAAAAAAATTGATAAATTTGAAGGCAATTTTGCATGTTGTGGCAAATCATGACGTCTATGAGTTTTTTCAATATTTTATTTGTTTTCAGCACACCAAAATACATGGAAATTAGATGAAAATAATCAAACAGCTTTTTAGTCGCAGACCTATGAGTGGAATAACTTGCCCCGTGAAGCTGTGGATGTTCCATCATAGGATATTTTCAAGAAGAGTTTGGACAACCACTTGTCCTGAATGCTATAAATTCTCCTCTTCAAGAAGAGAGTTGGGCTGGAAGGCCTTCAAGCTCCCTTCCGATCCTATGATTCTATGAGACTATTGATTTTATTTAGGTAACTTGAGTGTTGAATGAAACATTTGCAAGAAAACAATCAAGCTCAGAGAACTGAAGTTCATCTCATTTCAACTCTGAGCTACAAATATTCTCCTTTAAAAGCACACCGTCTTTGAATTCTATGGTTTTATGTATGAGGACATTGTAAAAATCATCTAGTCCTTAGCTGTTCTTAAAAGTAGGTAAATACAACCTCAGATGAACATGGCATATTATACCATGCCATCATTTATTTTACAAAAAGGAAGCAAACATGGAGAAGCCATATGTGAAAAACTAAGTACACCTTATGATTTAATAGCTTGTAGACCCACCTTTAGCACCAATAACTTGAAGTAATCATTTTCTGTATGACTATCAGTCTTCTCATATCTTTGTGGAGAAATTTTGGCCCAGTCTTCTTTGCAACATTGCTTCAGTTCATTCAGGTTTTGGGGAATTTGTTTAGGCACAACTCTCTTGAGGTCACACTACAGCATTTCAATTGACGTCTGGAATTTGACTGGGCCATCACAATACTCTGATTCTTCTTTTTCAGCCATTCTGTTATAGATTTGTTGGTGTGCTTGGAAACATTGTCCTGTTGCATGATCCAGTTGGTCAAGCATTAGCTGTTGGACAGGTGGCCTCACTTAATATTTGCTTAATGTCATTAATATTTTAAATAATGACTAATCAAGAAACTATTTTAATAAAGACATCAGAAGAAAGTTGGATTTATTAATAGCTTTTGCCCTTGATCTGACTCCAGATATAACACAGATTTTTTTTCACTGCTTTTACAGATCAGTTATGAAATTGTTTCAGAGGCACAGTCTGACAAAAGCGAATTCCCTTTTTTTCACCCGATGCTCCCCCAAAATGGGATCCAGTTCCCAGTAATTGTCCAACTGCTCCTCTATTTCAGATGGACCTTGATTGGTCTTTTTTCTCCAGACTCGGAAGATGGAGATAATTTCATGAGAACTTTTATGCCTGTGCTTGTCAGGAATGGAATTTGTGTGGTTCTATCACAACAATTGTCAGTGATTGAACATAGAGCACCCCTCAGGGATGCCCTGTCTAAGTGGAGACAAGTTAATGTCTTTGTTCACTTCATGGGAAATGTTCATCTTTGGGACAGAATTCGTCCTTTCCATTTAACACTTGAAAGTTTGCCGGGACCCATTGAAGGGAAAGTCTGGATCACCACAACTTTGGGAATGTATTCAATTAAAGACAACAGACTTCTCAAATACATCCATAGTATTTGGAGCTTTGCTTTTCTGCCCAAAAGAAAGCCAAATTATGGTGCCTTCAAACCCTATTTCTTTCTAGATCCCCAGTTTGAAGATCAGTCTTTTCACTGTTCTTTTTCAAAGCATGTCTTTTCTGTCAAAGGCCGGAGAAGATGTTCCCAGAAAGCACCATTGAAAACACAACAGAGAAAAAACAGTTTGAAGATCCCAAATATTGACCACATTTACATTATGGTTATGACTCTGGCACATGTCTTGAAGGCTGCATATGACTCCAGATCCAGATGGACTAGGAAGGAGACACCGGGGGCTCCAAGGCTTCAGCCATGGCAGGTATGGAGTCCAGACAAGGACCCATCAAAGTAAATTCTTTTTAGAAGGAAAGCAAAGGAGGAAGAGGAGGAGAACCATGTCAACCTCATTGTGCTACAAAAAACCAACAGATTTAATTGCTCAGAAGATACTTTACTAACAAATTAGCACCAGATATAGTTTCCTATTAAACACTGTTAATTTTTAAAGGATTTTTGCAACTTAAAAAATATTCTTTATGTATGGTTCATTTATACAGTAATCCTCTCCTGTGCCTGAATTAATTTTTCTCTATGTGACCCTATGGAATAGCAGTGAACAGATCTAAATCTTCTGTGCACTGGTGGGTTTAAGCAGGTTCACACCTATCCGGGAGAACCGGTTCTTAACTTTCTAAGCAGTTCACAGAACCAGTTGTTGGAAGAAATCTCATTTTGTCCCCCCCCCCTTTACAGAGCTAATCCTGTAAAGAAGGCAGGAAGAAAACATTCTGGTGTTGTTTCTAGCCTAATCTTTATTACCCTGCTTACAGAAACTGCCTCTCCAGTTAACCCTTGTTACATTGTAACAGCTAAGGCGAAGCGCCCATTGACCTGAGTGATGTTGAGTTGGCCACGCCCACTCAGTCACATGACTACTGATCCCCCACCTACCCAGCTGGTCATCAGGGCAGAGAACCGGTTGTTAAATTATTTGAATCCCACCACTGCTTCTGTGCAACATCTCTCAGTTATTGGAAGAGTGCTGTATCCTCCCTTCTACTAAGAGATTGTGTTAGCTTTCTGATTTTTAGCTCCCAGACCAAGATCCATCTCATCCTGGGCACACTTTTTTTAACTATTACCATCTGGCAGATGGTACATGACAATAAAAACAAGGACAAATAGGCTGAAACACAGCTTCTATCCCAGAGCAGTAACTATATTGAATTCTAACTATATACTATAGTAACTATTGGGTAATATTAATGCAGTATCAGGGGTTTTCAATTCAATTCAATTGTATAGAATGTGAAGGGTGTCCGTTTTTGTTTTATTTTTATAGTTTTCTTATGTATGATGTACACTGAAGATGGCATTTAATTTCGTTGTACAAGGTGCAATGACAATAAACTAAAGTAAGCTAAGCTAAGCTAAGATAAAATAAGATAAACTAAATTAAGCTAAACTAAGCTAAACTAAGATAAGGTAAGGTAAACTAAGCTAAAATAAGGTTCCTGTTGTCTTTCCTCAGGATTAAGAGCAGCTCCTTTGAACTTTTCCTTGGATTTTATGGCACCTCATTAATTTGATTCAGGTTTCGTGTAATGTCTTCTCCAAGCATAGTGCCTGCAAGGGAAGCTCGTACTTGAGTTGACATCTCACCAAACCAGAACACTGACTTCCCCAAATTGTAATGGATGCATTTTCCTTCTTTCCATGAGCATCACAGTGCCAATTCACATTCAGTTTGCAACCAACTATTATTTTGACATCATTTTCACAAATATTCATGTCACGTTTAGTCATCCTTTTTCCAGTCCCTCATTAATGTTCTAATAGCAATAGCAATAGCAATAGCAGTAGACTTATATACCGCTTCATAGGCCTTTCAGGCCTCTCTAAGCGGTTTACAGAGAGTCAGCATATTGCCCCCAACAATCTGGGTCCTCATTTTACCCACCTCGGAAGGATGGAAGGCTGAGTCAACCCTGAGCCGGTGAGATTTGAACCGCTGACCTGCTGATCTAGCAGTAGCCTGCAGTGCTGCATTTAACCACTGCGCCACCTTGGCTCTTAATACAAGATACCATAGTATTTTAAGTACTAGTTGCTAAAACTGTCACATTTTTCTATTGAATTTTATTCATGCACCTTTCTCTATCAGGAAGTCATAAATACCTTTTGGAAACTTGATATTTTTAAAACAAGTTCAAATTAACTTTATCTAAGAATTGGTATAAATCTTGCACCACAAAATGGTCACTTATTGAATCTACTGTATTAATGATAATATAGATGATGAAAATGACTGAGGCCTAATTGTTATTTGTAACTACTTAGTATATTATGAGGAAGATTAGAAGGATTAAAATTATTTCAGTAATTTTAAGACACTTTTTATCCACTTAATTATCATAGCATCCAGTCCTCATATCACTTGGGTCCTTAATCATCACATCACAAAACAGTTAATATTTTGCTGAAATCAAGGTATATCACCATCATTCAAGTAATCTATTAAGGAAATGCAATGACATGTGAGACTAATTTTTGGGATGGAGAGAAGAGATGCTTTCTAGGGAATGATCAGATAAGGGGCAGGGAACTTGTAGCTGAATAACAGGCAGCTTCCTATGATCGAGCCAAGGTGGCGCAGTGGTTAAATGCAGCACTGCAGGCTACTGCTAGATCAGCAGGTCAGCGGTTCAAATCTCACCGGCTCAGGGTTGACTCAGCCTTCCATCCTTCCGAGGTGGGTAAAATGAGGACCCAGATTGTTGGGGGCAATATGCTGACTCTCTGTAAACCGCTTAGAGAGGCCTGAAAGGCCTATGAAGCGGTATATAAGTCTACTGCTATTGCTATTGCTATTGCTATCTTCCCTAACTTTTCAGGCTTAAAAAGAGTTAGAGAGAGAGTTGCAAAACTATCTTTGCAGTGCTCAAAAAGTAGAATTATCTCATGTGGTCATTTTTCATGTCTGAGAGAACATTAGCTTGGTAACTTTCATCTAGAAAAATCTATCTTTTGTGGTAATCATCCTGTTGTTTTCAAGAACTTTATGAATAATCTTTGCTGTTGTTATTTTGTTCAATTTATTTGACACCTACTCTAGAATGTTCCCTATAGTTCACCAAATGTGTCAATTAATTTTTGCCAATTATATATTTTGTCAATATATTGACAATTTTCCAAAAACGTTTTTACTCACTTACGAAAACAGTGGTAAACAAATTGTTCTCCTAAGATATCCTCATATTTAAAAAATCATAGAAGAAATATTCAAATGTGAAAAGACCACACGGGATAAGAAACCGAGGTCTCTCCTTTCTATTCTAGTTCCACCCATTCTTGGAGAAGAATGAGTTTTCCAATCTTTCATGGCAGAAACTGTACTTGGACCAAAAAGGAGACATAACAGCTGATCTGGCAATCATGGTCTCATTGGTTTTCTCTAACAGGAATCCTATCCAAGCACCACTGGGGAGTTTTGAAAGACAGAGACTTATTATCAGCCAAGATGTTCTTTCAGAGCTAAAGTGGCTTAACAAGGTGGTGTAAAATATGGTTGTGTTTTTTGTTTTTTCTAAAGATTAGGCCCCCTTTCAAGTGAGTTAACTCTAGTTACAATGGTAGATGACTTTCATTGAAAGTTGGATGCATGGAGGAGAAAACTGTGGTTTTCATAGGATGCTGATGGGTGAGGGGGAGTTAATACTAGTCACAAAGGTTTCCTTGAGATGCTATAATATGGAACACTGTTTTAGACTGATTCACCCATGTCTAACTGCATGGTAAAGGTAAAGGTTCCCCTCGCACATATGTGCTAGTCATTCCCTACTCTAGGGGGCGGTGCTCATCTCCGTTTCAAAGCTGAAGAACCAGCGCTGTCCGAAGATGTCTCCATGATCGTGTGGCCGGCATGACTAAACGCCGAAGGCACACAGAACATTGTTACATTTCCACCAAAGTTGGTTCCTATTTTTCTACTTGCATTTTTACATGCTTTCAAACTGCTAGGTTGGCAGAAGCTGGGACAAGTAACGGGAGCTCACTCCGTGATGCGGCGCTAGGGATTTGAAGCGCCGAACTGCTGACCTTTCTGATCGACAAGCTCAGTGTCTTAGCCACTGAACCACCACGTCCCTTTATCACTGCATGATACGGCATGCTTTTTCTTTAGGGTACAGACCACGGTCCTTCTATATGTCTTCTATAATCTAGAATTTAGAATCTCTGTCCAACTAGTGAGAAATCCTCAAGTGCTGGTGTTTGCATTGCTAATAGCCTCAGGTTCTTTTAACCAGTGCCTGAATTAAAGTTTGGACTGAATTGGATGAATGTAATCATGACTGGTTAGAGGTCCCCTTGGTCCAAGTAGGAAATATGCTTCAAAGTGTCCTGCCGGGGGAAACTGATACATGAAAGTGTAGGTTCATAGCTTGTGATGTTCTTAAACAGACCAGAGTTATGCATACTTTTCTATCACCCCATTGAAATAGAATAATAGACTTTCTGCTCCTAGGAAGAAGTTAACTTGAAATCATAATAATAGCAATAGCACTTAGACTCAGATACCGCTTCACAGTGCTTTACAGCCCTCTCTAAACAGTTTACAGAGTCGTCATATTGCCCCCAACAATCTGGGTCCCCAATTTACTGACCTCAGAAGGCGAGAAGACTGAGTCAACTTTGAGCTGCTCAGGATTGAACTCCTGGCAGTGAACAGTGACTGCTACTATGGCTAATCTGTGCTCTGATATTCCCTGACTCAGAAATCTGAAGCAATAAAATATGAGTTTGATCCAAAGAAATGCCCTTCCTCATATCAGAAGTAACAAGGGAAAATTTGAAAAGAAATGCTACTTAGATTTGTCCTTTGGCTTGTTAGAAGGCACTTCATCTGAAAACCACTTGAATGCAATTGTTTATCTTACTTTAAGCCACCTTAAGACTCTCTGGGGAAAAAGGAGGCTACAAATTAATAATTATAGATCTGTCTTTTCATGCCAGTTGATGTTATCTAATTATAGTTCTTCAACAGAAAAAAGCTGTTCTTGGATACCTAACTGGGCCTTAGAAATACTCCATTTCATTCTCATGTTCAACTTGTTGTGGTAAAAGGTGCTTAATTTACCCCCTTTTAAGGGACAGGTTCTCATAACCTCACTTCCATGTCCTCTCACTCCAGTTCTAAAAACCAGTCAATTTTAGTCTTAATTCATCAGCATGTCACCCAAACAAACAAACAAATCTCTTTTAATGTTGACAGCTGTAATTTGTAAGGAATTTTTCCAATATAGTTTAATTGGAAGTTGGTTTTGGATTGCTTTCAAGGGGGAAAATTGGGTTTGCAATCTTTAATATACTCCAGAAGAAACCTTTGCAGATTTTACTGCTTAGAAGTTTCTTTCTTCATCACAGTATTGTATCTTTTAATAAATTGAGTAGAATAAAAAAAGTAAAAGTCCATTACAATAGTTTTAACTTAATATAAGATCATCAAACTTTAAAATCATGGATATACGAAGCTTGGAGAAATGCATGTTAATGCAGCCATGAGGATGAACCCACTAATTGCCAATTAATGTGTAAATAGCAGTAGACTTATATACCGCTTCATAGGGCTTTCAGCCCTCTCTAAGCGGTTTACAGAGAGTCAGCATATTGCCCCCAACAATCTGGGTCCTCATTTTACCCACCTCGGAAGGATGGAAGGCTGAGTCAACCCTGAGCCGGTGGGATTTGAACCGCTGAACTGCTGATCTAGCAGTAGCCTGCAGTGCTGCATTTAACCACTGCGCCACCTTGGCTCTAATAAATCCTTTATTAGGTCCATTCCTACAGATATTTTTAAAAAGTCCTTTAATGGAATGTTAAATGACAAAAAGAAAAGGGAGTAACTAAATGAGAACAATCTGCCAATAGTTACATCTCTTGCAACCATTTGGAACTAGTTAGAAATTTAATATTTACCTAAGTGAAGCCCAGAGACTAAATGCCTTATGTTTTTTCCATGGATGGTTATTCCTGACACATTTTCTTGGGCATTCTTTGCTTTTCTGCCTAGTCTTTGCCTCAATCCAAATGTGTGGAAAATTGTCGTCCTGGATTTTTCAAGCGGGCTCGAGAAGGAGAGCCAGATTGCTGTTATGACTGTGTGTCTTGTCCAGAGGGAACCATCTCCACCCAAGAAGGTTGGTCACAACAAAGAAAAAGGCAAGCTTTCATTCAGAGCATTTTCATGAAAGTGCAGGTTAAATGACAGATTTAAGCTTAAATGTTTCCTTGTTTTTTTCTTCCAAATTTCTTATCTAAAGAGAGGAATGGCAAAGAGATCTTGAAGGAGGAGCTGGATAGAAGTAAGAGAGTATGGTGGATTGGGCAACCTTTAGTACAGAGCAAACACCTTTTCTGCTTTATAGTATAGATGTATCATTTCATGTTCACTTTTTCAGGAACAGAGAAAGGCATAGTGGTTAGACTGCAGTACTGCAGGCTACTTCAGCTGATGGTTAGCTGCACTTTCGCAGTTCAAACCTCACCTCAAGGTTGACTCAGCCTTCCATCCTTCCGAGGTGGGTAAAATGAGGACCCAGATTGTTGGGGGCAATTTGCTGACTCTGTAAACCGCTTAGAGAGGGCTGTAAAAGCACTATGAAGCAGTGTATAAGTCTAAGTGCTATTGCTAACATCTGAGTTTTTTCAAACTTGAGGAATTGTCTTAGGTTCAACTCCTGGAAAGGTTATTGCAATACTTCCGACATAGTCCTCCCTTTGACAATCACAGGAGTGTTTTGCTGGTCCATAATGAGAAGGTGTGCACAGTTGTGGGTGCATCTCATTACACTCATATTACCACTGCTCTCAGTATCCTTTCAAGCCATTCAGGACTAGCTGTCTCTGTCAGCCAAATTGCACAAGATAGGCATATTAAGAAGTGTCATCTAGCAGTACTCATGAAGTATGCCTAGAAAGATTAACTGATTCTTTATTTACCTCTAATAATGTAGCTTCATTTGAAAGTCCATCACATTACACAGGAAATCCTTCAGCTGCTAGGAGTTTCCCCAAGTTTATAGATCTTAGCTATATGGATATTTTAAAAATAGTGTTCTTCTTATCTTTCTTCTGTGGAGATTTTAAAGAAATGCACCTTAGAAAATACTCCTGTTATAACTTTTTGTCTCAAGAACATATTTCTTGCTTTTTGATTTTCTCAGATACGGAAAAATGCAGCAAATGTCCAGATGATGAATATCCAAATGAGAACCAAATTCAATGTATTCCCAAAGTTAGATCCTTCCTGTCTTATAAAGAACATCTGGGCATCATCCTGTTCTCTTTTGCCCTAATCTTGTTCCTAACCACAGGCCTTGTTTTAATTATATTCATTAAATACCGAGAAACTCCCATTGTCAAAGCCAACAATCGGGACCTCTCTTACGTTCTCCTGGTCTCTCACCTGTTTTGCATCTTGTCTTCTTTTCTGTTTGTTGGTCAACCAAGGAACATGACTTGTCTTCTCCGACAAGCAGTCTTCAGTATTATCTTCTCAGCATCTATTGGTTCTCTCTTGGCCAAAAGCATCACAGTGGTGTTGGCTTTCATTGCCACAAAACCAGGAAACCGAGTGAAGAGGTGGTTGGGGAAGACTTTGGCCAACTCCATCATCCTTTCTTCTTCTGCTGTCCAAATTATCATCTGTTCTATCTGGCTGGGATTTTCTCCCCCATTCCCTGACTCTGATTTCTACTCCCAGCCTGGAGAGATCATCTTGCAATGCAATGAAGGGTCTGTTGTCATGTTCTACATCACCCTCAGCTACATGGGCTTCCTGGCTGCCATCTGCTTCACTGTAGCTTTCCTGGCCAGGAATCTCCCTGGGACCTTCAATGAAGCCAAGCTGATCACCTTCAGCATGCTGGTCTTCTGCAGTGTCTGGGTGACTTTTGTGCCCACCTACTTGAGCACCAAAGGGAAATATATGGTGGCTGTGCAGGTCTTCTCCATCTTGGCCTCCAATGCTGGGCTGCTGGGCTGCATCTTCATCCCCAAGTGCTACATTATCATTCTGAGGCCACATCTGAATACAAAGGAGCAGCTTACAACCAGAAGAAATGTAAAAAATTGACACAGGAATTTAAAGTCAACATTTTCTAACAAGCAATGCCTAGAAAATGGCCCGAGTTGTTCTCCATACATAAGTGGGCCAACAATTTTGCTCGAAATAATTAAAGGACATCTGGAAGTTCCCCAATATTTGTCTAGAGGAATTCAAAATATCCACAGAGCTCTGTTGAACCCTCAAAGGAACATATCTGTCCTTTTCCCTTAGCCTATTTATGACATGAGATAAATAAGATATAAGAAACTGTAAACTTTTTACAAATGAACTACAATAACAGACTGCTAACAGTGTGCTTTGAATTTTAACTTCATTGTTTAAGCTGCTAACTATTTTTTTCTTTCATATATGTAATGTATGGACAGGTCAGTTGGGTTGCAAATAGATGTACTGCACAAATCTGTAACAATTATATATTAACATAAGCAATTCATCATAAAAGCAAATAGCCAAGATTGATTCATATTGACTCATATCCTCCTTCACTTACATGTATTTGTTTGCATGTTTTGGATATAGTTTTGTCACCCAGCTTTTGCTATGGCCATAAATAAAAGCTGATAATTTTTGCAAGCCTCTCTCGAGTCTCACTCCCTTTGGCATTTCAGTGACTTGGGGAAACTGCTGGAACCTTACATATTTGTAGATTTTTATTAAACAAATTTGTAAGGCTGCCACACTCACCTATACATGCCATTGGCCAGCTTACAACTTTAAAATTCACACCATTAAAAACTCATTAAAATCCCATCCCAACATGAGGAGGCTGTGAGTGTATGATGTGAGTATATCATTGAAGGAGTTTCTCTCTATTTTTGGGAGAAGACTCTACTCCCAATATGTACTGTTTAATAAATACAGCCTTAATAAATACAATATAAATGAGCCTTGATTGTTTGGCTTTGCCTCCTGTATTTTGATTCCACAGAGACTGATGTCAGACACGGTATTCACAATTTGAGATCTGTAACCAGAGATGACAGCAGGGCACCATAAGTGTTGCAATGAGTTTGAGCCCATTTCCTTTTCCACTACAAAAAGGGGCAGCATTTAGTAGTGCGTAAGAATAACAGAATAACAGAGTTGGAAGTGACCTTAGAGGTCTTCAAGTCCAACCCCCTGCTCAGGCAGGAAACCCTACACCTGTGATTAGAGGTGGTATTCAGCAGGTTCTGACCAGTTCTGAAGAACCGGTAGTGGACATTTTGATTAGTTTGGAGAACCAGTAAATACCACCTCTGACTAGTCCTGCCCCCATCTATTCTCTGCCTCCCGAGTCCCAGCTGAGTCCAGGAGGGAATGGGGATTTTGCAGTATCTTTCCCCTGGAATGGGGAGGGAATGGAGATTTTACAGTATCCTTCCCCTGCCATCACCACCAAGCCATGCCCTCCTCCAAGTGCTGCTGTGGCCTAGAGGTGGAGCTCTCACTTCACGATCAGGAGGTTGTGAGCTCTCGCTTCACGATCAGGAGGTTGTGAGTTCAATCCTAGATAGAGGCAGATGTAGGGTCTCCTGCTTGGACAGGGGGTTGGACGAGATGACCTGCAAGATCCCTTCCAACTCTGTTAATGATGTTAATGACCCTCTGAAAGGATGCCAATGACCAGCTGTCTGCAAGGAATATAAATCCTTCTATTCTCCACCATCAAATCAGACCTGAAGAAGCTTCTCTGATGAGAAGCAAAACGTCTTCAAAGAAAAACAAAGTCCAGTTGCCTCCTGGAAAAGCACCTTAGATGGAACAATGGAAACTCTGTACACAGAGAAGTGGACAAAGTGAAGCCTTCGCCTTCAGATCTGGTGATAGCAAATCTCGTAGAGTCTGAAGAAGGGAAGCTTTGAGCCTGGGCAATGCTAGGAAAAGTAAAGGAAGAGCAACATTCCTCCCAACTGCCTTCCCAGAGTATGTAAATAGACTTTTCTTAGATGCTCTCATATAAAGAGAAGAAACATCTGTTGGTTGTCATAAGCAGATCATTTAATTAAGTGGAGGCTTTTACTAGTAGAAAATGTTTAGACCCAGGCTTCCTTAAAAAGCAAGAAGCAGAGTCTTGATCCCAGAAAACCCCCTTTTATTTACACATCTGTGAATTCCTTTCATTCACATCAGCAAGGCTTAGCAAACAGTCTTTCAGAGGAATGTTTATCCACATGAATCTTATTTTGTTTGGAGAGCTGCTAAATAACTATTTTCTAAATGCTGGGCAAGGCAAAATGTGGCACAGAGTCTCTTATAGTCACAAACAGAATTTTCCACTCTTGAAACAACCAAACGAATGAATTGTTTCCTGCAAAAGCCCACTCCCTAATCACTTCTCTTTTATTTCCTATGGGAGGGGTCAATCACCTCCAAGGTGTGGATTAACTTCTAAGTCAACCCTTGCTTTCTTAGTTGTTCTTGTCTTCTGGCAGCTCTGTGCATGTGCACACTGGGAACAGGCTCCAGCTGTTCCTCTGCCTCACTGCTGTCTAGCTCCCTCTCTGCCTCTGATGCAGATCCCTTGTTGAGCTTTCCTCAGACCCCACGACTGGCCCATGTTCTTTCCCAAACTCCTCACTGTCTAACTCTGCTGCCAGATCCGCTGGCCACTGGTGGGCCACAACAGAAAGGCAGATGCTGGTGCAATGGTTAAATGGGGTGTTTCAGCAGTGATGCATTCAGACGGAGGGAGTCACTTTGTGAACTAGGTAATCCAATCAATAGACTGTCCTGGGCATAGAGTTCAAATGTCACAGAGAACCAATTCGGTTTAGTGCTGCAGGTGCTGGCCTGCAGCACTAGGAACCAGGAGACTGAATTCTAGTCTCTCTCCTTAGGCATGAAAAATCGGCTGGATGGCTTTGGGCCAGTCACACTGTCTCAGCCCAATCCACCTCACATGATCGTTGTTGTGGAGAAAATAGGAAGGAGTGTTAAGCGTAGCTCAACACCTTGAGTTATTTATAAACAATAATAAAGATAGGATAAAATTCAAATCCTCTTTGGCCAAGAGGATGGCAGGAACATTTTAAAAATTGCCTGGCCAAATTAGTAGAAATAATTGGCTAGAGGTGGGTAGATGTGTTTCCCATGTCACTCGCCTATCAGAAGCTAGCAGTAGCAATAGCAATAGCAGTTAGACCGCCTACTGCCAATTACCTCCACGCGACCTATTAGATCTCACCGATTAGGCCTCCTCCGAGTTCCATCTGCCGGTCAGTGCCGACTGGCAACCACGCGGAGGAGAGCCTTCTCGGTAGCAGCTCCGACCCTATGGAACGATCTCCCCATGGAGATTCGGACCCTCACCACCCTCCAGACCTTCCGCACAGCCCTCAGAATCTGGCTATCCCGTCAGGCCTGGGACTAAGATTGTAACCCGCCCGAATGGTATGAATGTTGTGTTTTTTAATTATGTATTGTCTTATATGTCTAAAAGTTTGTCTTTCTCCCCCCTTCCCTTTTTAAGTTGTGAGCCGCCCTGAGTCCCCCCAGGGAAAAGGGCGGCATATAAATAAACTCAAACTAAACTAAACTAAACTATATACCGCTTCATAGGGCTTTCAGCTGTCTCTAAGTGGTTTATAAAGTCAGCATATTGCCCCCACAGTCTGGGTCCTCATTTCACCCACCTCGGAAGGATGGAAGGCTGAGTCAACCTTGAGCCGGTGAGATTTGAACCGCTGAACTGCAGATAACAGTCAGCTGAAGTGGCTTGCAGTACTGCACCCTAACCACTACGCCACCTCGGCTCTTTAAAGCTCACCTTTAAAGAATCTAAAGACATATCCCTATGAGATTGTCTATGGGTCTCCAATGCCTTTAGGCTTTGAATTAATTCCCATTGCAGAAGGTGTTCCTCATTCTGACCTATGATCAAGCTACTTCCTGCTATACAAACTTTTCAACGGGAGCAGCATCTGACCCAAGCACAAGTCAGATTCCATCAGGACCAGAAGGGGATACCTGACACTGCAGGTTATGAGCAGCTACAAGCAGGGGTTTGAATGCATCACAAAGTGCATCAGAGAAAGAACAGGCTGTCTCTAAGGTGGAAAGACTCATATCTGGTGCTATTAGTTACTCAAAGCAGTGCCAAGCTTGAAAGACTGACTTTGAGAGTTCATCTAAGTCACCTAAGGTGCCCTCCATCTCCAGAAACCCCAGAAGAAAAGTCCAACAAAGTCATTGTTCTTGGTTCCCATGAAGTGATGGAAGAAAGAAGAGACATGCTTAACTAACTTTGAAGATACCTACCAAGCTTAAAGCAGTCCAAAGCCCAGGAGATGGATCATAAAATGTCTTCTCTTAAAGGATTGCTTAAGGCAAATATTGGCTAACCTGTATGTTGAGGAAAAGGAAGGCTACCAATAGTTTAAAAACACTAATATTAATTATTCATTTATTTTATTGTTTAGTGATTGTTGTGGATTTTAACTTCATCGATCTAACTATTTTTATTTCCTTCGGGTTTAAATAACCTCAATTGTCAAACTTGCGAACAAAGCCTACAAACCAACAATAATTGCAATCAATAATTAAATGTCATAAGGCTAAGAAACAATTTCATTTTCAGGTCCCTATTTTTATCATTAGATGTTCCTTAGTGTTTAGATTTGATGTCAGGATAATGCAGCATTTGGGGAAGAAGATGCAGTCCAGCATTGGAGATGAAAATGGAGAAGACCTGCACAGCCAACATGGATTTTCCTTTGGTGTTCAGATAGGTAGGCAAGAAGGAGATCCAGACACCACAGAAGACCAGCATGCTGAAAGTTATCATTGAAGACCCCAGGCAGGTTCCTGGCTAGAAAAGCCACTATGAAGTAAATGACAGTTAAGAAACCCATATAGCTTAGAACAACATAAAACATGGTAACAGAGTCTTCATTGCACTGCAGGATATACATGCTGGGAGTGCATGCCAGAGTCCAGGCTGGGAATACATGCCAGAGTCAGAGAATGTGGGAGAAACTCCCAGCCACATGGTACAGATGAAAATTTGGACATCAGAACAAGAAAGGAAGATGGAGTTGGCCAAGCTCTTCCCCAACTATCTTCTCATCCTCGTATCAACCTTTTACATTTTCAAGACTGTTTTTTCTGCTATGAATTCAAGATGTACAGAGATGTGTATGTATATGTGTCAGGGTTCCAAGTAACACCCCCAATGAAAGAAGATTCCAGGGCTTGAGGTTCCTCAAAGTTCCGTTTTATTAAAGATGTCATGTTGGCACATCTGGGAAAATCTGAATCTGAAAGCTTCCAGGTTTTCTCCACCCAAACAAAGTCCCTGCCCAGCACCCACATGTCCATCCTATGACCCAATCAGACACCATCCAAAACTGGAGGTGCCTCCCAGTCACACCATCATAGCTGCAGGGCAAGGTGTCCTTGACTCTCTGAGGAAGGAATGTTGACTATATATCACCCATGCTCTATATAACCCCCCCTCCCATTTTCCCACAGTAGAAAATGTGGCAGGCCTGAAGGCCCAATGCAAAAGATGGCTTTCAGGTCTGGCAATATGTATGTGTATATGTATGTCTATCTATCTATGTGTATGTATATGAATATGTTTTGATGTCATTTTGTATAATTTAGCATTTTTGGATGCTGTTGCTATTATTATATTAGTATTGTTGTTATCATTATTATTACCCTCATAATGTTCTTATTTTTGAGAGCAGTGCATCAGAATTTCATTCTAATGTGTGCCATGGTGTATACAAAAAAAGACAATTAAGGTTATAGAATTCAAGTCAGTTTAATTGACACTTCCAGAGACTATGTCATGGGCATTTTACTGGAAAGCCTTGTAGAGTTGTAAAGATGAACAACATAAAGAGGCATTATATCATCCTTGGTAGATATGTAAAAAGCTGTAAAAATGCTTTCAAACTCTATCTATCTATGTATGTATATCAAACTCTATGTATCTATTTATGGTGCAGAGGGTTTTAAAGATAACTATTCCATTTAAGTCAAAATGTTTTATTTGCGGATTGATGAATAAACAATTAGAAAATGACATGTAAGATTGTTTCAATTTATGATTACTGTGGCAAGATTACTATAGGGAGAAAGTTGTGAAGGTTCAGCACCACCCACTAGGAAGGAATGGTTGTTGAAATTGACAAAACCTGCTGAGATGGACAAACTGCCCTTTTTGGCATATCAACAAGATTCCCATTGCAGAAGTGTCATGTTTCAAAAACCTGGGAGTGGCATCTCAAACTTAAAATAGGCTAAGGAAACTGAACAGATATAGTGCCTTGAGGATTAAAAAAATCACTATCTTCCAAACACCCTTTAATTATTTCAAACAAAAACATTGGCCCATTATGCATAGAGAACATGCTTGGGCCATTTTCTAGGTGTGGATTGTTGGAAAATGTTCAGACTTAAAATTCCTCTGTCTCACATTTCTACATTTCCTTTGGTCGTAAGGTGCTCCTTTGTATTCAGGTCTGGTCGCAGGATGATAATGTAGCACTTGGGGATGAAGATGCAGCCCAGCAGCCCAGCACTAGAGGCCAAGATGGAGAAAACCTGAACAGCCACCATATATTTCCCTTTGGTGCTCAGGTAAGTGGGCACAAAACTCACCCAGACACTGCAGAAAACCAGCATGCTAAAGGTGATCAGCTTGGCTTCATTGAAGGTCCCAGGGAGATTCCTGGCCAGGAAAGCTACAGTGAAGCAGATGGCAGCCAGGAAGCCCATGTAGCTGAGGGTGATGTAGAACATGACAACAGACCCTTCGTTGCATTGCAGGATGATCGCTCCAGGCTGGGAGTGCATGTCAGAGTCAGGGAATGGGGGAGAAACTCCCAGCCAGATGGAGCAGATGATAATTTGAACAGAAGAACAAGAAAGGATGATGGAGTTGGCCAAGCTCTTCCCCAACCATCTCTTCATTTGGCTTCCTGGTTTTGTGGCCAGGAAAGCCAGCACCACTGTGATTGTTTTAGCCAGGAGAGAAGAAATTGCAACTGAGAAGATGATGCTGAACATCGTTTGTCGTAGAAGGCAGGTGGCTTTCCTTGGTTGACCAATAAAGAAAAAAGAAGACAAGAAGCAAAGCAGGAGGGAAACCAGGAGAATATAAGATAGGTCCCGGTTGTTCGCTCTGACAATGGGAGTTTCTCGGTATTTAATGAATATGATTAAAATAAGGCCTGTGCTTAGGAACAAAATTAAGGCAAAAGAGACCAGGATGATGCCCAGATGTTCTTCAAAAGAAAGGAAGGCTATAATTTTGGAGATACATTGGACTCGGACTTCATTTGGATATTGATCATCCAGACACTTGGTGCATTTTTCCGTATCTGAATACCAAACAGATTATTTTCTTTATCAATCTCTCAATTCACATTTTAAGAACAATTGACATTTCCAAATGCATTTTTAACACTTTCCTAAAATAAAGATAATTACAATAAATCTCTCTCTCTCCCTCTCTCCCCCCTTCTCTCTCTCTCACACACACGCACAGCAGGGGTGGGTTCCTGCCAGTTCTAACCTCTTCTATAGAAGAGGTTCCACAAATCTACAGTGCCATTTAGAACCGATTCCACCTCCCTCCCCCTCCCCATCCACACATCATCAAGATGAAGAGCAAGAGGAGGAATTCTGGGAGTTGAAGTTCACAAGTCTTAAAGCTGTCAAGTTTGAACATCTCTGGGATTATTTTTCTAAAGGGTTAGGGGTGCCAGGGTCTTGTAACTTGACAGCTTTAAGACTTGCGTGCTTCAAATGCCAGAGTTTCTGAGCCAACATTTTGGTTGTTAAGCAAGAGCATAGTTAAGTGAGTTTCACCATATTTTACAAGTTGGCCATGCCCACCCAGTCACATGATTGCCAAGCCACTCCCACTCAGTCACATGGATGGCAAGCCACTCCCACAAAGCAGGCCACACCTACAGAAGAGGTTCTAAAATTTTTGAAACCCACCACTGATGCACACACATATGCATATATGCATACACGTATGTATGTATGTATGTATGTATGTATGTATGTATGTATGTATGATACCCAGAGTCACCTTGTAAGGGAAGTAGATGGCATAACAATATTATTATGCCATCTACTACCCTTACAAGGTGACTTGTATGTATGTATATACATACAAGCTTTCTTTTGCCAGTTGGATCCACAATACTAGGTAATGTCTCAGGACTCAGAAAAGTGTATCTTTCCTCTAGTACTGTTGGCTCATATAGAGGTTCTGCACATGAAATTATTCCAGTCCTAAGACTATAATTCTATAGATTTTACACACACACAAACACACACAGAGAGAGAAATTAGTGGTTAATAATTAAACAGTTAATCATAAGGAAACAAACATAAAATAAAATCCTGACTTGGACTTTAAGAGAGCTGATTTCAACAAACTTGGAGAGTGCTTGCTGAGGTTTCCATGGATGGAAATCCTCAATGGGAAAACACATCTTTTAACCTTTGACTTTCAACAAAATACTCTGAATGAATTTACTTCCACAAAACCTGCTCTTATCTTTGAGATCATCCACCTTCCTGAGTGGAGATGGTTCCTTCTGGACAAGGAATGCAGTCATAGCAGCAAACTGGCTCTCCTTTTCGAGATCGCTTGACAAATCCAGGATGACAATTTTCCACACATTTGGACGGCGGCAGGGACTAAGCAGACAAACAGTTAATGCCAAAGAAAAATGTTAGAATTCACTATCCCTGGAAAATGGAGGTAAACATGAACATTAATCAGAATAGAGCTGGAAGGGACCTTGGAGGTCTTCTAGTCCAACTCCCTGCTCAAGTAGGCGACCCTATACCATTTCAGACAAGTGACAGTCCAGTCTCTTCTTAAATACATCCAGAGATGAAGCATCCACAACTTCTGAAGGCCACTTGTTAATTGTCCTCACTGTTAGAAAGTTTCTCCTTAGTTCCAGGTTGCTAAGTAGCAACTTCTCTTAGTTAATATGGACTCTTTAACTAGTCACAAATATTTGTAGAAGATGCAACCACTGACAGATTCTTCATTAGTATGTTTTTGGAATAAAGAAATGCACAGGTACGGTATAGGTGGTACCTTGCTCAATAGTAGTAACTGTGAGAAGGATCTTGGAGTCCTAGTGGACAACCATTTAAATATGAGCCAGCAGTGTGCAGCAGCTGCCAAAAAAGCCAACACAGTTCTAGACTACATAAACAGAGGGATAGAATCAAGATCATGTGAACTGTTAATACCACTTTGTAATGCCTTGGTAAGGCCACACTTGGAATACTGCATTCAGTTTTGATCACCACGATGTAGAAAAGATGTGGAGACTCTAGAAAGAGTGCAGAGAAGAGCAACAAAGATGATTAGGGGACTGGAGACTAAAACATATGAAGAACAGTTGCAGGAACTGGGTATGGCTAGTTTAATAGAAAGAAGGACTAGGGGAGACATGATAGCAATGTTCCAATATCTCAGGGGTTGCCACAAAGAAGAGGGAGTCATACTATTCTCCAAGGCACCTGAGGGTAGAACAAGAAGCAATGGGTGGAAACTAATCAAGGAGAGAAGCAACTTAGAACTGAGGAGGAATTTCCTGACAGTTAGAACAATTAATCAGTGGAACAGCTTGCCTCCAGAAATTGTGATTGCCCCAATACTGGAAGTCTTTAAGAAGATGTTGCATAGCCATTTGTCTGAAACGGTATAGGGTTTCCTGCCTAGGCAGGGGGTTGGACTAGAAGACCTCCAAGATCCCTTCCAACTCTGCTATTGTATTGTATTGCACTTAATTAAGTCTGGAAAAATGGAATTAACAAAAGTTTGAAGCATTAATTGACAACCAGTGATTTTTTTTCATGATTGTATCAGCCAGTTCTTACCGGAAATTTTGAGTAATTCAGAGAACCAGCAAATACCACCTCTGGCTGGCCCCGCCCCCAATCTATTTGCTGCCTCCTGAGTCCCAGCTGATTAGCTGGGTCTTTCTTTTCTTGTCCTGCACAAGAGAATGGAGCTGGAAAGCACGTTGGTGGGGTGGGAAGGGAATGGAGAGTTTACAGTATCCTTCCCCTGGAGTGGGGAGGGAATGTGGATTTTACAGATTCCTTCCCCTGCCACATCCACCAAGTCACACCCACCAAGCCACACCCACAGATCCAGTAGTAAAAATATTTGAATCCCACCACTGGATTGTATTAACATTAATTCCTCCATTCGTCATGTATCTGTGACTTTAAAGTATGATGGTGTATTCAGGTTAAATTTTAGAATATTTTGTTTCTAAAAGAGTTATTAAAGTTTTATTCTATTAGATTTCTTAAAAAAATAGAATAAATGTGATGAATAAAGAAACATATGATTAGTAGGATCTGCAAAGTTTTCTTAAAGGCTATAAAAACATTGTAAACTGGTTAACACGTAGGAACACCAAAATTTCTCCCACCTTATTGTGCAACTTTAGCCATGACAGAATATCTCTACGGATAATAAATCTCTGCCTTTCAAAACTCCCCAGTTGCTTGTCAATGGGATCCAACCTGGGAAGAAGGACCCAGCTTATGACGTTCAGATCTGCAGCTACATCTCCATTTTGGTCCAAGTACAATTTCCTATGGGAAATATTGCAAAACTCATTCTTCTCCAGAAATGGATGGAACTAGAATAGAAAATTCCAAGAATTTTAAAAGCAGAAATTTGGTTTCTTGTCCCAGGTAGGGTTTTTACATTTGAATCTTTCTTTTAAGGTAAAGGTAAAGGTTCCCCTCGCACATATGTACTAGTCATTCCCAACTCTAGGGGGCGGTGCTCCTCCATTTCTAAGCCGAAGAGCCAGTGCTATCTGATGACAATTTTCTGGTCATGTGGCCAGTATGACTAAATGCTGAAGGCACACGTAACGTTTCCCACCAAGGTGGTTCCTATTTTTCTACTTGCATTTGTACATGTTTTTGACTGCTAGGTTGGCAGAAGCTGGGACAAGTAACTGGAGCTCCCTCTATTACACGGCGCTAGGGACTCTGTTATGCAGCACTAGGGATTTGAATCACTGAACTGCTGACCTTTCTTATTGACAAACTCAGCATCTTAGTCACTGAGCCACCTTGTCCCTTAAATCTTTCTTTTACAGTTGCCTAATTTGCAAATATGGTGAACTGGGAGAGCAGCCATTACCACTATCTTCAAAAGTGAAAAGGACTCAGATAAAATGGTCAATGATATGTTGGAAAAAAGTATGCATTGACAAAATATATAATAGGCCAAATTTGTCTATTAAAGGGAACATTTAGAACACACCACAAATAAATAGAGCATAGAAACAAACAAAAAATATTCAGAAATTCCTTGGAAAAAGCAGGGTGATTATCAGAAACCATGGCGTTCTCATGAAGAAAGTTGCGGGCTAATCTTCCATGTAGACCAGATGGAACATGACTATCTGAGCTTATTCTACATTATTGTATTGTTGCTTATTGCAAAGTCTTGTGACCCATCGTGACCCCATGGACAACGTTCCTCCAGGCCTTCCTGTCCTCTACCATCCTCTAGAGTCCATTTAAGCTCATGCATACTGCTTCGGTGACTCCATCCAGCCTGAACTTAATAGGGATTCTAAGGTGGCAGGTTCAGCTGTTTGTGATTATAATGACACAACTGGGCAGGGGATTGTGGTCCACGAGGACGAAGTTGTCTTGGAGAAGGGAAGGTCTCCATCAGGTGTTGCAAATCAGCCATGAGGGGTAAGTAAATGTAAAGGTAAATGTTCCCCTCACACATTTGTGTTAGTCATTTCCGACTCTAGGGGTTGGTGCTCATCTCTGTTTCAAAGCCAAAGAACCAGCACTGTCTGGAGACATCTCCGTGGTCATGTGGCTGGCATGATTAAATGCCGAAGGCACACATGGAACACTTTCCCACCAAAGGTGGTTCCTATTTTTCTACTTGCATTTTTAAGTGCTTTCAAATGGCTAGGTTGGCAGAAGTTGGGACAAGTAACGGGAGCTCATTCTGTTACATGGTGCTAGGGATTTGAACCACCGAACTGCCGACCTTTCTAATTAGCAAGCTCAGCGTCTTAGCCACTGAGCCACTGCATCTATATAAAAAAAAGAGAAGACACCTTCTGGTTGATGACCCAACTGTAAGAGGCGTCTATTTAGGAAGTATGTGGATCCGGTTTCTCAAGGTTAGTGCAGCCCCACCTAGAACTAAAGAAATTCTTGATGAAGATCCATGCAACAGAAGCTATTTGGTCCTGCTTGGCTCAGTGAAAACCTCTTGTCCCCCATCCCCACAATATTATTCCCTAAGTGATTAGATTGGCCAAGCTGTTGAACTTTGGTAGCATAAGCAAGGTGAGAAGGTTCCTCTCCTTCTCCCTTAGGGTTTCATGGATCCTAGCAGGGACTCCATACCTGCCATGGCTGGAGCCTCGGAGCCTCCAATGTCTTTTCCCTTTTCTTGCTTCTCCTCCTGGATCTGGATGAATATGCAGCTTTAAAGGCATAAGCCAGGGTCCTAATAACACTGTGCAGATGGAGGTGAAAAGGGATCCATATCCTTCTCCTTTCCTCTGTGGGCCTCAACAGTGCTCTCTGGGTGCATCTTTTCCGACCTTTGACAGAAAAAACATGCTTGGAAAAAGAACAGCGAAAAAATCTATTTTCCAGTTGCACAAAGAGTTTGGTTCCAAAGGGATCATCTTCTGGCCTTTTCTTTTCCTGAAAAGCAAAGCTCCAAATACTATGGACATATTTGTAAAGGCCCTTCTGCCCCAATACCAAATGGTCGATGCTTTCCAGTATCCAGACTTTCCCTTCAATAGATCCTGGCACACTTTCGAACGTTAACTGCAAAGTATGGATTCTGTCCCAAGCGTTAACATGCTCTATGTAGTTCACAAAGACATTGACTTGTCTCCATTTGGAGATGGCATCCACGAGGGGTGTGGTATGTCCAGTCGCTGAGAATCGTTGTGAGATAACAACACAGATTCCATTGCGGACGAGCATAGGAATAAAAGTCCTCATGAAATTCTCTCCCTCCTCTGTGTCTGAAGCAAAGAGACCAATCAAGGTCCACCTGAAATGAAGGAGCAGTTGGACAATTGCTGGATATGTGATTCCTTTTTTGGGGAGAATCCGGTAGAAAAAAGGAAACCGACTTTTATCACTGAGAGTCTCCGAAACAATTGCATCACTGATCTGCAAAAGCAATGAAGAATGAAATGCTGTATTTGGGGTCAGATACAATACAAGACAATAACAATAGCAGGGTTGGAAGGGACCTTGGAGGTCTTCTAGTCCAACCCCCTGCCTAAGCAGGAAACCCTATACCGTTTCAGACAAATGGCTATCCAATATCTTCTTAAAGACTTCCAGTGTTGGGGCATTCACAACTTCTGGAGGCAACTTCTGTTTCACTGATTAATTGTTCTAACTGTCAGGAAATTTCTCCTCAGTTCTAAGTTGCTTGTCTCCTTGATTAATTTCCACCCATTGCTTCTTGTTCTACCCTCAGATGCCTTGGAGAATAGTTTGACTCCCTCTTCTTTGTGGCAACCCCTGAGATATTGGAACACTGCTATCATGTCTCCCCTAGTCCTTCTTTCTAGTAAACTAGACATACTCAGTTCCTGCAACCGTTCTTCTACTTTATCTAGTAGTAGGTTATGGTTTACCTTATCAAATGCCTCACTGAAGTCCAAGTAAACTATATTGACGGCATTCCTCTGGTTCACTAATTTTGTCACATTATCAGATCAAGTCCAAAATATTAGATTTTAATAAATCCAACTTGCTACTCATGAACATATTAGAATAATATACTCTTAATTACTCAAACCACATCAAGGTATAATATGTAACAAAATACAGAATACAGAACATTAGCAAGACTGTACAAAAAAATAAGTTAAAAAGAAAAAAAGAATAAATAATGCAAATCTTATTTCTGTACCACATTATCCGGGGTACAGAAGAGCCGAGGTGGCACAGTGGTTAGGGTGCAGTACTGCAGGCCACTTCAGCTGGCTGTTATCTGCAGTTCAGCGGTTCTAATCTCACCGGCTCAAGGTTGACTCAGCCTTCCATCCTTCCGAGGTGGGTGAAATGAGGACCCAGACTGTGGGGGCCATATGCTGACTCTGTAAACCTCTTAGAGAGGGCTGAAAGCCCTATGAAGCGGTATATAAGTCTAACTGCTATTGCTATTGCTATTATCAGTAAAAGGAAACCAGGCCACGAAAGAACACAGTGGCTGGACAGTTGACACCATGAAAGCTGACCACAGCCAGAGCATAGTATAACTCAAAGAATTGAATGATGTGGACAGATCTAGCCCATGTAATCACCAAGAGTAGTTTTGTTCAAGCATAAACACATTGAACATCACAAAACACTGAACATCACAAAAAAGGAAACAGATAATCTGTATAGCATCCTCCAGCAAAGTAGATATCGATACAGCTTCATCAAAAACTCCCTGATCGACCAACCTAATATAGCACAACTAAGCAATTTCTTTGTATTTAAGTACAATGACAATAAAGATTATACTTAACATAGGCTGTGAAAAGGATAATTTTGCTGTACATTAGTAACATCTCCACAATCACCAACAAACTATTACAACTACATGGTATCATTGTAGCAAACAAATCAAGCCCTCCAAAATATCCAGCAGTCCCAGAAGAAGAAGAAGGAAGAGGAGGAGGAGGAGGAGGAGGAGGAGGAGGAGGAGGAGGAGGAGGAGGAGGAGGAGAAGGAGGAGGGGGAATAAGTCTCTAGTTATTAGAGAGTAGAAACTAAATCTTCTCAATAATCTACAGAACCCAGCTTCTGGGAATCATATCATATTCTCAGAGTATAACAAGGTGCTACCATATGTATTTAGTGCCTTAGTGTATTCCAGAATCTTTCATTCATCCTGGTAAGTAACGATCATTAACTTCTAAACCAAATAGCAATGGTTGGAGAATGCATTTGAGCTACCCCTTGGAAAATATTAATCCTACTTCTCATGGGTCCAAAGCAAACTCTCATACATGTCCTTTGGATCAAGCTTGGATCAAGGGCAACTGTTGTAGTTCTACTTTAAGGACAATCCTCCATAATATGCCTTTAGTATGTCGGATGCGGCAGTGATATCTATAAAAGGCAGCAAATCAGTGTTTACCCTGACTGACATATTTTGGGTTGGGTGGTTCAAGACAAAGCAATTGTGAACAGTGGATTGACTCTAAAGCTTGCTTGTTCTTCTGCAAGGAATGCCCTTTCCAAATAATCCAGTCTCAATTCTATTCAAGAGGAATCTAGCATATGTTTTAGCCACAATACCTATTAGATGAATTGGCCAGTAGCTGCTATGCTTTTTTTTAATATTCCTCACTGTCACAGGTGTGTAGCAGAAACCAGAAGGCAATGGGGATGGTGTCATAAGAGGATATGAATGCTTCCCCCCCCCCCCCCAAAAAATATGTATCTCGATCCATGGCCATGACACCGATAAAAGTCATGGTGAAAAGCAGTTCTTGAATTCCATAGATAATATATGGTTGCATTTATCACTCACCCACAACCTCCCTACTCACTTTACCAGATAGAGAAAGACACACACAAACCTGTGGGACTTTGTAGGTGCCTACTAAAGTTGACATCTGCATGGAGGTTTCCCTCTTAGCTGCATCAACAAGAGCCAAAAGGTTTTCCTTCCTTCCACAGCTGTAGTTGGGGACATTGGCTTGTCCAGTAGAGAGCATGTCCAGCAAGGCTTCTGAAGTGGCAAGGGTACTGACATAGTTGTCATGCATGTTGTAGCCAAGTGTGAGATTGGGCAGGAGCTGGGGAATCTGGTTGACCATTTGAATGGCGAGAACCATGATGAGCAATTTAAAATAATGCCCCGTACTGTTAAAAAATATTTAAGTTATTACCCTCAGCATCAACAGAAACAAACAACATTATTTTTTTCAATTTAATCATCTTTGCCTCCCAAAGTGTACTATGTCTTAAGCAAATATAGATCCAAACCCCAAGGCAAATGCTAGCACATATTTTTTATGATCATTGAGAAGATGGGATGGAGATAGACTCCCATCGTGGTTGGTTAAGAATCACAAATACACAATTATTTCTACCAGATCTAATTTTCATTTGCCCAGTAACCTGTATTCAAAACAATTCAATTATTGAAAAAAAAGCCATTTTTTTCAGTTTACTCCTCTTTGTCTCCACAAGCTTACTACGTCTTAAGCCAGTAGAGATCCAAAGCTAAAGGCAAATGATAGCCACCCATCAGCAGGTAATTTTTATGAGCATTGAGAAGATGGGATGGAGGGAGTCCGCCACCACAGTTAAGAATCACGAATACACCATTATTTGTAGCAGTCCTAATATTCTTCTACCCAGTAACCTGTATTCAAAATCATTCAGTTATTAAAGTAACTACCATGTAATCAAGAGGATGTTCCATAAGTAACTGATAAAGTCATCCTCTGTTCCTGTAAGGATCAAATGTTGAATACTGCATCAATGAGTAGTGATATAAATATGGAAATGAGATGGGAAGAGGGCTCTACAACCCTTTCAATCATTCTTTTAAATCAAACTCAGTATTCAAGTGATGAAGTCAGTACTGACTAAGAATGGATAAATAATCTGGACTTGTTTCAGGTTTTATTTGCCCCATGTTTGGCTTTTTAAGTCTCTTCCACAAAAGAAGACAAAAGCGGAAAGCTATGAAAATCAGGAGGGTTCAAGGAATCACACAGGTCTGGCAATATTGAAGTAAGTGAAATAAAGGGTATTAGGACCTCAATTGGAGGGCATGCCACCCCATCACACGGAATAACTTACGAGCGAGACTGACTAGAAGGAGCCAGGTTGAAAGGCAATGTTCTAGGGGACGATTTTGTTTCAGTGGTGACTATACCAATGAAATGGTCTCCTGGCCTGTAAAAGTTCCACGGTTTTTTCCCATCCCCGATGTCAAAATTCAGCGGGCATTTCATTCTAAGCTTCTCAGAGACTGTATTAGCCACCAGCAGCATTAAAAGCAGAAGCTTCATAATTTAAAATCCCCTTCCTGTTTCTAAACAAGAACAAGAAGAATTCTATGGATTCAAAGCACTCCCACTTTCCCAGTTCAGACGGAGACAAACCAGTCTTCGTTGGAAAGGAGAGAAAAAGAACATTCAAGAGCCCAGTCTCTGGCTATCCCTGAAACTTGTCACACAAAGCGTGGCCTGTGGCATTTATCCTTTCCTGGTATTAGATAGCTCTCTTATTCCTTCAGTCTGAGGTTCACATCAAAAGGCAATCACTGTAGCAGAAGATGTCTCAAAGACGGAGTGCTGATAAATACAGTGAGAAATAATTTATCCACTGGGGATCCTGAAGTTCTTTCAAGATTCCAAGTGGAGAGAGTCAGCTACAGAATAGCATTTAAGTGAAAAAAATCACAAATGCACCCCTGAGGGTGTTCATTTATTTTATTTATTTAGTTTGTCAAATGTGTACAAGATAACAGGTATAAGTATAAACATGGACATGAACAAAGGAAATGATTACAAATAAATGAGGACAGTAGGACAGGGATATTGGCACGCTGGTGCGCTTATGCCCACCCCCCCTTTATGGACCTCTTAGGAATAGGGTGGGGTCCACAGTAGACAGTCTAAGGTTGAAGTGGGGGGGGGAGGTCCCTCCTGTCAGGACATGTTCAGAAAGTGATGCTGGAGGAAAATAGTTCAACACCCATGTAATTGACTTCTTCTGCTCTTCATTATGGCGTCTTGTCTCCAGAGACTGCTGGGGAAGGTCACCCAGAGCTATGGAGAGTTTGATTAAACTCTCTGCTGATGACACAACTTTAGTCCTGCTTGCCTTCTAATGCAAATATTCTCAAGCCCTCCCTAACGCTAACAGTAAGATTTTTTGGGGGGTGATTTTTCTTTTCTATTAGCTCTCCATTTTTCAATTCTAAATTGAAGCTGATTTTAAAATTCCTTATGACTGAAGTGAAGTTTCATTTTCCATCACTTCTCAAAATTTATACTCCTTGCAGACTCCTTGTTTATACTCCTTAAATCCTTCCAATTCCTGCCATCCAGTTCAGGGGTGGGTTCCGGCAAGGCACTACTGGCGGTTTGCTAGTGTGCGTGCTTCGTGCATGCACACACTTGATGCATGCTGCGTGCACATGCGCAATGCAATATGCATTGCAAAACAAGATGGGAAACTGGTTTGGGGGCATGGCAGGCCTGGGTCACTGCTGGTTCCAGTGACACAGGCCTCCAAACCTCTTCCACACCACTCCAAACCAGTTCAGAGCGGTTTGGACCAGTTTGGCCAAACCACTACCAGTTTGGCCAAACTGGTCCAAACTGGTCTGAACTGGTAGGAACCCACCACTGATCTAGTCAGAGCTGAAGAAGCTTCTTGGATGAGAAGGAAAACATCTTCAAAGTAAAACCAGAAAGTCCAGTTGCCTCTTGAAAAAACACCTTTGGGATAATCATGACTTGAATGACTGAGAATCTCTAGAGAAGAATACTTATACTTCTGTCTTGCCCTTAAGTGCTTTGGAGAATTGGTGATCTCTATCTTCTTTGTGGCAGCCCCTAATCCTTCTCTCTGTTAGACTATAGACACCAAGTTCCTGCCATTCCTCATACGTTTTAGCCTCCAGCCATCTAAACATCATTGTTGCAATTCTCTGGACTCTTTCTAGAGCAGTGTGTCTCAACCGTGGCGACTTTAAGTCCTGTGGACTTTAACTCCCAGAATGCTAGCTGGAGAATTCTGGGAGTTGAAGTCCACAGGACTTAAAGTCGCCACGGTTGAGAAACACTGTTCTAGAGTCTTAACATTCTTTTTGTATCACAGTGACTAAAACGGGATTCAGTATTCCAAGTGTGATGTTACCAGTGCAATATAAAGAGGTACTAGCACTTCAGAGGGACGCGGTAGCTCAGTGCCTAAGATGCTCAGCTTCTTAGAAAGGTCGGCAATTCAGCGGTTCGAATCCCTAGCGCCGTGTAATAGAGGGAGCTCCAGTTACTTGTCCCAACTTCTGCCAACCGAGCAGTTCAAAAGCATGTAAAAATGCAAGTAGAAAAATAGGAACCACCTTTGGTGGGAAAGTAACAGCATTCCATGCACCTTCAGTGTTTAGCCATGCTGGCCACATGACCACAGCACTGGCTCTTCAAATTGAAATGGAGATGACCCCCCCTAGAGTTGGGAACAACTAGCACATAAGTGCGAGGGGAACATTTACCTTTACAGCACTACATGATCCCTTTCTTATTGCAGCCTAGGACTACATTGGGTTTTTTTTGGCAGCTGCAATACACTGATGGTTGATATTTAAGTGGTTGTCCACTAGGACTCCAAGGACTTCTCACCATTACTGCTTTTGAGCCAGGTGCTAATTAGCTTGGGGCACCAATAGGGAAGCATCATAGTGGAGGTAGTTGAGAGATTAACAACAGATCCCATCTACCTCCATCCTGCTCCTCCCTTCCAATCTTTTAAATGGGATGCAGTATTTGACTTTGCAATAGTGGCAAATATCTGTAGCTCAGGTGTACAGTGAGGGTGAAGGTTCATTCCTTGAGCTTGTGGTTGGTTTCCAGAGATTTCGTTACCAGGCTAGGTAACATCTACATCAGGGTTTAGGGGATGTCAGAGTCAGTGTTCTTCTGTTTATAAGGCCTTCAGGTGTGGGTGTGCCAAGTGAATGTCTTGTGATGCGTCAGCTGTAAATCATCAGTGAGTCTTGTTAGGGATGTAATCCTAGTCTTGGCTTGACAATGTATGTGTATAAGCATAAGCCATGATTGTAACAAATGTATCTGTTACTTTAAATGTAAGAGAGAGGTAATTGGATGCTATTGCTTTGAGTAGCCATATAAGGGAGTAGGAACTACTACCGAGTTCTCCCTGATGCTCCTTGTGATGCAGGAGGGGGTGCACAGGTAAACCCACCAGTGGCTGGCCAGGTTAGGTGGTCTTAATAGAATGGACCTTATAAATTCATATTAGCTTGGCTTTTCATTCTAGTGCCCTGGAGTTCCAAAGTTGACTTTTAGCTGGAGTGAACTTTCTCTCCATCTTCCTCATAAGAGGAATGCGAGCTATGCGAGCTGTGAGTACCTCCACTTGTGTACTGGACCCGTGTCCCTCCTGGCTGGTTGCCAACAGCAGTGAGGTGACACGAGGCTGGATCCAAGCGGTTGCTGTGGCATCTCTTCGGGAGGGGCATTTTCCCACCGAGCTTAAGGCAGCGGTGGTGAGACCCCTTCTGAAGAAACCGTCCCTGGATCCAGCTATTCTTAATAACTACCGTCCAGTCTCCAACCTTCCCTATGTGGGGAAGGTTGTTGAGAAAGTGGTGGCCCTCCAGCTTCAGCGTACCTTGGAGGAAGCAAACTATCTTGACCCCTTCCAGTCCGGCTTCCGACCAGGTTACAGCACAGAAACCGCTTTGGTCGCATTGACCGATGATCTCTGGAGAGCTAGGGATGGAGGCTTTGCGTCCATCCTGGTTCTCCTTGACCTCTCAGCGGCTTTCGATACCATCGACCATGGTATCCTTCTGCGACGACTGCGGGAGGTGGGAGTGGGCGGCACTGTTTTGCAGTGGTTCTCCTCCTACCTCTCGGACAGGTCGCAGTCGGTGTTGGTGGGTGGGCAGAGATCGTCCCCGAGGCCCCTAACATGTGGGGTGCCACAGGGGTCGGTCTTGTCCCCCCTCCTATTCAACATATACATGAAACCACTGGGCGAGATCATTCGGAGGCACGGGATAAAGTATCACCAATATGCGGACGATACTCAATTGTATCTGTCCGCCCCGTGCCAACTCAATGAAGCGGTGGACGTGATGGAACAGGGTCTGGAAGCTGTTAAAGACTGGATGAGAGCAAACAAACTGGTGCTCAACCCAGACAAGACCGAGTGGCTGCTGTGTTTTCCTCCCAATAATTTGACCACCGTACCATCAATCAGGCTGGGGGGACAAAATTTATACCCCTCAGACAGGGTCCGCAACTTGGGAGTCCTCCTGGATCCACAGCTGAGTTTTGATCACCATCTATCGGCTGTGACCAGGGGGGCATTTGCCCAGGTTCGCCTGGTGCGCCAGTTGCGGCCCTACCTGAATCGGGAGGCTCTCACGACAGTCACTCGAGCCCTTGTGATCTCTAAGCTGGAATACTGCAACGTGCTCTACATGGGGCTGTCCTTGAAGAGCACCCGGAGACTTCAGCTAGTACAGAACGCGGCCGCGCGAGTGATAGTGGGCGCACCTCGGTTCGCCCACATAACACCTATCCTCCGCGAGCTGCGCTGGCTGCCTGTAGATCTCCGGGTGCAATTCAAGGTCTTACTTACCACCCATAAAGCGCTCCATGGTAGTGGATCTGACTATTTGAGAGACCGCCTCCTGCCAATAACCTCCCTGCGTCCCATCAGATCGCATTGAGCGGGCCTCCTCCGTATTCCATCCGCCAGTCAGTGCCGACTGGCGACTACCCGGAGGAGAGCCTTCTCAGTTGCTGCTCCGACGCTATGGAACAATCTCCCCGTGGAGATTCGTACCCTGACCACAGTCCAGGCCTTCCGTATAGCCCTCAAGATCTGGCTAGCCCGTCAGGCCTGGGGATAAACTCTTCCGCCCCTCCCGAATGCTGAGAGAATGTTGTGTTTTTTAGTATTTTTCAGTTATTGCACATTTCTTTTTATGTTTTGTCTTCACTCCCCTTCCTTTATTATTGTAAGCCGCCCTGAGTCCCCTCAGGGAAAAGGGCGGCCTATAAATGCTATTAAAATCTAAAATCTAAAATCTAAGTATTAAAAATAGGGCTGAACAGTGTGGCAAGACCCTGTAAAGGAGGGGCACAGGAAGCCAGGCGTGGGTGAGAGATAGAACAGAGGTAAAAACTGCTGACAGCTTAAGACATTATAGGAACTTCTCTTTTTTGTATTTCTCCTATGTACTTCGCTGTAACATTCCAAATGAACTTCTCTTTTTCGAAATGTCATGCTTGTCTCATGTATGGAAACGCCTTGAGAATGCACAGTGTGGAACACGGCATAAAAGTAGCATCCTGGGCAGAGCCCAGGCAGTTCAGATTTTGGTGTGTGAACACGCTGAACTCGATGCATCAAATAAACCTGTTTCTCTCACCTTCGTGGTATTGAGTCCTGGTCTTTCGTAAGTAGATTACAAACCTCAATCTGCTGCAACACTTGATGCTCCTGATGTTTCCTGAGTTTTACTGATTCTACTGGTTCTACTGTTGTTCCTGATAGTTACTGACTGTTACTGTATGTGCTTAGTATTGGGAGAGAAGACCGTGTATTGGATGGTGGCTAGTCTGTATGTTAGTTACCTGTCTACATAGTGAATTGTGAGTTGGGCAACTGTGACTTCAACGTATTGTAAATAGGCTGTGTATATACTTCAAGACTGCTTATAGTCTGTTTGGAGACTATTTATCCTATTTTTGTTATGCAAGTAAAGCTATTATTTGTTTTACCTTTGGTGGCTGTGAGTGACTATTCAGCGGCTTATTCGTTACTAACTTCTGCTGCAGAACTCTAGTCTCCTAACGGGGAATAGACTTAACAAATCTTGTGATGGGTCTTGTGATAAGGAGATTACATCACATCAGGGACATTGGGAGGTGAACTGCTGGTAGGGGGAATTGTGTCCATTGGTTGAGGGTTGGTTCTGTCTCTGATTAGCTGTGTGGTTGATTTGGATTCAGAGGAGTTCATAGGCTGGTTGTAGGTCAATGTGTCTGTTGATGGATTTGATGGATTTGACCTGATTTGATTTGATGGATTTGACTTGGTGTATTATTGTATTTATGTCTTTTAGCTTTCTACAGTTTTCATCTCTTATGATTGTAAGTCGCTCCTAAGGTAAGATGGGTGGCGAATGAATTTTTATAAATAAATGAATAAATAAAAAAACAAAAAAAATGGATAAATAAAAGCCATTGGGAGGATTATGAAGTCAATCATAGTCTCTGTGATGTAAATAATGAGGCCAAATGATGACTCCATTTGTGGAAAAGATCAGAAAGGTGGAAGAAATTTGCCCTATTGATTGAGATCTTTTATGGGAAAAGAAAACAAGTTCAATTTAGAGGACCACTTTAATCAAGGTTCTCATCAGCTTCTTCCCCTTTTCAAGATCTCCGCGATGACCCGGGGTGTGGCACAAAGGCAACATAGCCAGAGAACTGGTATGAGTCCCTTTATTAACATCAGCTGTGCCTCCAATGTCCCTTTCAATTCTCCAGCCTGGAGAAAAGCTCTTCCACAAACCTGTAATAGCCTTTGGCTGAAAATACTCCAGTCCAAATGTTGTAAGCAGAAAACTTCCAACTATAAATCCAACAAGGCAAGATAAGGTCATTAATCCGGCAAGGCAAGAAAGATAAGGAGTTGTTCCCGACAACCACCCCTCCCATTTGCCTCTCCTTTAAATTCCATCCCCAGGTGTACCTTGTGAAGGGAATGGAGGCCCTTTCCTCCCTCATAAACCACACAACCCATGCTGCTCTCTTCCCCATTCTTCCCTGTGTGCCTTAAGATGAGGAGGTTTATCAATGTACTTTCTCTGTCCTTCATCTTCATCTTCCTATTTGGCCCTTCCTGTGCCCTTGGACTGTGAGGGGAGGGGATAGAAGGGGATAAAAGATCTTGGACAGACGTGAATACTATCTAACAAAATGAAATTCAGAGTAGATGTGCTGCCCCAGCAGTATATAGCTAGTGTAGGAATTAAGAACTGTCTCCTTTAAGAAACTACCTCATGGGAAATGCAGGCAGAGACTGCCTTATGGGAAATGTAGTTCCATGACATGTGATCACATCTGTGTTTATGATTGGCCACTGGGGCATCTTGCCCACATGCAAAGTTTATAGCCAGGAGTTCAATTGCTTTTGTGAACCGAAATAGTAGCTTTCTACATCTTCACTCAGCATGGGGATAAAATCATCATCTTTTTACACTACGTGATGGGACAGGTCATGGAAAGTCAGAAGAATAGCAATAGCAATAGCAGTTAGACTTATATACTGCTTCATAGGGCTTTCAGCCCTCTCTAAGCGGTTTACAGAGTCAGCATATTGCCCCCAACAACAATCCGGGTCCTCATTTTACCCAGCTCGGAAGGATGGAAGGCTGAGTCAACCCTGAGTCGGTGAGATTTGAACAGCCGAAGTGCAGAACTGCAGTCAGCTGAAGTAGCCTGCAGTGCTGCATTTAACCACTGCACCACCTCGGCTCCTAGAATCTTAACACTGAACTGTAAGTTTTGCTATTAAGGATGCCTGATCTGAAAGATATTCCTAAGCATGGAGTTAACTGGCTGCCCGAGCAGAACCTCATTGCCCGGGGCAGAACAGTAGATAAAAGTAAGCTTTTACAGTTTGGCAAGAAAAACCAACTGTACAGGTATAGACCAGGTGAATCTTGACAATGCCAATAACTGTGGGAAGGAACTTGGGTGTTGTCTATGGAGATTCTCAATCATTCATGGTTGTCCCAAAGGTGCTTTTTTTCAAATGCAACTGGACTTCCTTGGTTTTTTTTCCCCCCTTGAAAACATTTCACTTCTCATCCAAGAAGCTTCTTCGTTTCCAGCAAAATGTTTTCAAGGAGAGGAAAAAAGAACAAGAAAGCCCAGTTGCCTTTTGGAAAAGCACCTTTGAGATTCCCTGAGTGTTCAGTTATCTTCCTCCAGCATCACTTTCTGGGCATCCTATAGCCATGGTGTAGAACCTATGGCATGCATGCCAGAGATGGCACGTAAAACCCTCTCTGTGGACATGCGCACCATCACCAGCTGCTCTTCTGGTTTCCAGCACACACCGGCCATCTGGTCTTCACAGGCACTGGAGGACTGAAAAACAGCCCAAAAACAGGGCGTTTCCTGGGGTGTTTTTTGGCTGTTTTATGGGCTGTTTTTGGCTTGAAAACAGCAGAATAATGGCTCGAACAACAACCTGAAAACAGCCGAAAACATGGTCAAAAAACAAGCACACATGCATTGGCCAACTGGTTTTCAGGTTAACAGTGCTCCGGCATGTGCATGCACGCACGTTCTGGTTTGGGCACTCGGTGCTGAAAAGGCACTCGCCATCACTGACCTATAGGAAGGACCACAACCAGAGGTGGTATTCTGCCAATTCGGATCGGTTCGCCCGAACTGGTAGTGGAAATTGCGGGTGGCCCCGCCCAACCACCTTGGCTCTATTGCATCCCATTTAGGCCCTTTTTTAGCCAAAAGTGCAAGCACAGAAGTCTAAGCACGGTCACATATGTGAACTGTTAGAGAAGGTAGGTGAATACCACCTGTTAGGAATATAATCTAATGGCTGGGTTTGTCAATATATAAATCATGTAACAATGCTATAACTGTTTCTTTAAATCATTAGAAAGTGCCGTGAGCTATTGTAAGTTTTGCAACTGCTAGCAAACTTTGAGTACCAGACTGTTTGTATGTTTATGGCAGAGGTGGGTTCCTACCAGTTTGCACCTATTCGGTAGAACCGGTTTGTCAAATCTACCGAACCGGTTAAAAGAGGTTCCACCAGTGGACCCGGAAAGCAGGCCACACCTACAGAAGAGGTTCCAAAAATGTTTGAAACCCACCACTGGTCCTTGGATATGATTATTCTACACTATCATGCTCATATTTATAAAACTCAGTGCCTCTGTGAAAGGTAAGGATGACTACTGCGTTTGTGGTGCAATCAGAACATTGTGTGTGTTGAAGTTGTTTTAACGCAAACCAAAGATGCCTTTTAAAAAACAAGTTTACATCATATTCTTATTCATGCCAGTGCTGTGTGTGAGGTAATTTAAGGTGGTTCTGACAAGTGTCGTCGGCATCTTCATATCCGGACACATGGGCGGCAAGCCACTCCCATCCGGTTACATGGGTGGCAAGCCACTCCCACAAAGGAGGCCACACCCACAGAGTAGGTTCGAACAATTTTTGAAACCCACCACCGGTTTATGGACTATGTTATTTGGATGATCCCTTAACTGAAAGACATTGATGACTGACTGTCTTATCCGTGTATGACTTGGACTGTTTGATGGACTCTGATACCTCTATTTCCACGAAAGTAAAAGCCTATTTAAACTGCAGTGTCTCTGTATGCTGGTTTGTGTGTTCTCCAACACAACTCTCACAACGCTTCTCTGAATGCACTCGCTTTCCCAACGGGGAGCTTACCTAACACCACCCCTTACCCCAACCACTACAGAACACTGCCCTCAGGGTTGTATCTGTGACTCTGCACTAACATGTTTTTTCTCCAGCTATCCCTCAGCACATGGAGCTCTAGGCAAACTTCAGGATCCCAAGAGAAGTTGCTTCCTCATTGTAATTTTCATAATTCCAGTCTTTAAGATCGCCTCTGCTACTTCTGCAGTGGTTGCCTTTGACATAAGCATCCGACTGAAGCAACATGGAAGGAATCTTGCATCAGAAAAGGATAAATGACTCCGTTTACACTCTGTGTGGCACAATATTTAGGACAGGCAGGTACTATGCTGTTAAATAGACTTTCTCTCCTTTCCAGGTGAAGCTCAGTTCGTCTCTATCTGTATCAGGAAAGCCCCTGGCATTTCCATCTTGTGACAGTGCTTGGAATTCTTTTAACTCTTCTGTTGTTGTTTAGAAGCAGAAAGGGGATTGATTCAGACCTATGAATTTGAACTTCCTGCTTTTGATGTTGCTGATGTGTCCGGAGGTCACTTTGAAGCTTAGCATGAAGTGCCCGCTGAGTTTGGGTCACCACAATGGGAAAAAACCATGGAGTTATTACAGGCCAGGAGACCATCTCATTAGTGTAGTCACCAGTGATTCCAAAATCTCACGTGTCATATTGCTGTTCAACGTGGCTCCTTATAGTCAGCATATCTAGTAAGCCATTCAGTGTGATGGAGTTGCATTCCCTCAATTTCTGGTGAAATTCATTGCTTGAATACAGCATTTTGTGTAAAGTAATTATTGCGGGGGAGATGGGTGTCATAACCGTTTAATAAATAAATGAAAATAAAAATCATAGAAATAGTTGTAGATGTCCATTTCCATATTTTTATTACTGCTTCTTGACATTGAATATCTGATACTTAGAGGGTCAGAGGATGATATTTTTTTATAATTGTTTTTCTGGGTCAGTTATGAAACATCCTCTTCCTTTTACAATGGTTTTACTTTAATGATTTTGAATCCTAATTATTGGACAAATGAAAATCAGGACTACTGCAATAATGATATCTGTGTGACTATTAACCCTAGTGGAGGACAATTTCCATTTTATCTTCGAAATGTTCATAAAAATTAAATGGTAACTGGCGACTATCATTTCCTTTTGCTATTGGACAGTATTGGTTTGAGATTCAGTAGGCTTCTGGAGAGAAAGAGGAATAAATAAACAAAGCATTTCATTGTTGTTGTTGATAATTTTGATTGTTATAAAATTAACATCTTTTTACAGTAAGCTATCTACTGATCAATCTAGAATCCTCCGATATATTTTTGCAATTCAGCTGGTCAACAAGAATTCACAGCTCTTGCACAATCTCACTCTTGGCTACAACATCCATGACAACTATTTCAATACAATTGGCACTTCAGATGCCTTGATGGACATGCTCTCCACTGGAAAAGCCAATGTCCCCAACTACAGCTGTGGAGTAAATGACAACCTTCTGGCTCTTGTTGATGGAGCTAAAAGGGACATCTCCATCCAGATGTCAACATTTGTAGGCACCTACAAAGTCCCCCAGGTTTGTGTTTGTGCTTTCAATCTGATAAAGGGAATGGGTTGGTGGTGGGTGAGCGATAGACTCAACGATAACTTTTCTATGGAACTGCTTTTCCCCATAGCCATTGGAGGGTGTCATGCCTGGGAATCAGAATGCACAGTAGAGAGCAGGCAAGAATCAAAGAATCAGCCATATCCTCTCCTGACACCATCTCCATTGCTTTGGGTGCTACTACTGCACACTGGGGAATAAGCTAAAATATTGCTGCACAAAGAATCCAAAATATCAAAGCAGAGAAAGTTACAGCCACCCTCAGAAAGGTTGGCACAATGAAATGGATGAGCCAGTACAAAAGTACCTTCCAAATTGCTAAATATTTCAACACAGGAATGCCTAAATATTTAAATCCGATGTTTATTCAAGCAAGATTTGAGCAGTTGGACCCAATGGTTAAATATAGAAGATTTAACCAAGTTCCTTATTGTGGAAAGTTATCACTCAGCCCTCTCCCAGAAAAATGAAATATCCTAGGAAATACTGAAAAGGAAGAATGTTATATTTCCCTGGATGTCAATGCCAAGCCAGTCCCTTTACATAATTGATTTGAATGTCAGTTGTATAAGATTGAGGTTGAGGTTTATTGGATTCATATGCCGCCCTTCTCCCAAGGACTCAGGGCGGCATACAACATAAAAGAAAGCACATATTACAAAAATTAAAAGGGACATTAAATAAAGTATCCAAAAAACCCAATTGATATTTACAATAAATTTTTTTAAAAAAAGTTAAAATTAACAACCAAATTAATCCTATATTTTATTCTATTCAGGCCAGGCCAGCTTGCTGGAAAATGCGAACTTTTTAGTGTGCGTCAGAAGGACCAGAAGTCAGGGATTATGTGAAGCTCCGGGGGCAGCTCATTCCAGAGGGAATGAGAATAAGAAACAAAGAGGGTTTTATTTTGGACTGCACATTAAACAAACAATCTATTGGCATCTCTATAGTAAAACATTTCCTGCATTATAATGATTCAGAAATTGCATATAATTCAATCCTTTATTTGAACAAAACAGTTCAGTTGAGATGTTCATAGGTTGGTCTGATTCTGATAAAGCGGAGAAAAAGAAATATGATTTGCATTCTTTATTCCTATTTTTTCTTAATATGTTTCTTTATTTGATTTTTATATAAAATCTTGTTTTATATTCTGTACCTTGATATGGACTAAGGGATAATGAACAACAAACAACATATTTGCATGAGAATCAAGATAGATTTATCAAAAGGTAATATTTTGGACTTGATTTGACCCCAAATATAACAGCATTTTCATTGATTTTTCAGATCCGTTATAAAATTATTTCAGAGGCTCTGAGTGATAAAATTCAGTTCCCTTTTTTCCACCAAATGCTGCCCAAAGAAAGCTTCCACTATCCAGGGATTGTCCAAGTTCTCCTTCATTTCAGATGGACCTTGATTGGTCTCTTTGCTTCAGACACAGATAATGGAGAGGATTTCATGAGGACTTTTACTCCTTTGGTTGCCGGGAATGGAATTTGTGTTGTTATATCTGGACGATTCTCAACAACTAGACCTACAGCAACCTTCAGGGACACAATCTCTAAGTGGAAACAAGTCAATGTCTTTGTTCACTTCATGGATTATGATTCCCTTGTGGACAGAATTCTTCCTTTCCATTTAACGTTTAAAGTTTTGACAGGACCCATTGAAGGGAAAGTGTGGATCACGACAACTTTGGGAATGTATTTGATTAAAAAGCAGAAAGTTTTCAAATATATCCATAGCATTTGGTCCTTTTCTTTGCAAGCAAAAAAAAGGACAAAAGAGAAGGCACATGAATCAGTTCTCTTTCTGGAACCTCAGTTTCAGGATCAGTCTTTTCGTTGTTCTTTTTCAAAGCATGTCTTTTCTGTCAAAGGACGGACAAGGTGCACCCAGAAAGCACCATTTGGGACTCAAAAGAAAAGGAACAGGATCCAGATCACAAATAACCAATATGTTTACAGTGCCATTAAGGCTCTGGCCCAGGCCTTAAATGCTGCCTACTCCTCCAGATGCAGGAAGAGAAGAAAGGTGGGCAAAGAGTGTTTGGGGGCTCCAAGGCTGAAGCCCTGGCAGGTATGAGGTCCTGACAAAGAGCCATCAAACTTACTTTCTTTTGAGTAGGAACCCAAAGGAAAAGGAAACCCATCAAAGAAACAGATTTGTCAAATCAGTTCTTTTATCCAAAGAAGAGAATATATCTAACCTTGTTTCTATTCTGAAATTGCTTCCGGATTTTGTGCTTCCAATGAACAAAAAATAATGAAAGGAAAATTTGATTTTGTTAACTCTATAGGCTTATTCTTACAGAAATGGCTTGTGCATACTGTTGTGTGAAAGTAAAAAGTTGTGGTTGTGATATTACTATCTTCTACTGTGCTAAAGCAAGTCGGAAGTCAGTGCCTTTTTCTTTCCTTTTCTCCCTTTACACTATATTTCTTTCCTTTCCCTTCCCCCTTTTCTTAGTTTTCCACTATTTTTTTCTTTGTATTTTATACTTTGAGAAACTAATTAAAAAAAATCTAATCAGAAAAGGAAAACTATCTCAACCTACCTGTACTAAAGGCTAAAACGTTTGACGAATCTAAATGGAATAACTGCAAACAGATTTTAGGCTTTTGTTAAATATCTTTCATTTATTAGAAGAGTGCTATAGTGTCCCTTCTCTAACCAAGAGATTATTTTAGTTGGAACTGCTTATTGTAGACTTCTGATTTTCTCCTTCCGTAAACCAACATGGCTCTTCTTCTTTTGCTGTCCTTAAAGCTAAAATCAGCTCCTTTAATCTCTTCCTTGAATTCAAGGAAGTTGAACAATTTGTAGGAGAAGGAGTGGCAGAACTTTGCACTAGAATTAAAAGAGATGATGATGGGAGCCTGAAAGTGCAAAATGGCCAGAGAAAGAAACTCAGAAATCATCATCTTTAATGACCCCATAATACCTTGCGGGGTGGAGCCTGGGTAACTGAATGGAGCTAGGAGAGTGTTTAATGGAAAGAAACTCAGAAATGATCCTCCCTATTTTTTCCAGGCAGTAAAAAGAGTTGGTTGGAGATATGGATTTTCAGACTTGCAAGAGTCTCTTAATATCCCCTTACAATAAAGTAGAATTAGCTCTCCTGATTTTTTTTCCTAGTCTGCTTTACCCAGGGGTGGGCATCAAAATTTTTATCAAAGAGTTCTCTGCCCAGTTGCTGGGTGGCCATGGTCATGGTGGGCGTGGCCTAGTTGGCCTCCTGCATGGCAAGTGGGGCATTTTTGCCCTCCCCAGGATCCGGAATTTTTTTTCTTGAGCCTCCAGGAGGGCAAAAATGGCTTCCCCAGGCTCCAGAGGCCTCCTGGAGGCCAGAAACAGGCCCATTTCTGGCCTTCCTGAACTTCCAGTAGACCTGTTTTTGCCCTCCCTGAACCTCTGTGCGTGCCGTGCACTTACCTGCATTCAAAACGGATCGTGTGGGGACTCTTGGGATGCGCAGAGCAGGGGTGGGTGGGGCCAGCCAGGAGTGGGATTTAGGGGTTCTCCGAACTGCACAGAATCTTAGCTAGAGATTCTCCTGAACCCCCAGCAGCCCACCATTGGCTTTACCTGGGAAGTTGTGTTTTCTGTTTGGTCTACGTGGTAGAATATCCGCTTGGTAGCTTTCTTCTTGACAAATCCATACTTTTTGGCATTCACTTTGTTGTCTTCAGGGAATTTATGAATTCCTTTATTATTTCTTTGTTCAATTTATTGGTGACCTGCTACAGAGTGTTCCCTATCATTGACAAATTATATCAATTATTTATTCTAATACATATTTTGTCAATATATGATTGACATATTTTGCTGAACTTTTTTTTTCTTTTCACTTTTGAAGATAGCATATTTTCAAATTAGACAACTGCAGAACGATTATTTGAATGTGAGAAGACCATGCGGTTAGATAAGAAACCACGTTTTCTGCTTTTAAAATTCATGCATGTTCCATTCTTAGTTTCATCCCTTTCTGGACAAGAACGAATTTTGCAATATTTCCCAGAAGAAACTATACTTGGACCAAAATGGGGAGATAGCAGCAGATCTGGCCATCATGACCTGGGTGATTCATCCCAAGAAAGAGCCCCTGGAAGAGATTCTGGGGAGTTTTGAAAGACAAAGACTTATTATCAACAAAGATACTCTGTCAGTGCTGAAGCTGCTCAATAAGGTGGGTGAAGTATCGCTGTGTTTTCTCTGTTTTCCAGTGCCTCAGGACCCATCTCAAGTGAACTTGAACTTTTGGAAAGAACTGTGGGAAAACCCAGTGGAACACAACAACACTGCCTCATGGATCAAAGATAGTCAACAACAAACAACACAAAAACAAGATGGAAAATATTGTAATAAAAACTGACATGGTGGCAAAACAAGCAAAGAAGGTCAAGAACTGGAATGCACCTGGCCTGGATGAACTGCATGGATACTGGCTAAAACACCTGACAAGCCTCCATCATCGCATGGCCACTCGATTTGATCAAATGCTTCAAAATGCAACAAGCGAAGAATGGTTAACAGCTGGCCGAACATACTTGATAATGAAAGATTCAGAAAAAGGCACAGAACCAAGCAACTATTGCCCAATTACTTGTCTGCCAACAACGTTCAAACGTTTTACAAGGATACTGGAAAATTCAGTATTCAATCATCCGATGGAAAGCAGTTTGTATCCAAAAGAGCCAAAAGGAAATTATAAAAAATCAAGAGGAACAAAAGATCAGCTGCTCAAAGACCAAATGGCACTAAAAAATGCAAAATGAAGAAAAAAAATTAAATATGGCGTGGATTGATTACAAGAAGACATTTGACTCATTACCGCACAGCTGGATTAACACCTGTCTGGAAAACTTTGGAGTCAGCAAAAATATCTGTACATTTTTGAAAGCAAATATGCAAAAATAGAAAACAGTTCTAACGACAAATGGGGAGAACATTGGTGAAGTCAACATCAGATGAGGAATCTTCCAAGGGGATTCATTTTCACCACTACTGTTTAACATTACATTAATTCCACTGACAATAATCCTATGAAACACAAAACTGGGATACCAAATCTCAAGCCAACATGGCAAGATAAACCATCTACTATACATGGATGATTTAAAAATGTATGCAAAAAGCCCCACTGAACTTAAATCAATGTTCAACACAGTTCAACTGTTCAGCAGTGACATCAAAATGAACTTTGGCCTTGAAGAATGTGCTATATTATCTATGCGGCGAGGAAAAAATGGAAAAAACAGAAGGAATAGAACTGGGAAATGGAGATATAGTGAAAGCATTAGCAAAGGATGATGGTTACAAGTACCTAGGCATATTGGAAGCAGATAACATCTTGAATGGAAAAGTTAAAGAGTCAATGCAAAAGGAATACATCAGGAGGGTCCACAAAATATTAAAATCAAAGCTGAATGCTGGAAACATAATTAAGGCCATTAATACATGGGCAGTTCCAGTGATACGCTACTCAGCTGGAATCATCAACTGGACTCTGGCTGACCTGGAAAACTTGGATCGGAAAACACACAAACTTTTAAATATGCATCACACTTTACAACCACGAAGTGACATTGACAGGTTGTACCTGCCAAGAAAAATAGGGGGCAGGGTGCTATTGCAAATCCATCAAACTGTAGAAGAAGAAAAATGAAGTTTGAATGATTATGTGAACCAAAGTACAGAAAAATTGCTGCAGGCTGTGAAAACGGAGAATAGCATAAAAACAACAGAAACAAAGGCAGAATATAAGGAAAAACAGCTGAATGACAGATTAAATAGATGGCAAACCAAAGCTTTGCATGGACAACACTTGAGAAACATTGAAGGAAAATGTGATGACAACTTGACATGGACATGGCTTAAGATGGGAACTACCAAGAAAGAAACGGAAGGTTTAATACTGGCTGCTCAAGAACAAGCACTACAAACTAATGCCATGAAAGCAAAGATACAAAAATCCACTGACGACCCAAACTGCCGACTTTGCAATAACAAAGTCGAAACTGTTTCACATTTAATATGTGAATGCAGCAAAATCACATAAACTGATTGCAAAGCTAGACATGACCGAGTTGCTAAATTAATCCACTGGTCATTATGTAAAAAATATGATTTACCTGGATCCAGAAAGCCATGGGAACATAAAGTGGAAAAAGTTATCGAAAATGAGAAGGTGAAGATCTTGTGGGACTTTCGAATACAATAGGATCATCATTTGGAACACAATACGCCAGATATCACGGTTGTAGAGGGCCAAAGTGTACATTTTATTGATATCGCTGTTCCTGGAGATGCCAGAGTTGAAGAAAAAGAACTAGAAAAAATCATGAAATATCGCAACCTGGCCATCGAAACTACACGGCTATGGATGAAGCATGTAACAGTGATACCCATTATCATTGGGGCACTTGGCATCATGTACAAGAATTTTACAAGAAACATCAACAAATTGCAGCTTTCTGCAATAACACCAGCAGATCTGCAAAAAACTGCACTACTCGGAACATCTTATATTTTAAGAAGGTACTTGGTTGATACCTAGGACGCTGGCAGCAAACCGTATCAACCATTAGCACCAGTCATTGGTATTTGTAATGAATTTTTGAATGTTCAGTTGGGTGAGTTTCATGTTTAATGAATAAAGTATATAATAATAATAAACAAAGAACATCTCCTTTAAGATTGACCACCCTAATTTGTAAGGAATTTTTCCTTCGTATATTTACTGGGAAACTTTTTAGGACAACTTTCAAAGGGGAAAAAAGAAACCTTCCCATTTGTGCTGATGAGAAGTTTCTTTCTTTATCAAAAATGTCACTGTATTTTTAATGTCTAATACCATAGAAATGAATAGGTCATTTAGAATAAAGTTTACTTCAATCTTTAGTAAAAATGGATCATCATACTTTAAAGAATGGAGGAATTCATGTTAGTATAGCCATAAGGAGGAACCCACTGATTGTCACTAAATGTTTCAATGTTTTCTCAATTCTATCCCGCCAGACTTTATTAAGAAGAAAAGTTCATTATTGCAATGTGATATGCCAGAAGTAAAAGGCAAGAACCAAATGAAGAATCTGCCTGTACTTGTATTTCCTACAACAATTTGGAATTAGAAATTTCATATTTAACTAAGTAAAGCCCAGAAACTGCTTAGTAATGCTCATGTCTACATGCATTTCCTTGGATGTTGAGTTATAATACAATTTCTTTGGCATTCATTGTTGTTGTTGTTGTTTGTTTTTTTTGCTTAGTCTCTGCCTCAGTCCCAATGTGTGGAAAATTGTCATCTTGGATTTTTCAAGCAGATTCGGGAAGGGGAGCCAATTTGCTGCTATGACTGCATTCCTTGTCCAGAAGGAACCATCTCCACACAGGAAGGTGGGTGACACCAAAAGAAAAGCATACTGGATTCATCTATTTATACCAATGTGGAAATCATTCATTATTTAAAATTGTTGCTAAATCAATACTGGAGATACATTGCTTTATTTTCTCACTTCCAGAAACTAAATACTGTGCAAAGATGGATAAAAGCTTGATTTATCTTCTTCCACTCCATTAGGAATTCATAGAAAGAGCCGAGGTGGCGCAGTGGTTAAATGCAGCACTGCAGGCTACTGCTAGATCAGCAGTTCAGCGGTTCAAATCTCACCGGCTCAGGGTTGACTCAGCCTTCCATCCTTCCGAGGTGGGTAAAATGAGGACCCGGATTGTTGGGGGCAATATGCTGACTCTCTGTAAACCGCTTAGAGAGGGCTGAAAGCCCTATGAAGCGGTATATAAGTCTACTGCTATTGCTATGTTCTTTTGGTTTATATAAAATATTTTATTTATTTATTTATCAAATTTATACAGTCACCCATCTCACAGAAAGTGTTGTTTGGCAGCATACAACAATAAAACAAGCAGTTAAATGTTCCAGAACTAGATTACAGTAATGAAACTTTTTTGTTAAAAAAAGCAAGATTGTAGGAATGGAATACATCAAGGTGTTACACAAGACACAACTAGTGAATAGGATCCCTCTTACTGGGTGATCTCGAACTTTTGAAAGATTTCCAGAGGGCCAAGTCCATATTTGGAATAGAAATGCCTCTTTCCTAAGTAAGAGTGGTATAATCATCTGGTTTGAATGCAGGGGCAGTGCACACCTTTTTCAGAAATTTATACATGGACCAAACTGTGCTAGACAACTTTCATCTAGTCTCCAAACTTTTTCAGAGGTTTTTTTGAAGGCATGTTTGGTATTAAGGTACAAAACCAGATGTGAGTTCCTACTGATTCGGTCCGGTAAAGCCGAATAGCTACTAGAAATCTGGCATACGGGACCAAACTGGTAGTAATGGTAGTTTGGCCATGCCCCCAATCTGTTCTCCCAGTGGCACCCTAGGTGGTGCCATCTTGGGTTTTGCTTCAGAGCAATCTTTATTGCACTGATTGGCCACGCCTGCCCATTCCCAAGCTCGCCCTGCCTCACCTTCGCCATGTGGATCCACAGAACTGCCTCCTCCTCAGTCCTGCCTATACACAGGTAGTCAGCATTCGCGCTAGCCTAGCTTTTTAAAGCCTTTGTTCCCTGCCGGTTTGTCTGAACCGGCAGGGGGGAAAAGCCTTTAAAAAGTAAAAAAAAAAAGCTTCTGACAATAGCCGGGCTCAGCTGTGAGGCACGCGATCATCAGAAGCTTTTTTTTTTTTTTAAATTAAAGTATTTTTTCCCTGCTGGTTCAGGCAAACCAGCAGGGAAAAAAGGCTTTAAAAAGTAAAAGAGAAAGAAAACATCGATTATATACAAAATAAATATGGGACTAAGAAATTCCAGATAGCTTATGATTAAGATCAGGAATGATATAAATTGTTTAAAGTTAGCCTAGCAAGGAGGAGCTAAGTTCAATGTAAAGCTGTTATCATTTTTTTATTCTTTTTTCCAATATATTTTAGACGGTTTTTGTTAAAGATTTATACCGTGTATGGGTTCTGGGAAGTCGGGGGAGGGAAGGTTGGGGGGGGGGGTTGGGGGGGAGGGTGGGAGGGAGGGATGTATATTAGGCTTGACGAGGGGTGTTAGATTTTAAAGTAATATGATTGCACATGTATACTGTCTTCTCTTATTTTTTCTTTAAAACTAAGATATGTTAAGTATATTGATATAGAAGCATAATTACCATCAACATAGAATGGAGTTTGCTCAGAAGCTGAAATACACCAAGTGAATGAGAGGAAGAGTGGGAAACAGAGGAGAGAAGAAAGATAGGAAGAGAGGGATAGGAGAGAGGGTAAGGGGGGAAGATGAGGAGGATAAGGAGGAGTGTTATGAAGAGAGAGGAGAAGGAGAAAGGAAGGGGAAGTAGAGTAGAAAAGGATGATGGGGGAAAGAAAGGACGTAGGAGAGAAGTAGAAGAAAGAGGTGTATGGAGAGCAGAAGAGCTAATAATGGGTTTTTATCTTTCTGGGCGTTGATGACAAGAGGAACTGATGTAATTACTACTTAATACAATAGGATATTGGCTATGTAATAGTATACATGTAATTATATGTTATAAAAATGGAAAATAAAAAAGTATTAAAAAAGTAAAAGAGAAAGAGGGAGGGAGGGAGGAAGGGAAGGGAGAAAGAAAGAGAGAAAAAAAAGAAGGAAAGAGAGAGGCTTTAGAAGGAAATTCACTTTTCAGCCGGGAGATTCAGCAATGGAGAAAAACAATCAGACTCTCCAAACTGAGCATGCCTGGCTGTGGAATTCTGGAAGTTGAAGTTCACAAGTCTTAATGATGCAAACTTTGGAGACTCCTGCTTTAAATTGAAAAGCTGCTCAGAAGGAGGTTTGAAAAGTGACATTCAGAGTTTGTTTCTGAGTCAGCTGAACAACAAACTGGATAACTGGGGATTGGAGTGGGAGGCAGTGGTTTCCAAAAGTTCTCCTTTCTTCATTGATGGTTTCATATTATTGAAGGACAGAGAACAGGCCCTAGGTTTCTGCAATAGACCATTTCTTAGGTCTTCGGTCTCTCTCCTTTCTTCTTTATCATTGACAAAGAACTGCTAGATGAGGTCATTTGGAACCATGAGGTGTGGTAGTACACCATCTATAACTGGGCAGGTGTTATTGTTGTGATGCTGGTCCAACACATTGAGGTAGTATGGATCTGGATAGGAGGAATCAACTTTGAGTCAACTCTGGGAAGACGGAGTGGCCTTCTCTTTTTGGCCCTGCAGGGACTAGTGATAAACTATCTCTCATTCTGGATGTAACATTCTCCTGGATGGAAATGGTGCAAAATTTGGCATGTGTCCTCCTAGACTCTCAGCTTCAGCTTGATATGCAGGGGGCAGCCTTGTCTAGAGGAATCTTTAAATAGATTCTACTTGTGCACCATCTTGCTGTTTCCTGGACTTAGGAGACTTATTTATACAGTAGTCACTTCCTGTTTCCTGTGGTGAGTTCTCTAAGTGAAGGATGGTTGTGTGATGCTAGGAATCTCTCTTTTGGGGAGTTTACCTTTTGTTCTTGTTTTTATTGTTGTATATATTTGGGGCTTTTTTGCTAGACTGCAAACTGTCTAAAATTTGGTTTAAAATTAGTTAAAAGTCGGACAAACATTATATATGAATCAACTCTCATCCAAAGAAGATTTAATTGAAATATGAAAAGAGATATAAAAGAAATATTTTTTTCTCAGATACTGAAAAATGCACCAAGTGCCCAGATGACCAATTTCCAACCAAGAACCAAATACAATGTGTCCCCAAAAGAAGAAATTTTCTTTCCTATGATGAACATCTTGGCCTTATCCTGACCTCCTTTGCCCTTTTCTTGTTCCTAACCACAGGCTTTGTTTTAATCATATTTCTTAAATACCGAGAAACCCCCATTGTCAAAACCAACAACTGTGACCTCTCCTACATCTTGCTGGTTTCCCTCCTGCTTTGTTTTTTGTCAATCTTTTTCTTCATTGGACAACCAAGAAAAACCACATGTCTTCTCCAACAACCTGTGTTCAGCATTGTCTTCTCAGTAGCTGTGTCTTCTATGTTGGCCAAAACAATCACAGTGGTGTTGGCCTTCCTGGCCACAAAACCAGGGAACAGGGTGAGAAGATGGTTGAGGAAGAGCTTGGGCAACGCCATCATCCTTTCTTGTTCTGCTGTCCAAATTATAATCTGCTCCATCTGGCTTGCAGTTTCTTCTCCTTTCCCCGACTCTGACTTCCACTCTCAACCTGGAGTAATCATCCTTCAGTGCAATGAAGGCTCTGTCACCATGTTTTATGTTGTCCTTGGCTATATGTGTTTCCTAGCTTCCATTTGCTTCATTGTAGCTTTCCTGGCCAGGAACCTTCCTGGGGCCTTCAATGAAGCCAAGCTGATCACCTTCAGCATGTTGGTTTTCTGCTGTGTCTGGATCTCCTTCCTGCCCACCTACCTGAGCACCAAAGGGAAACACATGGTGACTGTGCAGGTCTTCTCCATCTTGGCCTCCAGTGCTGGACTGCTGGGATGCATTTTCTTCCCCAAATGCTACATTATCATCCTGAGGCCAGATCTAAACACGAAGGAACATCTAATAGTAAAAATAAGGAAGTAATATTAAAACTGTTTCTTGGGGTTCTCGACATTTATTTTTTCAATGCAGTTATTGTTGGGCTTGAATGCTTCCTTTGCATCAATTTGACAAATATATTATTTAAAATCACATGAAATAAATTATGAATAGTGCAGAATTAATGAAATTAAATTCTAACATAATCATCAAGCAGTACAATAAACAAATTAATGATTAAAATTGCTATGCAACTAGTGAAGCACAGGATAAGAAATGAGATAGTTATATTAGCATAAGACAGCTGCAGAAGAGATGAGATCCCCCAAAGGGAGGGGGAAGGAGCCCCCCCCCTTTAGATGGAATGAATAGGGAAATCTAAGTCTGTGTGAACATGCTCTTTCTCTTTATGACATTGTTGAAATTAGTTGAGGGCAGTAGAGCTAGGTGTTAAGAAAATGCATATGACCCCCTGTGGCAAGACTCTGAAGGACCTTCCCCAGTTATTTCTGCAGATGTTAGATGACATCATGATCCTTGTAGAGCCTCAGAACTTTATGACTTCAGTGTTGAGTCATCACTCTCCCAACACCCTTTCTGGACAGAAACTACAGAAGACATGCTAGCCTGTGAAGAAAATAAATTGCATATATTTCTAACCTCATGAGCTAGGCTGAAACTTGGGAACTGTGGGTAGGAGCTAGGATCAGAGGTCCTTGCTCAGTGGCGGGATTCAAATAATTTAACAACTGATTTGTTCTCTGAAGTTGCACTTCTTGGTCAATGGATCAGTGAATTATTGGAACCTTGAAGTACGTGAATTCTGTGGAGAGAAGTTGAACAGTAACTTGTCTCTGAAATAAGCTAGGGCTCATTTTCTTCTTGCAAGAACGATGTTCACACAACATACATATCAGAGCCATGCTGGCACAGTGGTTAGAATGCAGTATTGCAATGCAATAGTATTGCAGTCTAACTGTGACCCCAGTCCGGAGTTCAAACCTGACTGGCTCAAGGTTGACACAGCCTTCCATCCTTCCAAGGTCAATAAAATTAGGACCCACATTATTGGGGAGGGGGGCAATATCCTGACATTGTAAATTGCTCAGAGGTTGCTGTAAAGCACAAATGGAGCAATATATAAGTATAAGTGCTATTGCTATTGCTATACTTCACCAGGATAGAGACATTTCTCATAACCACCATGAGACAAGAAACGGGTTAAGTACATCCTCTTAAGCTTGCTGTCAGGCCTGCAGTTATATCCCTTTTAGGATCCTTGGTCTGCCACACTCTCTCTTATTTCATTATGCTGTTTCCGTAGTGTAATGGTTATCACTTTCGCCTGACATGCAAAAGGTCCCCGGTAATGTTAGCGTTCCAAGTATCATGCAGAATTAAATCACAGTCCAAGGCAAAACGATCCTTAAAGTTCCAATTTAATAAGTCAGACATCTTAGCACATCTGTGGAATCCCAATTCTGGAAGTTACCTAAGATTCCCACCCAGTTGAAATTTCAGGATCTTGTCCCCACATCCACAAATCCATCACATGGTCCAATCTTCTTCTTCCACACTGGCATCTCCACCCAGCTGGTTCCAGTCAGGTGCAGAGGTGCGGAGACAAAAGATGACCTTGGGCTTCTAGAAAAATATATGGTTATATACAGGCTGTTGCTATGTTGCAATATTTTCAGGGAGGGCTTATTTTCAGGGGAGGGCTTATTTTAGTGCATGCGCTCAAAAGCCCAATTGGCTTATTATCCGGGGAGGTCTTATTTTCAGGGAAACAGGGTAATAGTAGGGCTGGGAAATAAGCCAAGGCTTGCTAGTTATGAATATTCATGCGTACATGATCTATTAAATATGCATATATATTTGTCACCCTTTTCTTAAATGTATAAAGATGAGTGCATCCTTTTGTCTATGTCTCCCACTATTTTATGGAGAGAAATTCCTCCAGTGTGCACTGAATAAATAATAATTGCAGTGAGCATGGTTTATTGGTTTTCTGGTCCTGCATTTATGTCCACAGAACCTGGTTTCAGCAATAGGATTCACAATCTTCCATGTGTGACCAGGGAAAACAACTAGGGCACCTCTGTAGAGTAAGTGTTGTGAGATTGATCTCATGTCCCTTCTCACTTCTAAATAAGAGCATCATTTAGGATCGTGTATAAAGTAACAAGTCTATTTTAGGTTGGGAGGCTTGTTGCATCTATGTCATCCATTCCACTTCTCAACCTTCCACGATCCTCTTGTGACTTTAACTGGGCAATGACTAGAGTTGTCCAGAAAGCAAGGGAAAATTCAACTTTGACTGACCCATGTCCAGGACAATTGGCCACGGCCACATTGCCGTGGCTACTTCACCTTGGAAACCCCACCCCAGCCAACCGACCATGGGCCCCCCACACCAGCTGACCCATCATCTGCCTTGCATTGCCATAGGCTCCACATACCCCAGGTATCCATACGCTGCTGGGTCTACCCCAACCCTTGTCTCCCGCCATCCCCTGCTGCCTGTGATTCCCTGTAGGAAAGCTCTCCCTGGCTGCTTTCCGATAAGGGACAACTAGGTGCATGAGATAATTCACCAAAGGCTGGTGTGGAGAGAGCAAGAGGTCACTTCACCCGATGGTCAGATGGTGGGCAGCTCCCCCACCACTCACTGGGCAGGAAAGCCAAGGCATTGCCAGGCAGCAGGCTACTTCCTCCCCCAATGAGCAGAGGCCATGCTCTCTTCTTTTTTGTTCCCTTCTCTCTCTCTCTCTCTCTCTCTCTCTCTCTCTCTCTCTCTCTCTCTCTCTCTCTCCCTCCCTCCCTCCCTCTCTCTCTCTCTCTCTCTTTCTGGTGGGCTCTCAATTTTTTCCCCTTTTGTCTCTTTTTATCTTTCTCCCCCTCCTCAAACTGGATCTAAAGCTCCTGCTCTGCTTCTCTACCATCATCTGCAGAGCACCCCACCACCGCCATCCACTTGTGCGTCAATCACTCTTTTGGTGACCACTTGGCACACCTTATAATCACCACCTGTTATAATCCCACCTCCTGTGGAGGAGGCACCGCCTGAAGGAGGAGGTTGGGGCTGGGACTGGGGGGAGGCAGTGTCGAAGCTGCGAGACAGGCAGTTTCCTGGTGCAAATATCACTGTTAAAATATAACAAATAGGTAACATAATAATATATTGTTTTATTAACCCACTAACCCAAAACAACGAAAGCTAAATTTCAGTTGGAGGTTAGTGAAAATAAAGTTGCAATTTTTGAAGTTGGGTATTCTTCAGAGTTTCAGCATTCAACGAAAAGGAACACTTCAGAGAAGACACAGGTAGAATTCCATTATGAATGCTCTCATGGGTTTTCTGTTTCAAGTATGTTCTTGAGGTTTACATTAATTCTGGATATCGTTCTCAAATAACTTATTTCATTGATATAAGAAAAATCAGCAAATTTTACAGGAATACAAAGTGTTAAAAGAAGAAAGGGCTATTTCATTTTAAATATAGTGGAATGATGGCTGTCACAATTAGAACAGGGAGATATGGGAATTATTGCAACATCTGATCGGGTTTTATGCTCACTCTTATCTCTTTCCCATAAACCGTGGAATGTTCAACCATCACATTCATTAGGAATTATTTTCTAGAACTCTTATGACACTGTATTTTAATTCCTCTCTTGCTTAGCTTCTACATAATAATGCAGTAGGCCAGTTGGATAATCCAGCATATTCTACTTGCAACTCCTCAAGCTGGTGATTCTGAATTCTTGAGTCCTTGTAGTTCAAAAAATTATTCCTGGCTTAGACACAAGATTCCCATTAGAGAAATGATGTGTTTCAAAAACCTGGGGGTGGAATTTCAGGATTAGCTGGGCTAAGGGCACAGGACAGATATACTGCCTTGATTGCTCCAAAGAGTCCAGTGGCCATAGTGCAATTCTACTGAACTAGGATGGAGAAAATATTTTCTAGGTTCCCTTTAATTATATCAAGCAAAATCATTGGCCCAGTTCATGTATGGAGTACTTTTGGATTATTTTCTATGTTTAATCTGATGGAACATGTTGAGAGATGACATTCCCTGTCTCACATTTCTACAATTCTTCTGGTTGTAAGCTGATCCTTTGTATTCAGGTCTGGCCTCAGAATGATAATATAGCACTTGGGGATGAAGATGCAGCCCAGCAGACCAGCATTGGAGGCCAAGATGGAGAAGACCTGCACAGCCACCATATATTTCCCTTTGGTGCTCAGGTAGGTGGGCACAAAAGTCACCCAGACACTGCAGAAGAGCAGCATGCTGAAAGTGATCAGCTTAGCTTCATTGAAGGCCCCAGGGAGATTCCTGGCCAGGAAAGCCACAGTAAAACAGATTGCAGCCAAAAAGCCTAGATAGCTGAGAGTGATGTAGAACATGACCACAGAGCCCTCATTGCATTGCAAGATGATCATTCCAGGTTGGGAGTGGAAATCAGAGTCAGGGAATGGGGGAGAAACTCCAAGCCAGATGGAGCAGACAATAAGTTGGATGGAAGAACAAGAAAAGATGATGGAGTTGGCCAAGCTCTTCCCCAACCATCTCTTCACTTGATTTCCTGGTTTTGTGGCTAGGAAAGCCAGCACCACCATGATGGTTTTGGCCAAGAGTGAAGAAACGGCAACTGAGAAAACAATGCTGAACACTGTTTGTCGTAGAAAGCAGGTGGCCTTCCTTGGGTGACCAATGAAGAGAAAAGAAGACAAAAAGCAAAGCTGGAGGGAGACCAGGAGGATGTAGGAGAGGTCCCGGTTGTTGACTTTGACAATGGGAGTTTCTCTATATTTAATGAATATGATTAAAACAAGGTCTGTGGTTAAGAATAAGAGTAGGGCAAAAGACACAAGGATGATGCCCAGATGTTCTTCATAAGACAGGAAAGATGTAAGTTTGGGGATACATTGGACCCGGTCGACATTTGGATATTTATCATTCAGACACTTGATACATTTTTCTGTATCTGAGAAAATGAAAAGGCAATATTTATTTAACATTCTGTCCTTTTACATTTCAAGAAACACCTTCTTGCGACAACAGCTAATAGCACAAGTATTATCAAAGAAACATTTTTAACAGTTGAACCAAAACAAAGAATATAATCTCTGTGTATGTTTGTGTGTATGTGTATATTTGTTTGTCTCTCTGTCTCTGTCTGCCTTGCCTCTGCCTCTCTGTACATTGCTAAGGTCATTCAACCTGGGGAAAGTTCTTGGACACAAAGATTTCCATTGTTATGAGCAAAGCCTTCATAGGAAGCTACATTATTAGAGGTAAAAAATGAAACAGTTTATGTTTCTAGGCATGCTTCCTCTGTCCTTCTAGCTGGCACTTCTTAAAACTCTATAGTGAACTCAGAGGAAGTCTACCCTGCGAAATTTAGTTGGTTGGCGGAGAAAGGCAGTCCTCCAAATAATATGGAATGACTACAGGAACCAGTGTTAATATTGGGTATAATTATTTGCATTCATAATTTTCCTCACTACCTCATTGTGAACCAGTGACACTTTCCAGTGATATTGAAGGGGAAGCTTATGTAGAGTGAATTGCAACAATCCTGCCAGAAAGTGGACCTAAGAAAATTTGTTGTTTCAAAGAACTCCGATGTTTTTAGATAAATGTGGTGGAAAGATCCAAACTAAAAAGCAGAAGAAATATTTTCTCTGGCAGTAGTAAAGCTTAGCGAGTCTGTCTTCTATCTCTTACTACAGTCTTCTTCAAGGTCTATTCTTTGCTTTAGATAAGAAATTGTGCATTTTGGAAATAAACAAGAAAACAGTTGAGCATTAATCTGTTTTTTAACTTGCACTTTTATGAAAATGCTCTGGATGAATCCACTTCTACAAGGCCTGCCCTTTTTTTGGTCTCACCCACTTTCCTGAATGGAGATGGTCCCCTCTGGGCAAGGAACACAGTCATAGCAGCAAATTGGCTCTCCTTCTCGCTTCCACTTGACAAATCCAGGATGACAATTTTCCACACATTTGGACTGAGGAAGAGACTAAGCAGAAAAACAAGGAATTTGAAAGAAAACATGATAGCTATGCTAGCACGTTCTTGAAATAAGACTAAAAGTCACTGCTCAGTTTCTAGAACCGTACTGAGGTGAGCTAGAGGTGAGACCATGAGACCATGTCCCTCAAAAAGGCCCCTTCTGCTGAAGCACATGGGACATGAATGTCAACCTTGTATTGGAAAGCGATATTACTAAAGCCCAGTTAGGTATTCAAGAAAAGATCCTTTCTGTTGAAGAACTGCAATTAAATCACCTCAGCAGGCGTGGAAAGAAAAAAACAAATTTATTATTAGCTAAATTTGAAGCCTCCTCCCCCCCCCCGAGAGACTTGAGGCAGCTAACAATCAAGACGAACTATTGCATTCAGGGGTTTTTCAGATGAGATGCCCCCTTACATGTCAAAGGGCAAATCTAAGCAGATTGCAAATTGTCCATCTTTATTTCAGGTATTAGGAAAGTCTTTTCTCTGAGTCAAAGTTATATTTCAGTGCTCCTGTTTTCTGGGTCTGGGCTTTATCTCACATCAGACCATTATGATTCCATACGATCTGAAAGAGCAAAAAAACCTATTCCTTTTATCCCAGTAGGGTCCGGATTGGTTAAAAGAATCTTGCCCTGCTCTTTCATGGGATATTGGCCTCAGCCAGGACTAGGTCAATCCTAATTTCAAAGCTTATTTCCCATTGTAAGGAGTAATCACGTGCACACACACCCAGTCCTAGAGAATGACATATTTTGGGAAATATTAAGAGATGCAGAATATTATATGGAGAAACATGTTTTTAAAGGCAGAAAGCCTTTCTTCATTCACAAATCAGGAAAGGAAACCACCAGACACCATTTGTTGAAATGAAGTGTATTTTTACTAATTATAAATGAATAGAAGCGTAGCAAAGCTAAGACTGGTTATTTAGGCGCGAAAGCGAATAATATATTGTATAATTCATTCCCCTCCCCTTGGCATCCCATGCACAGTCCAATCATAATTCTCCCAAATGTCAGGCGTGAGATAACTTCGAAAGGCATCACCAGGTTGGAATGCTGGTCCGTTGGCCTTGGCTGGAAACACTCCTCCTCCACATGCGCAGTAAGGTGGTCCGGTCAAAATCTAGAATCTTCCTCCAGCACAACAATGAGTCCCCTCCCAAATACCATGCCCCCCCTCCCCGTTTCAATGGCAGCTGAAGCAGTAGCAAAGCAGAGGCTGACACAGTCTTTCTTAACATGCTCCAGCAGATGCCTGAAGTCTTTAGAGATGGATATTTTGTACCCATTGAGAAACACTGGGCCAGCCTATTCACAAACAAAACACCTTCACCCTCACTGATGGGATTAAAATCTATATCCCTCTCCTCCACCCAAATTCTAAGAACAGGACATGACCTTACCTGTTGATCTCTGGGTGCGCTTCAAGGTGCTACTCATCACCTACAAAGCCCTTCATGGTAGTGGGCCTGGGTACTTGAGAGACCGCCAACTGCCAATTACCTCCACTAGACCGATCCGATCGCATCGATTAGGCCTCCTCCGAATTCCATCTTCTAGCCAGTGCAGACTGGCAACTACCCGGAGGAGAGCCTTCTCGGTGGCTGCTCCGACCCTCTGGAACGAACTCCCCATGGAGATTCGGACCCTCACCACCCTTCAGTCCTTCCACGCCGCTTTAAAGACCTGGCTGTCCCGGCTGGCCTGGGGTTAAGATTCTAACCCCACCCGAATTGTGTGACTGTGTGACTGTTGTGCTCTCTTTTAATATGTTGTATTGTCTTCATGTGGAATACTGTTTGTCTTCCCCCCCCCCCCTTTTTGAATTGTGAGCCGCCCTGAGTCCCCCCAGGGAAAAGGGCGGCATACAAATAAAGGACAATACTTTAGGACATAATAGGATTAACTCCCCCCCCCACCTCAGCAGAATAGCAAAAGACACAGCTCACTACATTGCACAACCCCAGCAGCCTTTCAATTTGTCAGCTGTCCCAGAACCATATGCTGGTTCTGCTCACCAATAAATGGAATCCTTCTTTTCAATTAGCCTCCATGTTATTTCCAGTGCCTTTCTCCCATCTTGGAATGGAATCAGATGATACCATTGACAGAGAAAAGGACTTCCATCCAGAATTCCATTTCAACAGATTCGGTCCAAACCTGAACTCAAGGACTGGTCCACAGAATTGCCTTATTCTTTGCTATTTGAGGACAAGGGGCAAGCAAGGCTGGCAATGAAGGTCTCTCTTACCATTTCCCCAGAATTTCTCCATTTCAACATTAAGCCATGGTACATGGTTTAGGTTTATTAGATTTATATGCCGGCCTTCTCCCAAGGACTCAGGGTGGCGTACAACATTAAAAGAAACACATAATACAAAAGTTTAAAAAAATTAAATAGAATAACCGAAACAAACCCAATTAGAATTGACAATAACATTTTTTTAAAAAAAATTAAAATTAAAATTAACAATGACCAATAATTTATTTTGTTTTGTTCAGGCCAGGCTGGCTTGCTGGAAAAGCCAACTTTTTAGAGTGCATCGGAAGGATCGGAGGCCGGGGATTATACGAAGCTCCGGGGACAGCTCATTCCAGAGGGAAGGCGCTCCCACAGAGAAGGATCTCCCTGTGGGGGTCGCTAGCTGACACTGTCTGGCCGACGACACCCTGAGGAGGCCAACTCTGTGGGATCGCACTGGACGATGGGATGCTACCGGTGGCAGTAGGTGGTTTCGCAGGTACCCTGGGCCTAAGCCATGGAGCGCTTTAATTAGTCAATTTTAATTAGTCAACTTTAATTAGGTCATAGCAATAGCAATAGCAATAGCAATAGCAGTAGACTTATATACCGCTTCATAGGCCTTTCAGGCCTCTCTAAGCGGTTTACAGAGAGTCAGCATATTGCCCCCAACAATCTGGGTCCTCATTTTACCCACCTCGGAAGGATGGAAGGCTGAGTCAACCCTGAGCCGGTGAGATTTGAACCGCTGACCTGCTGATCTAGCAGTAGCCTGCAGTGCTGCACTCTAACCACTGCGCCACCTCGGCTCTGTATAATTAGTACCTTGAATCTTACCCCAATTAAAATGGGTCAGAACTTTGGAAAAAGGGAGGGGGGGGACACACCAATATTTCTTCTACCTTATTGTGAAATTTTAGCTGTAACAGATGATTTTGGATGATGATAAGTTTCTGTTTTTCAAAAGTTATCAGTTTCCCTATGATGGGGTCGCTCTTGGGGAAAAATATCCAGCTTGAGATCTTCAGATCAGCTCTTAAATCACCATTTTGGTCCAAGTACAGTTTTATGTCAGAAATATTGCAAAACTCATTTTTCTTCAGGAAGGGGTGGAACTGCAATGGGAATTTTAAAAAAACAGTTGTCAGTAACTTATCCCTTGTTGTCTTTTTTCATCTGAATCCTTCTCCTAACTTGCAAATACTCTTAGATGGGAGAACACCCTTTACACTTATCTTCCAAACTGAAAAAGAAAGGTTCAAATTTTTTTTTTCCAATCATACCAACAATACATGTTCTGAAAAAAATATAACTGACAAAATTTGTCAGTTGCAAGGAATATTGTAGAGAAGGTTTCAAATAAATTGGACAAAGAAACAAAGATAATATTTATAAGCTCCTGCGGGGGGGGGGGGGGGGGACACAGGGTGATTGCCAGAAAGCATGGATTTGTCAAGAAGAAAGTTGTCAGGCTAATTTTCTCTCAGGTAGACCAAGTGGAAATCATGACCAATTAGCTAATTCTATTTTATTGAAAGACTACATTAAGAGAACATTTTTAAGTGCTGAGTTTAAGTGCTGAGCCAGTGTACAAGACAAGTTCAGTCTCCCCTTCACTGATTGTCTTAATGCAAAGACTGAGCAGCCGCCAGTCAAAAATGCTTTAACTGGGATTCCTAAAGAAGGAAGGGGGTTGTGCTAGTTCAGTGTTGGTGAACCTTTTTGGCACTGAGTGCTGAAATCAGAATGTGCACCAGGGGTGGGTTTCTGCCAGTTCTAACCTCTTCAAATAGAAGAGTTTCCACAAATCTACAGTGCCATTTAGAACCGGTTCCAGCTCTTTCCCCCCGCCTGTTCACACATCATCAAGATAAAGAGTGAGAGGAGGAATTCTGGGAGTTGAAGTCCACAGGTCTTAAAGCTGTCAAGTTTGAACACCCCTGGGGTTTTTTTCTAAAGGGTTAGGGGTGCAAGGGTCTTGTAACTTGACAGCTTTAAGATTTGCGTGCTTCAAATGCCAGAGTTTCTGAGCCAACATTTTGGTTGCTAAGCAAGAGCGTTGTTAAGTGAGTTTCACCCCATTTTACAAGTTGGCCACACCCACCTGATCACATGACTGCCAAGCGACTCCCACCTGATCACATGGCCAGCAAGCCATTCCCACCCAGTCACATGGCCGGCAGGCCACTCCCACAAAGCAAGCCACACCTACAGAAGCAGTGATGTGCGGTAAGGTTTATGGCTGGTGAAGCACTGACATGGGGGTTTCAAATTTTTTTAGACTTGTGGACTTCAACTCCCAGAATTCCACAGCCAGGCATGCTCAGTTCCGATTTAAAGTGACAGCATTTGTTTTTCTCCTTTGCGAAAAAGTTTTCCTTCATTCTTTTTCTTCTCCCTCCCCCTCCATCCTCCCTCTCTCCCTCCCTCCCCTCTCTCTCAAACAGACACACGCACACAGAGAAGTTGGATCCCTCTCTCACTCACTCACTCTCAAACAAACACAAACACAAACACAAACACAAACACAGAAGTTGGATTGGATATATTTTCCAATGGCTTGATTTCCAATACCCCCATTCCCCTGCTGCCTTCCGATCCAAGCCTTTGATTGCAGGTGGAGTCACGTTGCCTTTTCAAACTTGTAATCAGTGAAGGTGGGCTTATATACTTTTATCCAGCTCTGTGTGTGTGTGTGTGTGTGTGTGTGTGTGTGTATGTGTGTGTGTGTGTGTGTGTATTTGAAAAGGCAACGTAGCTCTGCATGCAATAAAACTTTTGAATTCCTCCCCCTCCATCCGACCCACACATGTACCTTTTCCAGCTGTTTCAGAGAGGATTTCAACTCTGCTCTTGCCTGCCATCATGAAAAGAAAAAAAAGGAAAAAGGAAAAAGGCATGAGCTCTGAGGTCAGGCTAAGCTAGTTGCTGCCAGAGCCTCTAAAAAGCTTCTTAAAAAATGCCCTCTACAGGAGGCAGGAGAACGATGTGCCTCATCTATGTCAGGAATTTTTTGGCTTTTAACCCTTACTTAGCTCTGCTCGAGTGATCATAAAGTCAGACTAGATGAGGCACCTCGTTCTCCTGCCGCCTCCTGTAGAGGGCACCTTTTTAGAGGCTTTTTTAAACAGTTAAGCACTAAGCAGAGTCATCCATGGTGATTCTGGCAGCAACTAGCTCAGCCTTTTTCCTTTTACATTTTTTTTCTTTTCATGATGACAGTGGTGAGGCTCTGCCTCCCCTGCCTCCCCTGACTGCATGTCCCTGTACAGAAGAGGTTCTAAAAAATTTTGAAACCCACCACTGATGTGCACATGTGCACCAGAAACTGGAAGAGCAGCTGCCTGGCGTGCATGTGCGCATCGACCAGCTGGTCTTCCGGTTTCCGGTGCGCATGCACATGTGAAGACCAGCTGGCGATGGCACATGTGCCCAGAGAAAGGGCTCTGTGTGCCACATCTGGCACGTGTGCCATAGGTTTGCCATCACGGAGCTAGATGGTCTGAGAGACTGCTTCAGATTTATAAAGATAAAATTCTAAGATGTTAGTTGTGAAACTACACACATAGGATTTTTTTAAAATCATGCATATATCCTATTTAGATTCAACTGTGTTCAAACTTTATCCAGCATAGCTCCCACTCTTTGGAATATTATGACCTGAGTGATTGCTTTGGCCAAATCTTTTGGCCTCTTGTAGCACAGGAAGGTTGAGATGGTACCCCTTCTTCTCCTTTGGCTTCCTTCTCAAAGTAAATTAAGTTGCATGGATACTTGCCAGGACCTCATACCTGCCATGGCTGCAGCCTTGAAGCTCCCAATGTCTTTTTGCCTTCCTTCCTTCTCCTCCTGGATCTAGAGGAATACGCCGCATTCAAGGCATAGGCCAGAGTTTTAATGACACTGTAAAAATGGTGGAAATTGTGCTTCCGAATCGTGTTTATTTTCTGTTTGGTCTCCAGTGGTATTTCCTCAGTGCATCTTCTCCGTCCTTTGACAGAAGCGGCCTTTTTTGAAAAAGAACAGTGAAATGATTGTGGGTACATAAAGAAATTGGGTTTATAGAAATCCTTTATTGCCAATTGCTTTGTCTCAAAACCAAGGGTAAAGGCAGTTTTCACGTATTTGAGAAGTCTGTGTTTCAATGGATTTAATCCAATGACTGTTGTGATCCAGACTTTCCCTTCAATGGGTCCTGGCAGACGCATAAATATTAACTGGAAAGTAAGGAGTCTGTCCCAAATCCCCTGATATTCTAGGAAATGAACAAAGACATTGACTTGTCTCCACTTAGAGAAGGCTGCCCGGAGGGGTGCTCTGTTTCCAGTCCTTGAGATTTGTTGTGATATAACAGCACAGATGCCATTCCTGACAAGCATAGGAGTCAAAATCCTCATGAAATCCTCTCCATTCTCTGTGTCTGAAGCAAAAAGGCCAATTAAGGTCCATCTGAAATGCAGGAGCACTTGGACAATTTCTGTGTAGAAGAAGCCTTTTTTGGGGAAGAGGGAGTGGTAAAATGGCAAATGACTTTTATCATGCAGCGACTCTGAAAATAATTCAAAATTCATCTGAAAAAGCCATGAAGAATGTTGCGGTCAGATCAGTTCCAAATTATTAGCTTTAAAGAAATGCAATTTGGTTCTCATAAACATATTCCAATGTTTTTTTTTTGTTAATTAAGTCATATGAAGATACAGGATTAAGAAAAAATAACATTAACAAGTCTGCATACAACAATATAAAAGAAAACAAGGTTAAAAAATAAATAAAGAATGCAAATCATATTTCTGTTTCATCCATACTATTAACCACAATCAGACCAACTGTCAGGTTTCCAAAAAATGCCCTAATTGATTCATGAGTTTTGGACCAAACCTCAAAAGAAAATTAGTCATTTATTAGGAGCATTAATTTTGGCAAGATCTTTTTGCAGTCAGATCTTAGCCTTAGTTGAACTTTACCCCTACTCTTTCCCTCCCCTCAGTCTGTGTCATAAATCACATTCCCCAATGAGGTGCACCCCTCCGAAGCCTGCTGCGGTAATCTGAGGTTCAACTTCAGCTGGAAGTATGTGTCGAATGCACTCCCCCCTTCCCTCACTATGGCAACTTTAGGAGTTGACACAAATATGTATATATTTCAACTGAAATATTTTGTTCAAATAAAGAGCCATATTATATGTTTTTGTTTTAATTTTGATCTCCCAGGAAATATGTTGCTTAATATACAGATCCCAACAGGTAATTTCTCACATTTGCAGTCCAAAGTATTGATCTCTCACTTTCTTATACATTTGAGAATTAAATGATAAATATGTCTATCTCTTGATTTGCAAATACAAGTCTGCTTATTATTAAGGACTTGGTTTAATTTTCCATATTTAACCATTGTGTTCAGTGCTCAACTCTTGTTTCATTTAATATTGCTCTAAAATGTTTAGACATTGCTACATTTAAATGCTTGCCAATTTGGCCGATCCGTTTCTGGTGCCTGATCCATTTCAATGTGCTATCCTGACTGAAAATTGCTGAATTTTTCTGCATTCAATATTCCTGATTCTTTATGTAGAAATATTTTTAGCTTATTCTCCTAGTATAATCTGTCAGTTGTGCAATTCAAGGGGTCTTGAATTGTATTTTTTTTCTGTTCTAAATGGCAGAATTTTGGAAGTCTGCCAGTTTAATTTTACACCAATGATTCTATATCCAGATTTTAGATATAGAACAAATTATATAAATTATCAATTTGTAATTTCTATAATTTGTTCTATCTAATTTGTTCTACACCACTATTGTGAGAGTAGGAGATAAATTCTTTTATCCAATCCAAAAATATTTCTGAGATTATTTGATTGGGTTTGATTGACTATTTGATTTGAAACCCTCCTATACTACTATCTCTTACAATACTAGACAACACGGTATCAACAGTGGAGACCTTCAAATTTCTAGATTATATCATATCTCAAAACTTAAAATAGACACCTAACATCAAAAATCATCATCAAAAAGCACAACAAAGAATGTTCTTTCTGCGCCAACTCAGAAAGCTCAAACTGCCCAAAGAGCTGCTGATTCTGTTCTACAGAGGAATCATTGAGTCTCTCATGTGCACCTCCATAACTGTCTGGTTTGGCTCTGCAACCAAACAAGACAGATACAGACTTCAATAGATAATCAGAACTGCAGAAAAAAGCAATTACTGCCAACTTGCCTTCCATCGAAGACCTTCACACTGCACAGGTCAAAAAGAGGGTTATGAAAGTATCAACAGACCCCTCACAAAACCTGGAAGCTTTCAGATTTGGGGTTTCCCAGATGTGCCAATATGACATCTCTAATAAAATGGAACTTTGAGGGCCTTCAAACCTCAGAGTCTTATTTCATTGGGGGTGTTACTTGGAACCCTGACATTATGGTTGGATCTATTGCTCACCCACCCATCATTCTAGTCAATTTACCTATAGAAAAAAAACCACATACAAACCTGAGGGACCTTGAAGGGGCTGCCTAATGTTGACATCTGGCTGGAGATGTCATCAGCAGCTCCATCAACAAGAGCCAAAATGTTGTCCTTCCTTCCACAGCTGTAGTTGGGAACATTGGCTTCTCCAGTGGAGAGAATGTCCAGCAAGGCCTCTGAAGTGCCAAGTGTGTTCATATAGTTGTCATGGATGTTGTAGCCGAGTGTGAGATTTTGTGGAAGCCAGGGAGTCTTGTTGGCCACTTGAATATTAAAAATGTAGCGTACTATTCTTTCCACATCAAAAGGTAAACTAATGTAAAAAGAAGGTGATCATGTTATCAACATCATCATTGACCACAATAATAAAATATTTACCCAATGCAACCCTCTTTGTCTCCACAACCCTTCTGAGTCTTAAGCTAACAGTGACCCAAAATCAGATGCAAAAGATAGTGAACCAGCGCCCTTTAATTTTAATGAATGTTGGAAAGATGGTAGTTAGATAGCTTCTTCTAATCACAAACGCAATATCTTTTGTAGCAGTAGTAATTTTCATCTGCCCAGTAACCAGGTCTCAACATCACTCAATCATTAAAGTAGGACCATCACAATAGGAAGAGATGGTTCATAAGTGACCCAGAAAATCAAGTCATCCTCTCTTCCTATAAGGATCAGCTATGTAATATGAATGAACAATTATAAAAACATGGACATTAGGTGGGGAAGGGGAAACTACAATAACCATTACTTTTTTTTAAAAAAAATGTCAGTATTCAACTGATGAATTCAGAATTGGACTGGGAAATGGTATATAATCTAGACTTTTTTTTCCAGGGCTTTCTCTCCTTCTCTCTCCCCCATCATTGGATTTGAGCTTTCTCCACAAAATAAGAGAAAAGAGAGAGCAGCGCTGGAAATCAAAATGATTCAAGAGATTAGACTTGACCTGCAATACAGGCAGAAGTGAAATAAGAAGACAAGAAGGAGAGTGTTAGAACTGCAAAAGGAGGGAAATGCAACTCCATCACACTGAATGACTTACGCACGAGACTGGCTAGAAGGAGCCTTATTGAAAGGCAAGGCTGCTGTATGAAACATTTTGGTTGCAGTGGTGATCATAGTAATGAGATGGTCTCCTGGCCTGTAACAGCTCCATGGTCTTTTCCCATCCTCCAAACTCAGTGGGCACTTCGTTCTAACCTTCCCAGGGACTGACTGGGACATCAGTGGTATTAGAAGCAGAATCAGGAGGCCCATTATTCTTAGGGCTGAATGAAACCCCTTCGTGTTTCTCAAAAAGAACAATAAAAAGAGCTAGAGGAATCTAAAGCACTCTCCCAAGGTGGCAATGCCAGTGACTTTCCTGATTAAGATAGAGACAAACTGAGCTTTGGATGAAAAGGAGAGAAAGAGATACTCAAAAGCAGAGCCCCTGCTTGTCCCTTAACTTGTGCCACACAGGGTGTGACCTGAGGCATTTATCCCTTTTGGGTGCAAGATCTCTTTCATGTTTCTTCAGTCAGATGTTTACATCAAAAGGAAGCAAAAGCAGAAGAGATCTCAAAAACCAGAACTGTGAAAATTACAGAGGGAAGCAACTTCTCCTCTGGAGATCTCTAACTCCTTTGAGGCTCCATCTGCAAAAGGGTAGCTGGATAAAGACACGTTAATGAAAAGTCACAGATGATGTATATCACTGGGGGCACTATTCTGTAGCCCTTGTGATTGTTCCTGTCGGGTCTTACCCAGAAAAGTACGCTAGAGCAAAATAGTTCAACACCCATTTAATGGCTTCTGCTGATCTTCAGTGTGGTAAATTATCTACATAGGCCATTTGGAAAGGTCATTCAAAGCTGTGGAGTTGGTGTCCCAAAGATGCTTTTTTCAAGAGGCAACTGGACTTCCTTGTTTTTCTTTGAAGGCTTTTCTCTTCTCATCCAAGAAGCTTCTTCAGCTCTGACTGGATGGTGGGGAATGGAAGGATTTATACTCCTTACAAACAGCTGGTCCTTTGCATTCTTTTAGCAAGTCATTAAGGCCACCTGGAGGTTTATTTTAATGACACAGATAAACCTCCAGGTGGCCTTAATGACTTGCTTAAAAATGCAAATGACCAGCTGTTTTCAAAGAATATAAATCCTTCCATTCCCCTCCATTCGGTCAGAAGCTTCTTGGATGAGAAACGAAACGTCTTCAAAGAAAAAGTCCAGATGCCCCTTGAAAAAAAACACCTTCAGGACAACCATGACCTGGATGACTGAGAATCTCCATAGACATATGAAGCTGGTGACATTCTAAGTTGGTGGCACTTAATTCTAGCAGGTTAATTCTGCTAACTGCTGACTGCTGGCAGTTCGATTTTCACCAGGCTCAAGATTGACTCAACCTTCCATCCTTCTGAGATGGCTAAAATGAGGACCCAGATTGTTGGGGGGCAGTAGGCTGACTCTGTAACACTTAGAAAGGGCTGTAAAGCACTGTGAAGCAGTATATAAGTCTAAGTACAATTGCTATATAAGTCCACCAGACTCCATTATGATAGTGCCCAGCATATATTCTCATTAAAATTTGTGAGATGGCTGAATGTCTCTTCCTATTTGGTGTGATGGAAGAAGCTTAAATCATATGATCACAAATTTGTGTGGTTGGAAAGCAGAATTCCTGCCATGGTTACATGTTCATTGCCCTCCAGACGTTCCTGTTAGGTAAGCTCCCCATTGGGAGAGCAAGTATGTTCAGAGAAGTATTGTGAGAGTTGTGTTGGAGAACACACAAACCAGCATACAGAGACACTGCAGTTTGCGTAGGCTTTTACTTTCGTGGAAATAGAGGTATCAGAGTCCATCAAACAGTCCAAGTCATACACGGATAAGACAGTCAGTCATCAATGTCTTTCAGTTAAGGGATAATCCAAATATCATAGTACATAGTCATACAAACAGTCTGGTACTCAAAATTTGCTAGCAGTTGCAAAACTTACAATAGCTCACGGCACTTTCTAACAGCCAGTTTCCAAAACACTCAGATCAGATCAGCCCAGCATCTAACAAAACAGAGAGCTGACAGTCATTCTGGCTCCCTCTTATGGCCGATTGAGGAAAACAGCAACCAATCACATTTTACAGTATGATTTAAAGAAACAGGTACAGCATTGTTAAATGATTTATATATTGCCAACCCATATATATTGCCAATTATATTCCTAACAGTTGCCATCCTTACTCATCTCCTTGGGTCTGGATAAATGTGCAGTTTTTAATGCTTCTGCCACCCCCCCGAACATGCAATAAATAATGTGGCTGTCTATATACAGGGTCCTTTTGATCTTCTCCTTGTGGACAATTTCTAGGTTTCTTTCTCTGGACATTTTGACCAGCCTTTCACAGACAAGCCCTTCTTAAAATTCAAACAGGGATAAGCTTCCAATCATTGTCATGGAGACTAACATATAATGTGGTTGCAGATTGGCTCCCACCATTAAAATATTGACTGTTTTTTACAGACACTCAAACGCACTCTATCACATGCAGATAGACTATTAACCGCTGTCAGTGGGAATAGGTACTTAAATTAATTCTTAAAATTAATTATTAAAGTCTGATAAAGTCATTGGTAGTTGCAGAACACCAAAATTCTCTATGTAATTTTCTTGGAGTTCTCTTTAGAAAGATTTATTGAGAAGAAAGGGAAGAGAGTTACAAATATTCCAGTCATTTACATCTAATTTTCTTTGACTACTTCATATAATCTTAGTGGACATAGTATCTTCTTTCAGATACAATTCTTCCAATATCATAATGGTGTTATGACTCATGTTTTTACATTTATTCTGGCAGTTAGCTGTTCCTTTGTATTCAGGTCTGGCCTTACAATAATAATGTAGCACTTGGGGATGAAGATGCAGCCCAACAGACCAGCACTGGAGGCCAAGATGGAGAAGACCTGCACAGCCACCATGTATTTCCCTTTGGTGCTCAGGTAGGTAGGAAGGAAGGAGATCCAGACACTGCAAAAGACCAGCATGCTGAAAGTGATCAGCTTGGCTTCATTGAAGGCCCCAGGGAGATTCCTGGCCAGGAAAGCTACTGTGAAGCAGATGGCAGCCAGGAAGCCCATGTAGCTGAGGGTGATGTAAAACATGACAACAGATCCTTCATTGCATTGCAGGTTGATTACTCCAGGCTGGGAGTGGATGTCAAAGTCAGGGAATGGGGGGGAAACTCCCAGCCAGATGGAGCAGATGATAATTTGGACAACAGAGCAAAAAAGGATGATGGAGTTGGCCAAGCTCTTCCCCAACCATCTCTTCATCTGGTTTCCTGGTTTTGTGGCTAGGAAAGCCAGCACCACTGTGATTGTTTTGGCCAAGAGAGAAGAAACGGCAACTGAGAAGATGATGCTGAAAACCATTTGTCGAAGAAGGCATGTAATTTTCCTTGGCTGACCAATGAAGAGAAGAGAAGACAAGAAGCAAAGCTGGAGGGAGACCAGGAGGATGTAAGAGAGATCCCGGTTGTTAGCTTTGACAATGGGAGTTTCTCTGTGTTTAATGAAAATGATTAAGACAAAGTCTGTGGTTAAGAACATGAGCAGGGCAAAAGAGACCAGGATGATGGCCAGGTGTTCTTCATAAGATAAGAAAGACAGAACTTTGGGAATACATTGGACTTGGTTCACATTTGGATATTTATTATCTGGACAGTTGGTGCATTTTTCCATATCTGAGAAAACAAAAAACAACAACTTTTCTTTAATATTCTATCCTTTCGTCTTTCAAGAAATACCTTCTTGGGACAACAACCAATGCCAGGAGCATTTTCAAGATGCATTTCATAAAATCTCAATAGAAAGAAGATAAAAAGAATAACATTTTCTAAAAAAATAGCTATATTTCTAATAATCTGTGAAATTGTGGAAGTCCTAAGACCTAAATGATTAGGAAATCAATAATGATCAGAACCTTCATAAGAATCTACAAAAGTAGAAGTAAATAATGAAGCAGTTAATATTTCTAGGAAAACTTTCTAAGTCTTATCAGTTGCCACTCCTTAATATACTGGACTCATAGTTGTGAAATCTAGTTGGCTGGCAGAGAAAATAAAACCTGCAAATAATCTGGAATGGGTACAGGGATCAAATATAGAATGCAGAGGTGGTATTCAGCTGGTTCGGATTGGTTTGCCCGAACTGGTAGCAGAAATCGTGGGTGGGCCTACCCATGCACCACATCTCTATGCCCCACCCATGCACCCGCCATCCTATTTAGGCATATTTTTGAGGCCAGGCACATGTGTGAAAGGGGCATGTGCACCCGTGAAGCACGGCGAACTAGTGGTAAGAAGCTGTGAAACCCACTGCTGATAGTATGGGTGTCATGAAGTGCACCCATAATTGTCCACACCATCTCATTGTGGGCCATTGACTCCTTCCACTTATTGTTATGTTGAACACATTAAAACAATCTGAAGGGGATCTAGGACAATTCCCCAAGATTTTTTTTTTTTTAAAAAAACCTCAGATATTCCTAGAAGGGTAAACATGGAAGGAAACATCCAAACTAAAATGCAGGATATTTTCTCTGGCAATTATAAAGCTTGCCTATTCTATTTCAATGCAGGCTCTCCCTCACTATCTTTAGATAAGCTATTGTGTGGTTTGAAAATAAGCAAGCAAACAGCTAATTCAATCTGTCTTTTGACATGCATGTTCATGAAAATGCTCTGGATGAATTTACATCCCCAGGCCTGCCCTTTTTGGTGTCACCCACCTTCCTGAGTGGAAATGGTTCCCTCTGGACAAGGAATGCAGTCATAGCAGCAAACTGGCTCTCCTTCTCGAGCCCGCTTGACATATCCAGGATGACAACTTTCTACACATTTGGACTGAGGCAGAGACTGAGCAGAAAAAAAAGAAATGCCAAGAAAATGTGTTAGGAAAATGTTTGTTTGTTTGTGTCAGAAGCATCACAATTAAAATAACGCCTACCATATGACATAAAATTTTTAAATAGAAGTTAAAAATATGTGCAAGTTAAACAGATCTTGGTGTCAGGATTCCAAGTAATACCCCCAATGAAAGAAGACTCTGAGGTTTGAGATTCCTCAAAGTTCCATTTTATTAGGGATGTCATATTGGCACATCTGGGAAAACCCGGATCTGAGATTTTTCTAGGTTTTCCCCACCCAAGTGAAAGTTCAAGTCCCCTGCCCAGTACCCACGTGTTCATCAACATGGCCCAATCAAGCACTGCCCAAAACTAGAGAGCCTTCCCAGTTACATCATCGCAGTTGCAGGGCAAGATGTCCTTGACTCTCTGAGAAAAGAATGCTATTTTGACTATATATTTCCCATACTCCATATAATCCCCCTCCCATTTTCCCACAGTAGGAAATGTGGCACCCCCAAACGCCCAAATGTACAGTAATAGATGGCTTCCAGGTTTGACACTTGCCCAGAAACTATCAACATTAATGGAATTCTATTGCAATGCCATGAGGTTCTCAAGTGTGCACTGATCAGGACACATACGCACATGTGCACATGTGCACATGCGCGTGCGCACACACACACACACACACACACACACACATCCCTGTATCTAGTTATACCTATGCACAGTCTATTCCCATGATGGTGAACCTATGGCCCATGTGCCGCAGGTGGCACGCAAAGCCATTTCTGAGGGCGCATGAGGCGTTGCCCTGTCAGCTCCAACGCGCATGTGCGTGCTGACCAACTGGTTT